>NC_092376.1:186116437-186716437 GCF_030028105.1 Mobula birostris | reverse complement strand
ATTTCCAGAATATATTCTTTGTCATTTGCAGATAACTTTAGACTTTAGTGCAAGCATTGTGCAGCACAGTACTGTGGAGCAGAGAGTAAATTTGTAAGTCTGGTGGAAGCAAAGGATGTTGGGAGTGGCGAGGATGGAGTGTCATGGGAACAGTATTGGACAGGTGGCAGAGAAGGAGTTTCAGGGGCGAGGGGTGGTGATGAGGGTGCAGACACATCCAGCCTTGAGACACCAGGCAAGGATAATTGGATCCAAACAATTGGCTTACTGATCATTACAGAACATCTTTCTGGTGCTTCCCACTCCCTCCCTTCTCCCGTCCCCTTTTCCCAACCATAATTCACCTCTCTCTTCCCCCTTCTCACTCTCAGTCCAGAATAGAGACCCATCTCAGATTCAGATTTATCAACCTCCACGTATGTCATGAAATTTGTTATTTTTGGCAGAAGTACCATGCAATACATAAAATTACTACACTACTGTGCAAAAATGCAGGTGAGTGTTGTGGATCTAATTCTGCCCAAACCTGTTCCTCCTAATCTCAAATTTAAACTGTCCCTTCTTGTTCATTATATGTTAGGACTATTACAGAGCTTTCCAAGTATTTTCCAAAACCTTTACAGACCAATGACTCAAAGTTGACTACCCTGAGAGGTGCTATCTGTTTGCAGACCACATTAGCCATTGGCCCGCCTCTTGTTCTTCCATTTCCTGATTTTCTCAAATAATAACAGCAAGTACCTATGCTTTGGAGACAGAAGAAGCTGAAATGGCATAAGTTGAAGCGATTTATATAGCAGTGGACTAGTTTCAAAGCTGTTTCCATTTCATTGATGTAATAGTAGGCATGTAACAGAGCTTTGTACATCATTAGGTTTCTACAACAATACTATTAATACAACATTGGAAACAACATCTTTCTCGGCCTTAACTCTGGGTTTCACTTCCTTTCCTTGCCTCTTCTTTTTTCCTCCTCCTTTGTTTAAGAAACTGCTTCAGCCTGCCTCCACATTTTAGATCATCATCATCATCATGTGCCATTTCGTATTGACATGGGTAATCATGGTCTTAGCGAATTTTTTTTTCAGAAGTGGTTTGTCATTGCCTTCTTCTGGGCAGTGTCTCTACAAGGTGGGTGACCCCAGACATTACCAATACTCTTCAGAGGTTGTCTGCCTGGCCAAGACTTGTGATATGAATCACCTACTCATACGCTCATATGATCATTGCCCACCTGCTCCATAGTTCATGTGACATGGATTGGGAGGCTAAGCAGATTAGCAGAGGAAAAGAATGCCTTATTCTTCCTTTGGTAGAGACTTATTTCCAACCTGCCCTCCAATATTTTAAGTATCTGTCCTTAGCATGTTAAATTTTGTCCAACTGACTAACATGGGAAATTGGACCCCCACCATCATGGCCTCTTTATCTTTACTTGGAAATACTGTATTTTGCTATTCTTTCATCTTCACTGCACATGTGTATATCTTGGAACTTTGAAGGTATCTTCATCACCCAGGTTGGAGTGGTTTTAGAAGGATCCTTTTCAAGGGGATTTAGGGATGGGGAATAAATTCTGGTCATTTCAACAATGTCCAAATCCGATGAGAAAATAAAATTTATATATAAAGTGCTCGGAAGGAGGAATTTTGCAGAAGTAAAACTGAAGACCAAGGGCATTTGTTTATTTGTTCTGTACCGTGTCATATGACATGTATGATCATAGTCTTTCAAAGGTGCTACACTTTGACCAAGTGTGACTTGCAGGCTAGCGAATGAAAGGAACGCCTTACACCTACCTTTGGTAGAGACGTATCTCCACCTCACCACCCAGGCAGGTGCATTAGGTTACTGAATAACCGCTTCAACCACCTGGCACAGGTTCCTTGAGACTCTAGAAGCGAATGAAAGAAATAGGAGCAGGAGTCATCCATTTAGCCTTTCAAGTTTTCAGACATTGATGGACCCCATAACTGATCTTAACTCGCCTTTGACACATTTTGGAATTAGAATTGAAATTGGTTCATTATTGTCACATGTAATAAGGTAGAAGTGAAAAGCTTTTCTTGTATACTGCTCCTAAAGATCAAAATTATTATATAGTGCATTAAGGAAGTACAATGTACTAGGGATAGTTTATAGAACCAATAGTCTTCTAACAGTAGAGTAGAAGTTGTCTTTCAGCCTGGTAGTAGGTGTTTTCAGGCTTTAGTATCTTCTGCCTGATGGAAGAGGTGAGAAGAAGGAATGTCCTGAGTGGGTGAGGTCTTTGTTTATGTTGAGGCAGCAAGAAGTATAGGCTAGGTCCATGGAGGAAAGACCATCAACATGTTCCTTAATTTCCTTAATATCCAAAAATATCTTTGTTTTGAATAAATACAATGATGAAATCTCCACAGCTGTCCAGAATTGGAGAATTCCAAATATTTCTGCCTCAAACTGAAGAAGTTTCCTCTCATGTCAGTCTTGAATGGCCAAACTCCCAGACACAGGACTGTGACTCCTAATTTTAGTTACTTCAGCCAGTGAAAACATCCTTACTACCTCTAACCTGCTCATTCCTTTATGAATTTGTATGCTTCATAGAGTCATTGAGTATAAGGGCATATAGCATGAAAGTAGACCCTTCAGCCAAATTGTCCATGTTCTAGTGTTCCGTCTGTTCACGCTTCCATGAAATCAACTTTCATTCTTCTAAATAGGGGGATCCCTTTGACATCAATCAAGTATTGAAAGGCCTTCACAGAGTGGACAAGGAGAGGATATGTCCTATGGTAGAGGAATTTAGAACGACAGGACAGTCAGACTACATGGACATCCTATTAGAACAGTGATGAGAAGGAATTTCTTTAGCCAGAGCCACAGTCATAGGTGCCAATAAATCTGTGGCCATGGATGGTTGTAGAAGCTAAGTTATTGGAGCCCAAGTTTTTATAGCCGAATTTGATAGGTTCTTGATTAATAAGGGTATCAATGGTTTCAGGGAGAATGCAGAAGACTGGGGCTGAGAGGAGTAATGAATTAATCATGATGGAATGGCAATGAAGTCTCAATGAGTTAAATGGCCTAATTCTGCCCTGGTGTCTTAAGGTCTAAACTTTAGAAAAGACTGGGCCAATTAGTTTTCTTTATGAACTAAACCTCCATGATCCAATGAAAATTGTGCTTGAATAACCTCATAACCTGTGACATAATGATGGTTTTCAATGTAAATAGATATAACCCTAAAATATATTTAATGCCTGGAACGTTAAATCTCTATTTGTCCCTTCTACAATGTGACAGTAATGATCATATTTAACAGATACATGGGGATAGACAAAGAATATTAGTGATAATAATGGCAACATTGTTTTGAACTATTAAATGAAACTAAGACTATTTTATAAGGAGAATTTGTGAAGCAGATGCATTATAGATAAATGTTATTGTTATTCAGTTTCCCTTGTACTACCTCAAATTATTTTTGTTTGGAAATGATTTGTATGGATGGCTTGCAAGACCAAGTTTATAGATAAGTTAAGTGCAAGCAGGCTTTTTTCACCGAGGTTGTGTGAGACGAGAACTAGAGCTCATGAGTTAAGAGTGAAAACTGAAATGTACAAGGGGGACATGACAGGGAGCTTCTTCACTTAGCGGGCGATAAGTGTGTGGAACATGTTGCCAGTGGAAGTGGTGGATTGCAACATTGAAAAGAAGTTTGGGTAGGTACATGATCGTGACGAGGGTGGAGGAGTATGTCCAGGTGCAGGTCGATGGGACAAGGCACAATAATTGTTCAGCATGGATTAGATGGGCCAAATGTCCTGTTAATGTGCTATAGTTCTCTATCATTCTGAAGCTTTATTTTTTTCTCTATATCGTGGTACTCTGTGGCGATATTAAACCAATGCCAAGCCAATAGCTTTCAATATCAATCTGTAAATTTGTGAACCAGGATACATTGTTCACCACTGAACAATTTCAGAAATGAGAATACTGACAAAGTGGTACATTATCAGAGGAACTGTCCTTTACTATAAATATTAATCTGAGGCCTGTTAAATTGATGCAAAAGAACATGTTGAATTATTACACTCAATATCTTGGTATTAATGATCTCCCAGTCAGGTAATACTAACTCTGTCAGGTAATACAAATACATTATCAGCTCAACTATTTGTGGGAGTTTGCTGAAGTATATTTCAGCTAATGTGTTAACTACATTATAATGTAGGGAAGCACTTTGTAGGGATAGAATGATTTAGGATGGAAATGGCACTATAAAAATGAGCAACACGGATGAAGTGCCCTGAACCAAGATGTCGAATAACTGTTTCCCATCATAGATAAACATGAGAAAGTCTGCGGATTGTGAACGTTGGAGGAACTCAGCAGGTCAGGCAGCATGTATGGAAATGAATAAACTGCTGATGTTTTGGACCAAGACCCTTTTTCAGGACTGGAAATGAAGGGGATAGGTGCCAGAAAGACGCCCTCCATAGGTGCTGCCTGACTCTCCGAGCTCCATCAGCGTTTTGTGTATTTCGTCAGATTCCAGCATCTGCTGTCGCATGCATCTCTATAAAAATGAACATCTTTCTTCAGTTTGAGTTAATGCAGAGAGAAAAAAAAGGCAAGTGGAATTTTCAGTGTGGGGAACAGATTTTGTGTGTAGTGAGGCACAGCTGAAGAAACCATGCATCAGTTTCAAGTCCAGCTGGTTTAACTGTAATAATAATTACTTTTTTGTAATTTAACTATGTTGTAGTAATTCAGAAGGATAGATGTTAACTTCCCTCTTTCTCCTACCCCAGAAGGTGAGAAAGTGCAGAAGTAATTCATCCACCAGAAGTACTGCATTTTTGTTTTAGGCAAAATTGTTCATTTCTGAAAAATTTACAGGCAAGACCCAGCCAAAATCATACTGAGTAAACAGATGGAAAAGCAACAGCAATTTGTTAATAATAGATCAGACAATAAAAAAGAATCCCTGATAACAGTAACACAACAGGAAGTCCACTGGTAAATTGGCTTGGCAAAGGTAACACAGACAATAAGCAGGCTGAAGGACTATTAGGGTTCCTAATAACCCTGAAGCAGCCAACAGATCGACAGAAATTTAGTTTTACTGAACGTGTTCAGGAAGAATGAATTTAAGAACATAGAAACAGGAGCAGGATTAGACCATTTGTTCCTCAGAGGCTGCTTCATGATTCAATGAATCATGACCATTCTGATTTCCCTTTTACCTTTAATTGCTCTGGTCCAAAGCTATCTATCTTGGCCTTGAAAATATCTACTGATTCATCCTCCTGAGTTTATATTCACCAACTAGGGGAAATATATTTTCAGCATTTATCTTACCTGGTCACCTCTATGGTCCATTTTACCCACAGATGTTGACTGTCTTATTGAGTTCCTTCAGCAATTTGTTTTTTGATCTAGATTCCATCATCTGCAGTCTCTTATGACTTAGCCTCCGAATTGTACATGTTTCAAAATAGAATTTCCTCTCATTATTCTGAATCCTAACCAATATCCATTCAGTGGCTCTTACTGGGTATGTCCTGTATCTGATAAAGTGGCCAGTGAGTCCATGCTTATGGCCTTCTGCTGTTATAACCTATCTACTTCAAGGTTCAATGTTTTGTGCATTCAGAGATGATCTTCTGTACACCATGGTTGTAATGCATGGTTATTTGAGTTACAGTCACCTTCCTGTCAGCTTCACCCGATCTGGCTATTCTCCTCTGACCACTCACTGGATGTTTTTTGCTTTATTTTTGCACCATTCTCTGTAAATCTAGAGACTGTTGTGCACAAATTCCCAGGAGATCAGCAGTTTCTGAAATACTCAAATGACCCCATCTGGCACCAACAATCATTCCACAGTCAAAGTCGCTTAGATAACATTTCTTCCCTATTCTGACATTTGACCTGGATGACAACTGAACCTCTTGACCATGCCTGCACACTTTTCTGCATTGAATTGCTGCCACAAGATTGGCCGATCAGATATTTGCAGCTGTACAGGTGTACCAAATAAAGTGGCCACTGGGTGTAGACCCAGTTTGTTTAATTACTTCTCCTAAAATAGTCAACCCAGTGAACTTTCTCTTCTCTTCCTTCAATGCGTATGTATGCCATGTTAAATAAGAAACCAAACTATATATGCAGTTGCTCAAGTGTGGTCTCAACAGTAACACCATATTGTTAAGGTCGCAGCTGAACAGCGGCAGACATCCAATTCTGATGGATGAATTTCAGAGCTCCAATTCTGTGCAGTATGGTTAGATGCCACTGTCCCTTTAAGACACAGACTGCCAATTATTGTCTGCCATATTCCTTCATGGAAAGTCTATACTTTAAGCTGTCATGCTGAGCACTCAGAGCTCAATCGTAGGAGTTCAATTTCTAGTACTACTAGTTGGATTTCATCGTGTTGTCTTGTTTATTTTGTGTCTGAATCTGAGTTAATTTTGGACCTTACTTTTCACTTGGGTTCACCATCATCCATAGCTCTCACATTACACATATTTACTAGTTTTGCACTCAATTCCCCTTACAATAAGCACACCATTTCTTCAATAATTTGGTTCTTTCTTTCCCTATTTATGACCCACTCATTCACACATTCAAGAACCTCAATAAAAATCTCTCGGCCTTATTTCCTAAAAAAGGACTAAAATATGAAAATCTGATGCCTTCTGATTTTCCACAGGCTGTACTTTTTTTCTTCACTTGTTGTGTACTTTTGGCTCTTTGTCTTCATTCCCAAGTTGCTGTTGTTTGTAGATTTTCTTAATGCTGCCTTGATCTTTTGGAGCTTTCAATACTTCAGAATCTCAAACCTGATCCTTCTATGAGTAATTAAATGTAATGACTTTGTTGATGTCAATTCATCCAAAATTCTGGCCTACTCACCTCTCCACTCTCAGTCCTGATGCTGGATTTTGAATTGAAATGTCGGCAATTCCTTTCCTCTCACAGATAATACTCAATCAATAGGTTTCAACAGGTACATTTAATGTCAGAGAAATGTATACAATATACATCCTGAAATTCTTTTTCTTCTCAAACATCCACAAAAACAGATGAGTGCCCTAAAGAATGAATGACAGTTGAACGTTAGGACCCCAAAGTCCCCCCACCAGCTCCTCCCTCGCACCCACAAGCAGCAGAAAGCAAAGTCCCACCCCTCCCTCCTCCACCAGCAAAAAAGCAAAGGCACTCTCAAATCTGTCGAGTTCCTCCAGCGGACTGATTATTGCTACAGGCTCCAGCATCAGCAGTCTCTTCGTGCATTCTCATCCAAAATTCTGTAGCTTACAAAGAACAGGATCCACATCCTTGTTACATCTATTTTGAATGCCTCAAAGCAGATTAGTGGTTTGGTACAGATTAGATGGGCCAAAGGGCCTGTTTCTGTACTGTAGTGTTATATGACTCTAAAGCAGTCTAGAGCCAATTAAGTTCACCTGAAAATCACCGGTGTAATGTCAAAAACTCCATCTTATATGCAAATATACTGAGAAGATTCCACCCACCTGAGATACTCATCAGGAGTGCTGCTTATGCAGGGCCTTTAGCATTGTGAAGGATCCTTCCCATCCACCTCACAGTCTCTTTGACCCCCTGCCATCAGGTAGGAGGTATCAAAACATTAGGACAAGGATTATTAGGATGGGAAACAGTTTCTCCCCAGGCTGTGAGATTACTGAATTCCCTACCGCCACCAAAGTCTCGTCACTTATGAAATGCCCCCTGCATTTTACTGTTTACTTTTTAACTTGAGTCATAAACAAACCTCATACTAAATGTCAATCTTCTGAAAAATATTTGTTAATTTATTTGTGTTAACATTACTTAATGTGTTGTGTGTGAGTTATATGTTTGAGAAGGATGATTGACAGTTGTGGCAAAGTTTGAATACTATTACCTCTTATAAAGTTAAATCAAGTGACACAGGTGACAACAGGGCTTTACTTCCAAATGAGCTCAATGTCCTCTAACTTCGCTTTGACCACCAAAACATGGAAGAACCATGACAAGCTCACACAGCCCACAATGATCGTGTGATTTCAGTCTCTGTGTCATAAGGTGGGTGCTGAGAGCAGATACAAATGTAAGACACAGACACTGAAGTGCTAGGAACAGGACTTGACAAGAGAGCTAGAGCTAGTGACAGGACTGGATGCAGACTAGGAGCCTGGGCTTGGACTCCGAGCCAGATACTGGACAAGGACCCAGAACCTGGGTCTTGACTCAGGCTCTGACCCCAGGACTAGGCAAGGGCATGACGTGGCTACAGGTCTGGATGTGGCTTGGGTTCCTCAAGGCTTGGGTTCTTCGTGGCTTGGGTTCTGACTCCAAGCCAGAGACTGGACAAGGACCCAGAACCTCACTCTTGACTTGGGCTCGGACTCCAGAACTAGGCGAAGACATGACATGGTCTTGGGAGACAGGACTAGGCGAGACTACAGGACAGAACGAGAGACTCCAGGACAGGACGAGAACACGAAGCCTTGTCTTGGTTGAGGGAGGGCAGGTACGCAGAGCCTTGGTTGAGGGAGGGCTGGTACGCAGAGACATGGAGCACAGAGCCAGGACCCCTCCTTGGGAACAGGACTTGGGGCCAGGGCTCTACACAGAGTCAGGACCCCTCCTAGGGAGCAGGACATAGGGCCAGGACTCATTCACAGAACAGAGAGACAGTTTCTAACACAAGGTAGTGGCAAACAGCCAGACCTACCTAGCAAAGGCATGGACACAGAGACAGATCCCAATACTAGGTAGCAGCAAACAGTCAGACCTACCTAGTGAAGGCATGGATACAGAGACAGTTCAAAACAACAATAGACAGTTCCTATCTTGTTCCAGCAGTTGAACTTGATAGCAGTGCAGGCAAATGTTGCAGGCAAGGCTGCAGACACTGGCTGCAGGGCACATCTTCAGGAGGAAGGGACAGAGAGGGGATTCAAACAGGGTGTTTGGACAGGAACAATCCAGCAGCCAAGCCCTGGTCTTCCGAGGTATTTATGTGTCTGCCCAAACGAGAATCATGTGCCTCAATTAGAGCATCCGACAGAAACGGGGAAAACAGGAAAACTTGGAATACGGATTGATGGACCGGATTGTGAACCAGAATGCAGACTTCACGGACCAGACCATGACACTCTGAAGCTGAAAAGCGAGCATCCTCCAGGAGAGTGAACTTACAAAATACATTTGGACCATCAGAGATACCTGGCCAAAAACTGAAAACCCCTGCTGATCAAACAGCTGAAGTGTTCACTGAGATCTTTAACCTCTCCCATTGGCAGCTGGAGGGACCCACCTTCTTCAAGCAGATTTCAATTATACTGGCGCCTAAGAAGAACATGGTAAACTGACTCAATGACTATCATCCCGTAGCACTTACATCCACAGTGAAGAAGTATTTTGAGATGTTGTTGATGAAACATATCAACTCTTGCTTGAGAGATTCACTCCAATTTGTCTGCTGGAGCAACAGTCCACAGCAAATGCTATCTCATTGTCTTTTCCCTCAACCCTGGAACATCTGGACAGCAATGTTGCAGACACCAGCATGTTCTTTATCAATGACAGCTCAGCATTCAATACCATCATCACCTCAAAACTAATCAATAAGCTTGAAGACTGTGCCCTCAGAACCTCCTTGTGCAATTTATTGCTCAATTATGTATTATTATTATTGCTTTCTTTTTGTATTTTGCACACTACTAATGCATGTATTGATGTTTTGATGTACATGTGACAAATAAAGCTAATCTTTAATCTTTCATCTCTAGATTTAAAGTAAAGGTAAAAGGAGATTTGATGAAGATATATTTTTCACTCAAAACTGGAATAACTGTTTGAGGGGATGGTGGAGGAAGAGTGACTCACAACCATTAAGCTACTTTTGACACCTCTGTTTGTGCACTGAGCGTTGGCATCTGGTTGCTGCTCTTTTCAAGGAATTCCAGAAATCTCAAATCTAAAAAAAAGTTCAGTGCTTTGAAAGAAAGAATTTAATATCCCAAATCTAAAATATATTAGAAGCACTCATCAAGTCAAAAGTGCCGAACTGGAAAGTTTAAGTTTCTCTCAGGTGCTGCCTGACTTGCTGAGTCTTTTCAGCTTTAAGTTTTTTTTATTTCAGGTTTTCAAAACCTGTACTGTTGTGATTCACTGAATGTTTCATGTCAATGGGTTTTTGAAGGAACTGGGAATATTATTTTCTGGGGAGAAGGCAGGAGAATGGGGTTGAGAAGGATAATAAATCAGCCATGATCAAATGGTGGAGCAGACTCATTGGGCTAAATGACCTAATTCTGCTCCTCTGCCTTGTGGTCTTATAAAATATTATTCCTTTCTCTGCATTTTAAAATCTCATTAATTAGTTTGCCTCCATAGACGCTGTTCAACTCATTCAGTTCCTTCAGCAGTTCGTACTTTTCTCAAATTCAAGCACCTGCAAATCTCCTGCGTTTCCCTGTGATTATATAAATATAAGCCTTTTCTCAGTTGAATTTGATTACCTGAATGCAGGTTAACACTGTCAAAATAGAGATTGTTTTATTGAGCAAACAGCAAACTGCTAGAGGAACTCAGCAGTCAAGCAGCATCTACGCAGGGAAATCAACAGTCGATTTCATGGTTGAGACCCTTCACTTGTACTGAAGGTTCAAAGTTCAAATTAAATTTATTATCCAAGTACATATATGTCACCACATACAACTCTGAGAATCATTTTCCTGCAGCATACTGAATAAATCCAATAGCTATTCTACAATCAATGAAAGACCACACCAACTGTGTATTAAACCGTGCTAATGCAAAAATATATTTTAAAAAGAGAAAACCTAATAATAATAATGGAAATAAATCACAATACTATCCTGATCCAGTTTTAGAATCAGAATGTCACAAATTATATTATAACCAATCTGTTATTACAGATAGGACAATCCATGATAACTGTCTGGATATAATAATGCAGGATAAATAAGCAAGACCAATTTATTTAATAGATATAGCCTTTCCAATCACACATAACATACAGAAATCAATATGTGAAATAGACCAGAAATATGCTGAATTAAAAGAGCAAATTAAAAGACTTTGAAACATGAACAAGCTATATATTGTCCCAATAGTAATATCTACAACTGGTATCATCCCAAAGACGCTACACAATAGAAGTAAACAATTAGGGCTACACAGTAATATCCATGTAGGAACATTTCAGTGATGCTGTAAGTGAAGTAGAGTGAAGTTATCCCTCTGGTTCAAGAGCCTGATGGTTGAGGGGTAATTATTGTTCAGGAATCTGGTAGTGTAGATCCTGAGGCTCCTGTACCTTCGTCCTGGTGGCAGGACTGAGAAGAGAGCATGGCCTGGGTGGTGGGGGTCCCTGATGATGGATGCTGCTTTCTTTTGGCAATGCTTTGTGTAGATACACAGTGGTGGGGAGGGATTTACCTCCGTTGGACCGGACTGCATCCACTAATTTTAGTAAGATTTTCTGTTCAAGGGCATTGGCGTTTCCATACCTGGCTGTGTTAAATGAGAGATAGCTAGAATAAAGAGGTGAGGGGAAGGGATGAAACAAGAGCTGGCAAGTGATAGGTGGAGCCCTGTAAGGAGGACCGATACGTCGATGGGGGAGTGATCAAAGAGAAAGTAATGGAAATACCTATCATAACATGGTGATGGTGGTCCTTCATATGCAACGATGGCAGCAAATACATGCAGGAAAGTTTTTGAAGTGGAAAAGCTGTTGTAGTGCAGTTCCACTCACATGACTCCTGACATCCGAGCCAGTGGTACGATTAATCATCACATCTGGGATCCTTCTTGGTTGCAGTGAATGACCGTGACTTCTTCTGTAGCTCGTCATGCTCTTCGTTCTCCATAGAGTGTTGCAAGGTCACCTTCCTGGACATTGGATCTCACTGTAGTCCACCAGAGCTGACTTTGCGTGCTGCCGATGGCACTGAGGTATGAGACCCGCCGGTTACTCTCACTTGATTTAGCCTGCCTGTCGAAGTGGTGTGGCTGCTGTCACATGCAAACAGCTACTTGGAGCCACAGGTGAGAGCTGAGTACCAGGTGGGGACCAAAGGTGGATGAGTTGCCTCAGACTGGACATGACAAGCCCCTTCATCAGAGGTGCTACCTTTCCCCGGACACCCCATACTCCACCACATTGTAAATGTTATGTAAATACAGAAGACAACAGTGAAATGAAATGTAAAAATGGAGTCTGGTGCAAATTTCCATGTCTTCCAGTTTATGAGATAATGATAAAGATTATCTTTAGTTGTCACATGTACAGTACATCAAAACATACAGCAAAATGCATCATTTGCTTCAAATGAAACTATCTAGGATCAAACCATGAGTATCACCATGTTCTTCGTGCCAATATCATATGCCCACAACTCACTAACCCTGACCCATATATCTTTAGAACATGGGAGGAAACCAGAGCAGCCAGAGGAAACCCAAGCAGTCACGGGGAGAACGTACAGCAGTGCGAATCAAATTCTGATTTTACATCTGACACTGTAAGGTGATTGTTGTAACCACTACCTTACCATGCTGTCGTTCAACTGCAAGGCTTTCATTATCTTGGAAATACATACACAAGGTTTAAGCACCATGAAAATTAGATTTTGTGAAGCAGCACGCCTGTACAAGATGCCGAAAAACTTAAGTTAGCAAAAATTATACACAACTTACATTTGGTCAATTTGGGGGGGGCAGCGTGGAGCAACATCTCTACCAAAGGAGGTGTAAGGTGCTCCTCCCCTCTGTTAGTTTGTAGGTCACCCTTGGGCAAGGTGTAGCACCTTCTTAGCCCCCTGGTCAGGATCACATATAGCCATGAGATGGCCATATGCGTGGTTGGTGCATAATCAGATAGATATCTAACTTGATCATCAAGCTTTTGCTTATAACCTGGGAACAAATGGACACTGAGCAGCAAAGATAAGCCAATTGCATAAAGAAATGGATCAAATTCAAGGATGTGTAAGGCGATGCAACAAAGGATGGATTATCATGAATAAACAGAGGTTTAAACTCAGCTGAAGGCTGAAAGAAACTTATGAGTAAACCAAAGCTAACAGCAGAAAATGAACACAGTAGGGACGTATAGTAACAGGAAGATGCAGACCAAATAAGAAGATAAACAACCTTCTTCCATGCAATATCATCGGATAACAAAGGAACATTATAAAAAATATCCAGCATCAAAGTAAATCACAGTCACTTTTGTAAGCTTAAAGCACCGGACTACTCAAGGATAGAGAGGAAAATCTAACTGTGAAATAAGCCTGAGATTTACAAAAGGGTGAAGTTGAACTGTTGTATTTCTTAAGGCTTGGTCTGAGCACAAAATCGGAAAATAGATAATGAAACAAATATTAAGAAAATGCAGCATGGACAGTTTTGTCATTCCCTCCATAAGATAGGAAAATACCTCAGCTTGCAAAGTTTCTTTTGTTTCATCTTCTAGCTTTTATTTTTTTAAGAGGGTAGGGATGATCAAAGATGGAAAGTCAAATTGTTGATAATAAAGAAAATGTTCATAAATTATTCGTCAGTGGGAAGTTGTCAGATCCTCTCTACTCAGGCCATCAAGGCTGGGATGGGCCTAGCAAGTGACTGTAACTAATCAGTGGCAGATCTTTGTAGATCTTAGGAGAAAAGCAGTCACAAAATAAAATATACATGTATATGTTATGAGCTTATCCCATTCTAGGGGGCATGTTTTGTTAGGTGGCGGGTGGTGGGAGAATTTTGAAGGAAATGTGTAGGGTAGGTTTTTAGTTCGTACAAAAGAGTGCTCGATTATTGGAGCAGGCTGCCAGGGACAGTGGTGAAGGTAGATATGATAGACGCATTTAAGAGGCTTCTATATAAGCTTATGAATATGCGGAGTATAGAGTGATATGAACACTGTGTATGTAGAAGGGATTAGTTTAGTTGGACATCTCCTTACTTGTTTAATTAGTTTGGCACAAAAATGTGGGCCGAAGGGCCTGTTCCTGTGCTCTGTTGTTCAATGTTCTATGTTCTGTGCAAAGTACTGCCACAGGTTACATGGCTATGCAAAAACAAAACAAGCTCCAGAATTTACAGTACTGTACAAAATTCTTAAGCACGTATATATGCTTGGATGCAGAAGATGTATGCACAGTACTGTAGTAACTTTATGTATTGCACTGTGTTACTGCCGCACAAAAACCCCGACTGTCATAACATATTCCACACCACTCTCCCAGTACGCCACCCTTGCCATTTCCAACATCCTTTGCTCCCGTCAATTTAAAAACTGACTCTCCACCTAAGACTTTTGGACAGTATTTTATTTCTAGGTGAATAGAATGAAAACTAATGGTAATATGCTAAAATTGTTTTCAAGCTTTGTTCAGGCTAAATTTGGAAGAGTAGAATGAAGATCTGATCTGTATGGTGCCCTTTCCATGACTCCATAATTTAATTGAAAGGCTCTGGAGAGGTACAGAAAAGATCTAAACTGATGATGGTAGAAGTGTGAAAATATTTCATTGAAGAAAAAATATACCTGATCTTTTGCAACACACATAAAGATTGCTGGTGAACGCAGCAGGCCAGGCAGCATCTCTAGGAAAAGGTACAGTCGACGTTTCGGGCCGAGACCCTTCGTCTTCTATTATTTTTTTCGGGGGGGAGGAGGTGGGAGGCTGGAGGATGGAGGGTCTCGGCCCGAAATGTCGACTGTAACTCTTCCTAGAGATGCTGCCTGGCCTGCTGCGTTCACCAGCAATTTTTATGTGTGTTGCTTGAAATTCCAGCATCTGCAGATTTCCTCGTGTTTGCCTGATCTTTTGCTCTAGTTTTGACCTTTTGTGAATCTGCCCTTACCTTCCCCATTTTTCATTCTTGAGTACAGAGCTATGCACAGTGGAAACAGAGCCATTGGCCTACTCATCTATACTGGCCAATATATCTATCCGACCTAATCCCATATGCCTGTGTTTCAGAATCAGAATTAAGTTTGATATCACTGGCATGTGTCATGAAATTTGTTGCTTTGTGGCAGCAGTACATTGCAATATAGAATAATTTTTTAAAATGTATGACTTACAAGAAGAAATATATATAAGTAATTAAATTTGATAAGTAGTGCAAGAAGAGAGCAAAAATAGTGAGCTCGTTTTCATGGATTTATTGTCCATTGAGAAAACGGATAGCTGAGGGGAGGAAGCTATGCCTGAAATGTTGAGTGTGTGTCTTCAGGCTCCCTTCCCACCTCCTTGATGACAGCAGTAAGAAAAGGGCATGTCCTAGGTGATAGGGGTCCTTAATGATGGATGCTGCCTTCTTGAGGTATTGCCTTTAGAAGGTGTCCTCTGTTCTAGGAAGGCTATTGCCTATGATGGAGCTGGCCGAGTTTACAACTTTCTGCAGCCTTTTTCTGGTACTGTGAAGTGGCCCTTCCATATCAGACAGTGATGCAACCAGTTAGAATGCTCTCCATATTACTCTTGTTTGGGCCATATCCCTCTGTTCATTTTCTGTCCATGTACCTGTTCAAATGTCTTTTAAGCAGCATTATTGTATCTTTCACCATTTCTTCCGGCAGCTTGTTCTAGTTATTCAGGTTATGAACTTACCTTAATCACTTACTCAATATTCTTCCTTTAAGATCTTACTTAAAAGCAACATAAAACCACTATCTATGGCTATGATTCTGCACAATTCTGATTTGATGGAGATGGACGTGAGAGTACTGAGGAACATCCGGAAAACTCCTGAAATGCCCGCTTCGCTGCCGCTGCTACCGTGTGGTAACCGGAATCTCCAGAGCAGAGGGTCCCAAAATCCTCGGCTTTGCTTGTTTCTGCGGCCGGGACGATGTCGAAGGCGTCGGCAGAGGATGGCGCTCGGGAGGCTGTATCGGAGAGTCTGGTTGGAAGCTCGAAGTTTTCGGACAGATGGACTCAGTGTCAGCTGTGGTCAGCTGCTTCCAAGGCAAGGTGACGGTGCCTGGAGGTTAATGCCTGCTATCGGGGACTCGGGAGTCAATCGACTCGGGGACTTTTGAGACTTGATTTACCATGCTTATAGTTTGCTCTTCATCAAATTATGGTATTGCTTTGCACTGCTGTAACTATATGTTATAATTATGTGGTTCTGTCAGTGTTAGTCTTTGGTTTGTCCTGTTTTCTGTGATATCACTCTGAAGAAACATTGTATCATTTCTTAATGCATGTATGCATTTCTAAATGACAATAAAAGAGGACTGAGTGTTTTCATAATCTAATCTAATAATATCTTCTTTCTTGAATTGGTGCCCACATTAGGATCTTTCCTCTCTCAAGATTAGACACAGGAAGGAAATAAATCATTTTTAAAACTTCTGAATGTCTTTAATTTGTGATCAATTCTTCTTAGATTTTATACTGAGAAGGCTGAATGGTAACCCAACACGACGGACAAGAACAAATGTGCAAGAAAAACAAACTGTGTAAATACAATAAGAAAGAAAAAATAGAATAATAATAATAATTAAATAAACAATAGTGAGAATGTGAGATGAAGAGTATTTTAAATTGAGACCATAGGTTTTGAGAGCAGTTCAGTGATGGGGTGAGTGAAATTGAGTGAAGTTAACCCTCTGGTTGAGGGGTAATAGCTATTCTTGAACCTGGTGGTCTGAATCCTAAGGCTCCTGTACTTCTTCCTGATGTCAGTAGCAAGAAGAGAACATGGCCTAGATGATGGGGGTCATCGATGATGGACACTACTTTCATGTGATGTGCTCCTGCAGATGTGCTCAATGGTAGAGAGGGCTTTACCCACAATGGACTGGGCCATATCCACCATTTTTTGTAGGATTTTCAGTACAAGGGCATTGGTGGAAAAAAATATAATATTGCAAATAAAATTCTGAAAGACATACACAGAGTAGATAGAGTCTTTAGAAAACATAGAAACATAGAAAACCTACAGCACAATACAGGCCCTTCGGCCCACAAAGCTGTGCCGAACATATCCTTACCTTAGAACTACCTAGGCTTTACCCATAGCCCTCTATTTTTCTAAGCTCCAAGTAGCCATCCAGGAGTCTCTTAAAAGACTGTATCCTTTCCGCCTCCACCACTGCCGCCGGCAGCCCATTCCATGCACTCACCGCTCTCTGCGTAAAAACTTACCCCTGACATCTCTGTTCCTACTTCCAAGCACCTTTAAACTATGTCCTCTCGTGCTAGCCATTTTATCCCTGGGGAAAAGCCTCTGACTATCCGCACAATCAATGCCCCTCATTATCTTGTACACCTCTATCAGGTCACCTCTCATCCTCCGTCGTTCCAAAGAAAAAAGGCAGAGTTCACTCAACCTATTCTCATAAGGCTTGCTCCCCAATCCAGGCAACATCCTTGTAAATCTCCTCTGCACCCTTTCTATGGTTTCCACATCCTTCCTGTAGTGAGCCGACCAGAATTGAGCACAGTACTCCAAGTGTGGTCTGACTCGGGTCATATATAGCTGCAACATTACCTCATTCTCCAAGGACGGAAGTGAGAGAGACTGGAGGGAATAGGTTTAATAGAAACCATAGAAACCATAGAAAAAAACTACAGCACAGAAACAGGCCTTTTGGCCCTTCTTGGCTGTGCCGAACCATTTTCTGCCTAGTCCCACTGACCTGCACACAGACCATATCCCTTCATACACCTCCCATCCATGTATCTGCCCAATTTATTCTTAAATGTTAAAAAAGAACCCGCATTTACCACCTCATCTGGCAGCTCATTCCATACTCCCACCACTCTCTGTGTGAAGAAGCCCCGTCTAATGTTCCCTTTAAACTTTTCCCCCCTCACCCTTAACCCATGTCCTCTGGTTTTTTTCTCTCTTTGCCTCAGTGGAAAAAGCCTGCTTGCATTCACTCTATCTATACCCATCATAATTTTATATACCTCTATCAAATCTCCCCTCAGTCTTCTATGCTCCAGGGAATAAAGTCCTAACCTATTCAACGTTTCTCTGTAACTGAGTTTCTCAAGTCCCGGCAACATCCTTGTAAACCTTCTCTGCACTCTTTCAACCTTATTAATTTCCTTCCTGTAATTTGGTGACCAAAACTGAACACAATACTCCAGATTTGGCCTCATCAATGCCTTATACAACCTCATCATAACATTCCAGCTCTTATACTCAAAACTTCGATTAATAAAGGCCAATGTACCAAAAGCTCTCTTTACGACCCTATCTACCTGTGACGCCACTTTTAGGGAATTTTGTATCTGTATTTCCAGTTCCCTCTGTTCTACTGCACTCCTCAGTGCCTGTCCATGTACCCTGTATGTTCTACCTTGGTTTGTCCTTCAAAGTGCAATACCTCACACTTGTCTGTATTAAACTCCATCTGCCATTTTTCAGCACATTTTTCCAGCTGGTCCAAGTGCCTCTGCATGCTTTGAAAACCTTCCTCACTGTCCACTACACTGCCAATCTTTGTATCATCAGCAAATTTGCTGATCCAATTTACCACTTTAATGTTTGAAAGATTAAGCCAACTCCATCACAGTCACAGTCCACCCTACCACTGGGGAAAACTTCAAAAGGTGGTCCCTCCAGAAGCCAACATTCATCATTAAGAATCATCACCATCTAGGAGATGCCCTCTTCTTATTACTGCCATCAAGGAGAAGGTACACGAGCCTGAAGACACACATTCAATGATTTTGGAACAGATTCTTTCTCTCTGCCATTATATTTCTGAAAGATCCATGAACCCATAGGCACTACCTCACTACTTCTCTTTGAACTGTCTATCTGTCTATCTATCTCTCTGTCTATCCGTCTATCTATCTCTCTGTCTATCCATCTATCTATCTATCTCTCTGTCTATCCATCTATCTATCTCTCTCTCTATCCATCTGTCTATCTTTCTGTCTATCCGTCTATCTATCTCTCTCTATTCGTCTGTCTATCTCTCTGCCTATCCATCTGTCTACCTCTCTATCTATCTGTCTATCTATCTCTCTGTCTATCAATCTACTGCTTTTTATTTGTTAGTTTACTTACTTACTTAGTAACTGATCTGTTCCCACAACTAATGGACTCACTTTCAAGGATTGTTTGTTTCATGTTCTCGATATTTATTGCTTATTTATTTATTATTATTTCTTCTTTTTTTCTTTCCCTTTCACAGTTTGCTGTCTTTTACACAATTTTTGTCTGACCTGTTGGTGTCTGTTCTATTATGCTTATTTGATTTATTGAGTATGTTCACAAAAAAGGAATCTCAGGGTTATATACTGTGACATGTATGTACTTTAATAATAAATTCACTTTGAACTTTGAACTTAACTTATTTTAATTTTAATGTCTTGCACAGTACTGCTGCTGCAAAACAACAAATTGCATGACCAACGTTAGTGATATTAAGCGTGACTCTAACTAAGATTTACAAGACTTGATTTTTTACATGGAGAGTGGTAGTTGCCTGGAATGTGCTGCCAGGGGAAGTGGTACCTAAATAGGTAAGGGATGGAGGAATAATATCCACATTAAGGCAGATGGGAGTAGCTTGATTGGCATTATAGTCAGTGCAGACACCTTGTGCTGAAGAACCAGTTTCTGTGCTGCACTGCACTGTTCTATGTCCTACGTCCTCTGTCCTGTCTCACTTCTCACTCATTCATCCACAGTAATCCTTTGTAACCAGAATACTGGTTCATCAGTTTTATACCGTTCCTATCGAGCACAATTTCTTCACTACTAGTGATGACCTCCAATCTTCCCTTCCTGGATATGCCTGATAGATACTGCCAGCAAGGCAGATGGCCAGAAAGATGCCCCCGCAGTTGAGACAGGACTCAGCTCTTGCTGTGATTATTTGGATAGTGCCCAGACACCAGTTTCCTGTGTTCCTCTGTCCTTGCACTTGAGCTCAGCAATCATTCACTGACTCACTTGGCACTGAAAAATCTGGCCTAAAAGAACTGAAATTACAAGTATAGATTGACAAATTCATCAACAAGTTACCAACAATTTTGTTTTTAAGAAATTATGGTATGAAAGTACAAAAGTCTGTGTCTGAGCCCTCTGTCGGTCAGAGTTGATCATAGATATTGTGCGCTAGCTGGCTAGATACGCAAGCTTGGGCGGTAAGATATGGAGAGCAAGCTTTGCCCATATAGCAAGCTCACCCTCTCCACACATCTGATGAACCCAAAGGAATGGCAAAGACTGATTCAGTTTGGTACTAGCAGCATCACAGAAGTTGCCAGTCAACATTGAACTCAATGTAGAACTGCCGTAGGGACACCAGCTCTGGAATTTTCCCTTGGGGTTTATTCTCGGTCTTCCCCATACGGAGGTATAGTCACAAGGCAAGCAGAGGTTTGAGGACAGAGTTTTCCTTCTCCTCGATGAGCTGTCAACCATGGCTGATGAGCCCCATCTGCCCGAAGTGACTGGTTTTAAGGTTCCAGTAGCGCGCCATTGCCCCTTCTCCTGTCAGTAGAAACGGTTCTGCTGGGCTTAGTAGCTAAGCTACACATGAAGGCCAGGCCTCGCCTATCAGGGGCTATTTAAGGCGCACGCCATTGGGAGCATTCAATGGATAGTGGGTGCTTGTCTTCATTACCACTTTCGGCCTTAACAACCTTAAGGAACTGTAAGAAGATGACAATTTAGGACAAACCAATTGAGATTTACAATCAAAGTGTCGTAGACTGCACACAACAGAAACAGGCCCTATGTCCATACATAATCCGTGGTCCCGCCCATTTCAATCATATTTTCCCAGCACTTGCTGCCTAGCCTATCACACTGTGGAGAGCATTCTGACTAGCTGCATCACCTTCTGGTATGGGTGATGGGGCGCCGCACAGGATCAAGGTAAGCTGCCTAAAGTTGTAAACTTAGCTCCATCATGGGCCATAGTCTCCCCAGCATCCAGGACATCTTCAAGGAGCATTAAGGACCCCCAACACCCAGGACATGCCCTCTTCTCATTGCGACCATCAGGAAGGAGATACAGGTCCCTAAAGGCACACACTCAACAATTCAGGAACAGCTTATTCCCCTCTGCCCTCAGATTTCTGGTTGGACATTGAACCCATAAACACTATCTTACCACGTCTTTTCCCTCTTTTTGCACTACTTATTTAATTTAATTTTTTAAATGTATACTGACTTCTTGTTGCAATTTATAGCTTTTTATTATTACATATTGCAATATACTGCTGCGGCATAGCGATTGTTCAGAAATTAGACTATGTTTCCCAGCCAATAGGATATGAAGCAATGAAGAGGCTTAAATCATAGGAGCTCTTCTCAACGTTCAAAACAAAACAGATATGTAGCAGTCTTAGAGAAACATTTATATGAATAATTTATTAATGGAATCTCTTCACTGGAATGGAGTCGGTCATCTTTCAAAGGGGAATATAGGAATCATTAGCCAGATTTTGTCATAATTTTAAAAAATAGTTGTTGATTATAAATAAACGTAATCTGGAATGAACAGCAAGGGAAATCAACTGTTTTTGGTGATCTCAAGAGACTGGTGAGGTTGAGGTTGTTTGCCTTAGAGCAGAGAAAGTTGAGATTTAATTGAATTGTTCAAAATTGTGAGGAACCTAGACATATTAGAGAAAGAGACATAGTTTCCTTTGGCCTATGACAGTTAAGATTGAAGATGATTAGCAAAAACAGATTAGGCAGAGGGAAGGCGTTCTCAGACAGTGAACAGTTATGATTCAGAACTTCAAAAAGATTTAACTCGTACCAGAATGATTCGAAGGATGAGGAATTTCAGCTTAAAGATTAGTGTGGAAAAGCTCAGGTTTTCCGCAGGGCAAAGAAGTTGAGATGAAATTTGAAAGAGGTGTACAAGATCGTGACTGCTTCAGACTAGTAAATAAGATGGAAGCTGTTCTTATTAGTAATGGTTGAAGGACCAGCGGATATAAATTCAAAGCGATGGGCAAAAAATACAAGAGGGATTTGCAGGGGAAAAAAAACTTTTATTCATTGAGTAGTAATGCTTGAAAATTCACTTCCCAGAGGGCCGGTGGAAACAGTGTCAGTCTAAAGAGAATTGGATAAACACTTCAGGGAGCATAATCTGTAGGGCTAAAGGAAAAGAAGTGGGGCAATAAGATTACTGTATTTGGAGCTGTGTAGACATAGTAGATCAAAATGTGTCACAATATTTCGATAATCATAACTCTGCCCATGATCCATTTTCAAGGGGAATGAGTAGGGGGATGTCAGTGGCTAAGAATAATGTGAGCAGCCTTAATAACTATCATCCACTAGCACTCACATCTACAGAGATGAAATGCTTTGAGAGGTTGGTCATGACTAGATTGAATTCTTTGCCTCAACAAGGACCTGGACCACTGCAATTTGCCTATCGCCACAGTAGGTCAACGGCAGACACAATCTCAATGGCTCTTCACGTGGCCTTAGACTACCTGGGCAATACAAACATCTATGTCATGATGCTGTTCGTTGACTATAGCTCAGCACTTAAAACCTTCTTTCCCAGAGTCCTGATCGATAGCTAAAGAATTTAGGCCTCTGTACATCCCTCTGCAATTGGATCCTTGACTTCCTAACCGGAAGACCAAAATCTGTGCGGATTGGTGATAACATCTCCTCCTCGCTGTCAATCAACTCTGGTGCACCTCAGGGTGCCTACTGCTCTACTCTCTCTAGAAGACCATAAGACCATAAGACAAAGGAGCAGAAGTCAGCCATTCGGCCCATCGAGTCTGTTCAGCCCTTTTATCATGAGCTGATCTATTCTCCCATTTAGTCCCACTCCCCCGCCTTCTCACCATAACCTTTGATGCTCTGGCTACTCAGATACCTATCAATCTCTGCCTTAAATACACCCAATGACCTGGCCTCCACTGCCGCCCATGGAAACAAATTCCACAGATTCACCACCATCTGGCTAAAAAAATGTCTTCACATCTCTGTTCTGAAAGGGCACCCTTCAATCCTTAAGTTATGCCCTCTCGTACTAGACTCCCCCATCATGGGAAACAACTTTGCCACATCCACTCTGTCCATGCCTTTCAACATTCGAAATGTTTCTGTGAGGTCTCCCCTCATTCTTCTAAACTCCGAGGAATACTGTCCAAGAGTGGACAAATGTTCCTCATATGTTAACCCTCTCATTCCCGGAATCACTCTAGTGAATCTTCTCTGAACCTTCTCCAACGTCAGCACATCTATTCTTAAATAAGGAGACCAAAACTGCTCACAGTACTTCAAGTGTGGTCTTACCAGTGCCTTATTAAGCCTCAGCATCACATCCCTGCTCCTATACTCTATTCCTCTAGAAATGAATGTCAACATTGTAGTAGCCTTCCTCACCACCGACTCAACCTGGAGGTTAACCTTAAGGGTATCCTGCACGAGGACTCCCAAGTCCAGTTGCATCTCAGAACTTTGAATTTTCTCCCCATTTAAATAATAGTCTGCCCGTCTATTTCTTCTACCAAAGTGCATAACCATAGACTTTCCAATATTGTATTTCATTTGCCACTTCTCTGCCCATTCTCCCGATCTATCCAAGTCCCTTCTACAGACTCTCTGTTTCCTCAGCACTACCGGCCCCTCCACCTATCTTTGTATCATCAGCAAACTTAGCCACAAAGCCAACTATTCCATAATCCAAATCATTGATGTACAACTTAAAAAGAAGCGGCCCCAACACGGACTCCTGTGGAACACCACTGGTAACCAGCAGTCAACCAGAATAGGATCCCCTATACCCTTGACTGTGTAGCTAGGCATAGCTCAAATACCATCTATAAATTTGCTGATGATACAACCATTGAACCAATGTTGGTAAAATTTCAGATGGAGATGAGAGGGAGTACAGGAGTGAGATATATCAACTAGCGGAGTGATGTCGCAGCACAACCTTGCACTCAATGTCAACAAGGCTAAAGAGATGATTGTGGACTTCAATAATGGTAAGATGAAGAAACACATACCAATCCTCATAGGGGGATCGGAAGTGGAGAGAGTGAGCAGTTTCAAGTTCTTAGGTATCAAGATCTCTGAGGACCTAACCTGGTTCCAACATACCAATGCAACTATAAGGAAGGCAAGACAGCAACTATACTTCATTAGGAGTTTGAAGAGATTTGGTATGTCAACAAGTACATGCAAGAACTACTATAGATGTACTGTGGAGAGCATTCTGAGAGGCTGCATCACTGTCTGGTATAGGCGGGGGTGGGTGGTGCTACTGCACAGGACCGAGAAAAGCAGCAGAGGGGCGTAAATTTAGTCGGCTCTGTCTTCGGTACTAGCTTACAAGGTACCCAGGATATCTTCAAGGAGCGGTGTCTCAGAAAGGCAGAGTCCAATATTAAGGACCACTAGCACCCAGGGCATGCCCTTTTCTCATTGTTACCATCAGGTAGGAGGTACAGAAGCTTAAAGGCACACACTCAGCGATTCAGGAACAGCTTCTTTCCCTCTGCCATTCGATTCCTAAATGGAAATGGAACTCTTGAACACTACCTCACTTTTTAAATATATACATCATTTCTGTTTTTTGCACTATTTTAATTTATTGAATATACATATACTGTTATTTGTTTGTTTATTTATTTATTTTTATTCTATATTATGTATTGTATTGAACTGCTGCTAAGTTAACACATTTCATGACACATGCCAGTGATAATAAACCTGATTCTGCTTCTAGGTGAGAGAGGTGCTGAATGAGGCAGCGGTTGGAGAAGAATACGGGGTTGATATCAGTGACTGAGTTAGTAGATAGAGGGGGTGGGTAAATAGAATGATTGATCAGATAAAGAGTAGAAGTAAAGTAAATATGATTGGAAAAAGGAGTGGGAGGAGCTTCTTCTTAAGAGCCAGCTTATTGCATGAATGACCACTTTATTAGGTATAGCTGACACCTAATAATGTGACCAATGAGTCTATTTTTTTGTCATCCACTTCAAGATACAACATATTGTGTGTTCAAAGATGTTCTGCAGACCACGGTTGTAACGCATCAATATTTGAGTTACTATCACCTTCCTGTTAGCTTGAACCAGTTTGGCCATTCTCCTCTGACCTCTTTCATTAAAAAGGCGTCTTCACCCACAGAACTGGATGTATTTGTCTTTTTGCATCGTTCTCTATAAACTTTAGAGATTGCTGTGCATTAGCATTTAAGAAGATCAGCAGTTTTTGAGACACTCAAACCACCCCATCTGGTACCAGCAATCATTTATTTTCACTTATTTCACGAGACAGTGTGGAATAGGCATTCTAGCCATTTGAGCCATGCTACCTCAGCAAGAACACAACACTAATTAACCCTAGCATAATCACGGGACAAGTTAGAGCCCTAGAGTCATAGAACACCATAGCACACTACAGGCCATTCAGCCCATCAAGTCTGTGCTGAACCATTAATCTGACTAGCCTCATCAACCTGCACTCTGGCTGTAGCCCTCCATACCTCTCCTATCCATGAACCTCCCCAAATTTCTCTTTTAATTGAAATCAGTCACTTGTCCACTAATTGTACTGGCAGCATGTTCCACACTCCCACCACCCTCTGAGTGAACAAATCCCCCCTCATGTTCCTCTTAAACTTTTCCCCTTTCATGTAGACAACATCGACTGCCTTGCTTCAGCAACTTTCCTGGTAACTTCCTCGAAAAACTCTATAGGATTGACTGGACACGGCTTAACCACACACAAAGCCATGTTAGTTATCCCTAACTTATGAAGATCAATTAATCTATCTAGTATGTATTTGGACTATGGGACAAAATTGCAGCACCTAGGGAAAACTTGTTCATTCCATAAGGAGGACATATAGAGGCACCTTACAAAATGGCACCGGAATTGAATTCCAAACTCTGGAACACCCTGAGCTGTAATAGTGTCATTCTAATAGTTTTTGCAGCAGACTGAAAAACTTGAGCATGTACATATTAAGAAAGAGGATGTGCTAGAGCTGTTGGAAAGCATCAAGTTGGATAAGTCTCCGGGACTGGATGAGAAATACCCCAGTCTACTGTGGCAGGTGAGGGAGGAGATTGCTGAGCCTCTGGTGATGATCTTTGCATCATCAATGGGGACGGGAGAGGTTACGGAAGATTGGAGGGTTGTGGATGTTGTTCCCTTATTCAAGAAAAGGAGTAGAGATAGCCCAGGAAATTATAGACCAGTGAGTCTTACTTCAGTGGTTGGTAAGTTGATGGAGAAGATCCTGAGAGGCAGAATTTATGAACATTTGGAGAGGCATAATATTATTAGGAATAGTCAGCATGGCTTTGTCAAGGGCAAGTCATGCCTTGCGAGCCTGATTGAATTTTTTGAGGATGTGACTAAACACATTAATGAAGGAAGAGCAGTAGATGTAGTGTATATGGATTTCAGCAAGGCATTTGATAAGGTACCCCATGCGAGGCTTATTAAGAAAGTAAGGAAGCATGGGATCCAAGGGGACGTTGCTTTATGGATCCAGAACTGGCTTGCCCATGGAAGGCAAAGTGTGGTTGTAGACGGGTCATATTCTGCATGGAGGTCAGTCACCAGTGGAATGACTCAGGGATCTGTTCTGGGACCCTTACTTTTCATGATTTTTATAAATGACCTGGATGAGGAAGTGGAGGGATGGGTTAATAAATTTGCTGATGACACAAAGATTGGGGGTGTTGTGGATAGTGTGGGGGGCTGTCAGATGTTACAGTGGGATATTGATAGGATGCAAAACTGGGCTGAGAAGTGGCAGATGGAGTTCAACCCAGATAAGTGTGAAGTGGATCATTTTGGTAGGTCAAATGTGATGGCAGAATATAGCATTAGTGGTAAGACCCTTGGCAGTGTGGAGGATCAGAAGGTCTGAGTCCACAGGACACTCAAAGCAACTGCGCAGTTTGACTCTGTGGTTAAGAAGGCATACGGTGTATTGGCCTTCATCATTTGTGAAATTGAATTTAGGAGCCGAGAGGTAATGTTGCAGTTACATAGGACCCTGGTCAGACCCCACTTGGAGTACTGTGCTCAGTTCTGGTCGCCTCACTACAGGAAGGATGTGGAAGCCATAGAAAGGGCGCAGAGGAGATTTACAAGGATGTTGCCTGGATTGGGGAGAATGCCTTATGAAAACAGGTTGAGTGAACTCGGCCCTTTCTCTTAGAGCGACGGAGGATGAGAGGTGACCTGATAGAGGTGTATAAAATGATGAGAGGCATTGATCGTGTGGATCGTCAGAGGGTTTTTCCCATGGCTAAAATGGCTGCCATAAGAGGGCATAGGTTTAAGGTGCTGGGGAGTAGGTACAAAGGAGGTGTCAGGGGTAAGTTTTTTACATAGAGAGTGGTGAGTGCGTGGAATGGGCTGCCAGCAACAGTAGTGGAGACTGATACGATAGGGTCTTTTAAGAGACTTTTGGATAGGTACATGGAGCTTAGAAAAATAGAGGGCTATGGGTAAGCCTAGTAATTTTAAGGTAGGGACATGTTCAGCACAACTTTGTGGGTGGAAGGGCCTGTATTCTGCTGCAGGTTTTCTATGTTTCTAACCACGATGCTTCGGTGGCACCCACGGTCAAAGTCACTTCAATAACATGTTTTCCTCATCTTGCTCTTCCGGCTGAACCTCCTGACCGTGGCTGCACAACTTTTTCTCGTTGAGTTGCTGTCACATCATTGGTTTATTAGATATGTGCATTAACAAGCTGGTGTAGAGGAGTACCTAATAAAATGGCCATTGAGTATATAATCTCGAATAACCTGCCAGAGAGGATGTTGATTCAGATGTGGAATTGAATAATTCTATTGGGGGTGGAATTTGAACAGTGGAAAGCACCGAGATTAATTAATGTTCCTTTCAAAGAGCCACAGCTGCAGGACTCTAAATCAGACTTAGTAAAACTTAGACTTCAGTGAATTTTTAAGTGGAATTTATTTGTAATGTTCAAATAATAGTTCCCGACTGTTTCAGAGCAGCATCTTTCCAAATGATTGCCTCCTCAAAACGTGACAACCAAGTGAGTAAACAATTCCAATTTAATTTTGTTCCTGGAAAGTTTTGCAGATTTTGCCATTGGTGAACTCATCCCATAAGAGTGATTAATTAGTGTTTTTTTTTGTGCAGTTGAATCTTTCATTTGCTTAGTCTGATGACCGGCCAATATTTCACTCAAGCATGTGCGGCTCAGAGTGATTTTTCACTGCTCTGTTAGCCAAGAAATGAGGTGGCTGATTAAGCACCTTCTCTTTCTTCAATCACAGCAAGCATCCTCAGTAATTTCAATACTTCAAGGTGTTGCTCCCACTGCAAAATCTCTCTGATCACAATTAAATCAGATGGCATCTATTCGGTTAATAACCTTGCCGTGCGCAGCAGAAGAATGGGAAACAATTTCTTGACAGGAGGTTACATTTGCGTTGAACGATTCAATCTCAGAGCTAATTATATTGTCAGTTTACCATTCAGAGGGAGAATGAAAGGTGATGTTTCAGGTATCATGCCTTCCTCTGAGAATGGGTGGTTAGCTTTTTAGAAGGAGTGGAAGAAAGGACAAGAAAGAGGGTGAAAAACACCCAGAGATTATTAGTAAATGAATCAGTAAAATGCTTCAGTGATTTAACATGAACTTGAATCTCCGGAATGTGTCTTTTGTTTTGCTGCAAGATTTCTTGTTTTTTATTGCAACAGACCTCTACTTTAACCAGGTCAGAAAAGATCAACTGTGGATGCCACCTCTCTGGACCTACACTAATTTCTGAAACATCTGGATAACAAAGGTACCTATGACAGACTCATTTACTGACTACAGCTCTGCCTTCAATACAATAATTGTGAACAAGCTCATCTACAAACTCTAAACACAATGCTGGAAATCACAGTAACACACACAAAATTCAAGAAGAACTCTGCAGATCAAGAGAAAGGAATAAAAAGAGACATTGCAGTCTGAGTACTGATGAAGTTCCTCCAGCATTTTGTGTGCGTCATCGACAAACTCCTAGCCCTAGAACTCAGCTTATCCCACTGACACCACTGCTGTTGGCAGAATCTCAGATGACAATGAGGAGTGTGTGGGAGTGAGATCAATTGCCCAGTTGAGTGGCCAGCAAGACCAAGGAACTGATTGTGGACTTTAGGATAAGGAAGCCAGGAGAACATGCAACAGTCCTGAATGAGGGATCCACAGAGGAAAGGGTGAACAACTTCAGGTTCCTCGGCATAAATATCCTGAGCCCAGCATATTGCTGCAATTACAAAGAGGGCATGTCAGTAGCTATACTTTATCAGGAGTTTGGAGAGATTTGGAGTATCACCAAAGACTCATAAATTTTTCAATAGATATAGAGTGCAGAGTACTCTAGCTGGTTGCATCACGGTCTGGTATAGAGGCTCCAACAGACAGGATTGCAAGAGTCTGCAGAGGGTTGAAAACCAGCCAGCGACATCACAGATACAACCTCCCTATCGATGTTGGCATTTCTAGGCGGAGGTGCCTCAAGAAAGCATCCATCACTAACAATGGCCACCATCTTAAACTCACCCTTTTCTCATTCTCTCCACTAGGGAGAAAGTAGATCAGTGACTTCAAAGCAGCTTCTTCCCTTCTACCAACAGATTACTGAAAGGTCCATGAAACTCCCGACTGCTTTTTATGAACTATTTATATTTATAGTCTGAAGAGCAGACTATCTGTTGGATGGAAGTGAGCAACAACTCTGATAGAGGCAGATGCCAAGTTTTTAAGCTCACCAGTGGGAGGTGGGGCTTTAGCACTGCTGGCCCACCACCTTGAGGGAGTCTTGATCATAAGCGGGCCGAAACTCCTGAAGACAAGTGGCAGATCAACTGATGAACCCACTGGTAATAGCACAGGACAGTTAACATCTTAGTCCACCTGTACTTTGTAACTCTGTTTGTAATTTGCTTTCATAGTTAATTTTTACTTTTATTTTTAGTCACCTGGAGTGGTACTTCAAACTCATTTTGGAAACAATTCTCCTTAGATCATCAGACACAGGAGTAGAATTGGGCCATTCGGCCCAACAAATCTGCTCTGCCATTATTACATAGAACATAGAATAGTACAGCACAGTACAGGCCCTTCAGCCCACAAGGTTGCAACAACCCTCAAACTCTGCCTCCTGTACAAGCCCCCACCTTAAATTCCTCCATATACCTGTCCAGTAGTCTCTTAAACTTCACTAGTGTATCTGCCTCCACCACTGACTCAGGCAGTGCACTCCACGCACCAACCACTTTCTGAGTAAAAACCTTCCTTTAATATCCCCCTTGAACTTCCCACCCCTTACCTTAAGGCCATGTCCTCTTGTATTGAGCAGTGGTGCCCTGGGGAAGAAGAGCTGGCTATCCACTCTATCTCTTCCTCTTATTATCTTGTACACCTCTATCATGTCTCCTTTCATCCTCCTTCTCTCCAAAGAGTAAAGCCCTAGCTCCCTTAATCTCTGATCATAATGTATACTCTCTGAACCAGGCAGCACCCTGGTAAATCTCCTCTGTACCCTTTCCAATGCTTCCACATCCTTCCTATAGTGAGGCAACCAGAACTGGACACAGTACTCCAAGTGTGGCCTAACTAGAGTTTCATAGAGCTGCATCATTACATCATGACTCTTAAACTCTATCCCTCGACTTATGAAAGCTAACACCACATAAGCTTTCTTAACTATCCTATCCACCTGTGAGGCAACTTTCAGGGATCTGTGGACAAGTACCCCCAGTTTCCTCTGCTCCTCCACACTACCAAGTATCCTGTCTTTACTTTGTACACTGCCTTGGAGTTTGTCCTTCCAAAGTGTACCACCTCACACTTCTCCGGGTTGAACTCCATCTGCCACTTCTCAGCCCACTTCTGCATCCTATCAATGTCTCTCTGCAATCTTTGACAATCCTCTACATTATCTACAACACCTCCAACCTTTGCGTTGTCTGCAAACTTGCCAACCCACCCTTCTACCCCCACATCCAGGTTGTTAATAAAAATCAGGAAAAGTAGAGGTCCCAAACAGATCCTTGTGGGACACCACTAGTCACAATCTTCCAATCTGAGTGTACTCCCTCCACCACCACCCTCTGCCTTCTGCAGGCAAGCCAATTCTGAATCCACCTGGCCAAACTTCCTTGGATCTCATGCCTTCTGGCTTTCTGAATAAGCCTACCGTGTGGAACCTTGTCAAATGCCTTACTAAAATTCATATAGATCACATCCACTGCACTACCCTCATCTATATGCCTGGTCACCTCCTCAAAGAACTCTATCAGGCTTGTTAGACATGATCTGCCCTTCACAAAGCCATGCCGACTGTCCCTGATCAGATCATGATTCTCTAAATGCCCAGAGATCCTATCTCTAAGAAGCTTTTCCAACAGCTTTCCCACCACAGACGTAAGGCTCACTGGTCTATAATTACCCAGACTATCACTACTACCTTTTTTGAGCAAGGGGACAACATCCGCCTCCCTCCAATCCTCCGGTATCATTCCTGTGGACAACGAGGACATAAAGATCCTAGCCAAAGGCTCAGCAATCTCTTCCCTCGCCTCGTGGAGCAGCCTGGGGAATATTCCGTCAGGCCCCGGGGACTTAACTGTCCTAATGTATTTTAACAACCCCAACACCTCCTCTCCCTTAATATCAACATGCTCCAGAACATCCACCTCACTCATATTGTCCTCACCATCATCAAGTTCCCTCTCATTGGTGAATACCGAAGAGAGGTATTCATTGAGGACCTCGCTCACTTCCACAGCCTCCAGGCACATCTTCCCACCTTTATCTCTAATCGATCCTACCTTCACTCCTGTCATTCTTTTTTTCTTCACATAATTGAAAAATGCCTTGGGGTTTTCCTTTACCCTACTCGCCAAGGCCTTCTCATGCCCCCTTCTTGCTCTTCTCAGCCCCTTGTTAAGCTCCTTTCTTGCTTCCCTATATTCCTCAATAGACCCATCTGATCCTTGCTTCCTAAACCTCATGTATGCTGCCTTCTTCCACATGACAAGATTTTCCACCTCACTTGTCACCCACGGTTCCTTCACCCTACCATTCTTTATCTTCCTCACTGGGACAAATTTATCCCTAACATCCTGGAAGAGATCTCTGAACATCGACCACATGTCCATAGTACATTTCTCTGCAAAAACATCATCCCAATTCACACCCGCAAGTTCTAGCCTTATAGCCTCATAATTTGTCCTTCCCCAACTAAAAATGTTCCTGTCCTCTCTGATTCTATCCTTTTCCATGATAATTCTAAAGGCCAGGGAGCGGTGGTCACTGTCCCCCAGATGCTCACCCACTGAGAGATCTGTGACCTGACCCGGTTCATTACCTAGTACTAGATCTAGTATAGCAGTCCCCCTAGTCGGCCTGTCCACATACTGTGACAGGAATCCATCCTGGACACACTTAACAAACTCTGCCCCATCTAAACCCTTGGAACTAATCAGGTGCCAATCAATATTAGGGAAATTAAAGTCACCCATGAAAACAACCCTGTTATTTTTGCATCTTTCCAAAATCTGCCTCCCAATCTGCTCCTCTGTATCTCTGCTGCTACCGGAGGGCCTATAGAATACCCCTAATAGAGTAACTGCTCCCTTCCTGTTCCTGACTTTCACCCATATTGACTCAAAAGAGGATCCTGCTGCATTACTCACCCTTTCTGTAGCTGTAATAGTATCCCTGACTAGTAATGTCACCCCTCCTCCCCTTTTTCCACCCTCTCTATCCTTTTTAAAGCACTGAAATCCAGGAATATTGAGAATCCATTCCTGCCCTGGTGCCAGCCAAGTCTCTGTAATGGCCACTACATCATAATTCCATGTATGTATCCAAGATCTCAGTTCATCACCTTTGTTCCTGATGCTCCTTGCGTTGAAGTACACACATTTCAGCCCTTCGACCTTATTGTCTTTACACAGTTTATTCTGCATTTAACATGGGTGATCCCGGATCCCACTCAATTCCATACACCTGCCTTCTTGCCATATCGTTTGATGTCCTGACCGCTCAGGAAACAAACAACTTCTGCGTGGACTTGGCCCAATATTCTTGCATGCAGATTTACTATAGCTGCTGGGAGTAGTTTAAACTAATATGACAGGGGGATGGGAACCAAAATGGTAGAGCTAAGGATGAGCCATTTATTGTTCTGTCCTTGTTTGATGTTGTGATTTGACTGGATCTTTCATCTTCTGCTGTAGTTATTTTTCTGCAGAGTAAATAATAGTCCTGAGTTACATCAGATTCAATCAAGTCAATTGTGACAATACAATTTTAATAATGATTCATAATCTGGTCACTTGTCTAAAGCTTTGGAAAAGTAATGTGGTCAAAATGCATTCAGACCAGCAACTTCTCTTTCGATTCCTCCCACTTTCTACGAATCAAAGGTGTAGTCATAGGCCCCAGTCATACTTGAATTTTTTACTTTGTCCTTGTTCCAAAGCTACTGTGGCTACTTCATCCATCTATTTCTGAGCTGGAATTGATGTTGCTTCCTGTACTTGTGTGAACTCAGCAATTTTATCACCTTGCTACTAGCTTGTTCAATTTCACTTGGATTACCTTTTGGCACTTCTCTTTAATTGATCTGTCTCCACCTCGGGAGGCAAAGTAACCTCTGACATAATCCCACTCTTCCCCACAGCCACCTTGACAGTGTAGTTGTTAGTACGTTATTTCACAGTGCTAGCATTTACTGACCAGGTTCAATTCCCACTGCTTTCTGTAAGGAGTTTATACATTCCTCTCATGACCATGTGGGTTTCCTTTTCAAAGCTCTGGTTTCTTTCCACATTCCAAGGACCTGCGTGTCATGTTTGGTGAGTTGTGGGCTGCTACATTGGCATGCTAATTGTGGGTTGCCCAGCACAATCCTCTCTGATTTGATTTAACTCAAAATGAAACATTTCACTGTATGTTTCAATGTCGTCATCATTATCTTTTGCCATTTTGTATGACATGAGTGATTATAGTCTTCCATCTGCCTTTAATCAGAGAAGTTCTAAAAAGCCTGTCCATCCCATAGTTTGTTCTTTACTTTAAGTGAGACACACACACTTATCATATGGTAGCATGATGATGTATGCAATTTACTTATTTTTACATATAGCCCAGAATGAATTATTTAATGAAATTTAGAGTGCCTAATCAATAACATATTTACAAGATTACTCAAATATTACTGAAATATTCAATACACAATAGATATGGTAGAGAATCTAATGGCTTCAGACAAAGTTACTATATAATGTGAACTCATTAAACCATTTGTGCATTCCTATAATATTGGCTGCAAAATAGTATTAGGCTGTTCTCTAAGATGTGAATTTCCACTTCGTTGTATGATATTATTCAATAACTTGATTTAATAGTTCTTCACTCTTCTGATAAATTGGGTTATTTCATGGAGAAATGTGTCTTGTCGTCTACCAGTGGATCAATTTCATCTTTACATTAAGGAAGCATTGTTCTGTGTTCAAATACATGTTAAAACAAATACAAGATGAACAGTACATAAACTGTTGTAAGGGCAAGCTGTGCTATGCCACACTGTGCTACGTTACACTGTATTTTGCTGAAGATTTAAAAAGTAGAAGGGCTCTTTATATTAGGAGTTCCCAAACTGTGGTCCACGGACCGCTTGGTTAGTGGTAGGGATCCATGGCAAAAAAGAGTTGGGAACCACTGCTTTACATGGAAGTAAGTTGTAGTGTCCATGTTACAAGCACAATGATCTAGAACTCCAGTTTCTTAACGACATTATGCATTCTTTATACTTTCGTAGGCATCTGTACATTATGACCTATTCACACATGAAATGACTCATTTGTTCACTATCTGCCATGTCATATGACGTGGGCAATCATGGTCTTTCCATGATCATGATTGTTCCTGGTAAATGTTTTCTACAGAAGTGGTTTGCCATTAGTTTCTTATGGGCAGTGTCTTTACAAAATGGGTGACTCCAGCCATTATCAATGCTCTTCAGACTTTATCTGCCTGGCATCAGTGGTCGCATAACGAGGACATGTGAGATACACCAGCTGTGCGTACAACCATCTACCACCTACTCCCTTGCTTCACGTGATTCTTAGGGGGCCAACGCAAGTGCTACACCTTACCCAAGGGTGACCTGCAGGCTAGCCTAGGGAAGGAGTGTCTTATGCCTCCTTTGGTAGAGACGTGTCTCCACTCCACAGCCCACATGAAAAGACAAGCAATTACTTTAAGGGGTGCCAATGTAGTATAACGGTTAACCTAATTGCTTTACAGCACCAGCAACGATCAATCAGGGTTTGATTCCTGCTGCTGACTGTCAGAAATTCATATATTTTCCCTGTGACCATGCGGGTTTCCTCTGGGTGCTCTGATCTCCTCCCACACTCCAAAGACTTTAGGATTAGTTAGTTGTGGGCATGCTGCTGTATGTTGGAACTGGAAGAATGGTGACACTTGCAGGCTTTCCCCAGCACAAAGCTTGCTGACTGGATTTGACACAAATGACACATTTCACTGTATGTTTCATGTACATGTGACAAATAAAGCTAATGTTAATCTTAGCAATGCCGGCTGTGTCTCCGAAACTGTAGTGATTGCCATTAGCAATCACAGAGACTCACATCCCACTTAATACACAGTGAACTCGTTAAATCTACTCAGTTCCTGGATCATCTTTTAACATTTTTCAATCACTTTATTTTATTTCTAAAGTTCAAAGAAAGACAGTAAATGCTGCAAAAATGATACAAAGACAGAAAATGCTGGAAACGGTGAACAAGTCAGGCAGCAGGTGTGGAAAAAGAACAGAGTTAACGTTTCAGTTTGAACACTCTTCACTTACCTTGAACTAACCTCTATCCCAATCAGATTACAGACTCCCATATATTTAGCTCCCTTTGTGGATCAATTTACATATGAATTACAATGGGAGATCAAAAATGCATGCCAAAAAGGCAATGTTACAATACTCAAGGTGAATTCAGTATGCAGGTAGATTGCGAAAACAAGGATGGTGCTGGATTCCAAGATGGGGAATTTCTAGATGCCTATGAGATGGACTTTTAGAGCAGCTCGTGTTTGTGTTGCGAAGAACGGGTGAACCCAAACACAGGACACTGACGCGGAGGTAGAGTAATCTGATGAGAGGTCATTAGTGGTTGCAGGGAAGGCAGAGGAGTGAGGATTAGGCAGAGGAAAGCAAAGGAGTGAGCGAGGCTTGACCGGAGATCGAACCTGGGTCGCTTCGGTGAGAGCACGGCGTTTAACCACTGAGCCAGTGGAGAGTGTAGGCAGGCGGCAGGACCAGGCAGAGCAGGGATGCAGACAAGGGTGTGAGCGTGGCTGGAGGAGAACGGCAGGCAGGAGGATGAACGGGAAGGCAGGCAGCATACAATGCTCCACAGTGACTGAAGCAACGATCTGGCGATGGGTGGGTGGAAAACCGGGGTATTTATGCTGCAGGTTAGATGAGATTCAAGTGCACCGCAATCAGGAAGCCTGGGAGAACAAAAGGAACGCCACGCCCACTGCGCCAACACACACATGCACACACACACGCACACACACACAAACACAAACACAGAGAGAGACACACAGGGGAGCAGGAGCAATATGAGGAAAAGGGAATTAGGAGAACACAAGGAATAAAGGGGAGGGACGGCCGGGACCGTGACAGTTTGAGCCTACCAGGGGATCAGATAGTCTGGATTCATTTTTGTGCAATGAACTGGAATTGATTAGAGAGTTTATGTAAAAGAACCCCTAGGGGAGGCAATCATAATACCCTGAATTTTGAGAAAGGGAAGCTAAAGCCGGATGTATCAGTATTACAGTGGAATAAAGGGGATTACAGAAGCATGAGAGAGGAGTTAGTCAGAATTGATTGGAAAAGAACCCTGGTAGGGATGACAGCAGAGAAGCAATCGCTAGAATTTCTGGAAGCAATTTGGAAGGCACAGGATATATACATCACAAAGAGGAAGAAGCATTCTAAAGGCAAGATGTCACAACCATGGCTAACAAGAGAAGTCAAAGCCAACATAAAAGCCAAGGAGAGGGCATGTAATAGAGCAAAAATTAGCAGTAAGTTAGAGGATTGGGAAGATTTCAAATTCCAATAGAAGGCAACTAAAAAAGTCATTCAGAAGGTAAAGATGGTATACAAAAGTAAACTAGCCAATAATATTAAAGAGGATACTGGAAGTTTTTTTAGATACTTGAAGTGTGAAAGCGAAGTGAGAGTGGATATCGGACAGTTAGAAAACAATGCTGAATCAATTGTAATGAGGAACAAAGAAATGGCGGACAAACTGAATGAATATTTTGTGCCAGTCTTCACTATGGAACACACAGGCAGTATGGTGGAAGTTCCAGGTGTCAGGGTCATGAAATGTGTGAAGTTACCATTAGTAGGGAGAAGGTTCTTTGGAAACTGAAAGGTCTGTTGAAATCTTTTGAAAGATTGTAAGGGATAAAATTGGTCCTCTTGAAGATCAGAGTGGTCGGCTTTGTGTGGAACCAAAGGAAGTGGGGGACATCTTAAATAGGTTTTTTGCATCTGTATTTACTAAGGAAGCTGGCATGAACTCTATGGAATTGAGGGAGTCAAGTAGTGAGACCATGGAAACTGTACAGATTGAAAAGGAGGAGGTGCTTGCTGTCTTGAGGAAAATTAAAGTGGATAAATCCCCGGGACCTGACAGGGTGTTCCCTCGGACCTTGAAGGAGACTAGTGTTGAAATTGCGGGGGCCCTGGCAGAAATATTTAAAATGTCGCTGTCTACAGGTGAAGTGCCGGAGGATTGGAGAGTGGCTCATGTTGTTCCGTTGTTTAAAAAAGGATCGAAAAGTAATCCGGGAAATTATAGGCCGGTGAGTTTAACGTCAGTAGTAGGTAAGTTATTGGAGGGAGTACTAAGAGACAGAATCTACAAGCATTTGGATAGACAGGGGCTTATTCGGGAGAGTCAACATGGCTTTGTGCGTGGTAGGTCATGTTTGACCAATCTGTTGGAGTTTTTCGAGGAGGTTACCAGGAAAGAGGATGAAGGGAAGGCAGTGGATATTGTCTACATGGACTTCAGTAAGGACTTTGACAAGGTCCCGCATGGGAGGTTAGTTAGGAAAATTCAGTCGCTAGGTATACATGGAGAGGTGGTAAATTGGATTAGACATTGGCTCGATGGAAGAAGCCAGAATGTTACGATAAGGTTGTATAAGGCATTGGTGATGCCGAATCTGGAGTATTGTGTTCAGTTTTGGTCACCAAATTACAGGAAGGATATAAATAAGGTTGAAAGAGTGCAGAGAAGGTTTACAAGGATGTTGCCGGGATTTGAGAAACTCAGTTACAGAGAAAGGTTGAATAGGTTAGGACTTTATTCCCTGGAGCATAGAAGAATGAGGGGAGATTTGATAGAGGTATATAAAATTATGATGGGTATAGATAGAGTGAATGCAGGCTTTTTCCACTGAGGCAAGGGGAGAAAAAAACCAGAGGACATGGGTTAAGGGTGAGAGGCTAAAAGTTTAAAGGGAACATTAGGGGGGGCTTCTTCACACAGAGAGTGGTGGGAGTATGGAATGAGCTGCCAGACTGTATTGAAAAAGGTGGCGAAAGGAAGCATTAGTAATGATCGTTCAAGAGTCACTGGATTCTGGAACGGATCTGGAAGACTGGAAAGTTGCAAGTGTCACTGCACTCTTCAAGAAGAGAGAGAGGCAGAAGAAAGGAAATTGTAGGCCAGTTAGTCTGACCTCAGTGGTTGGAAAGATGGAGGAGATGATTATTAAAGACATGGTTTCAAGGTCCTTGGAGCCGCATGATAAAATTGGCTGTAGTCAGCATAGTTTCCTCAGGGAAAATCTTGCATGACAAATCTATCGGAAATCTTTGAAGAAATAACTGCAGGATATACAAAGGAGAATTATCTGATGTTGTGTACTTGGATTTTCAGAAGGCCTTTGACAAGGTGCCACACAGGAGGCTGCTTAACAAGCTACACGCCCATGGTATTACAGGGAAGGGTTTTAGCATGGATAAAGCAGTGGCTGACTGGCAGGAGGCAAGGAGTGGGAATAAAGGGAGCCCTTTTTGGTTGGCTGCCCATGACAAGTGGTGTCCAACAATAGACATGCACTTTTTTAGAAGAAATGTAAGGGTTGCTGATTTTCGAAGTGGAGAGAAAATACAAAAACTGTGATGCATAGGGGCTTGGCAGTGCTTATGTAGATTTCCCCGAAGATTAATTTGCAGGTTAGGAAAGCAAATGCAATGTTAGCATTCATTTCAAGAGGACTAGGATATAAATGCAAGGATGTAATGTTGGGACTTCATAAAGAATTGGTGAGGCCCCACTTGGAGTATTGTGTGTCCTTCATCTTCGAAAGGATGTGCTAAAATGGAGAGTGTTTAAAGGAAGTTCATGAAAATGATTGCAACTTTGAACACGCAAACACGAGGAATTCTGCAGATGCTGGAAATTCAAGCAACACACATCAAAGTTGTCCTGACAAAGGGTCCCTGCCTGAAACATCGACTGTACCTCTTCCTAGAGATGCTGCCTGACCTGCTGCATTCACCAGCAACTTTGATGTGTGTTGCAACTTTGAACAGCTTGTTCTACGAACAGCATTTGATGGCTCTGGGCCTGTATTCGCTGGAATTCAGAAGATTGAGGGCTGACCTCACTGAAACCTAACAAATGGTACAAGACCTTGATAGAGTGGATGTGGACAGGAGAGACAATAGACAATAGGTGCAGGAGTAGGCCATTCAGCCCTTCAAGCCAGCACCACCATTCACTGTGATCATGGCTGATCATCCACAATCAGTACCCTATTCCTGCCTTCTCCCCATATCTTTTGACTCCGCTATCTTTAAGAGCTCTATCTAACTCTTTCTTGAAAGAATCCAGAAAATTGGCCTCCACTGCCTTCTGAGGCAGAGCATTCCACAGATCCACAACTCTCTGGGTGAAAAAGTTTTTCCTCAACTCCTTTCTAAATGGCCTACCCCTTATTCTTAAACTGTGGCCTCTGGTTCTGGACTCCCCAAACATCGGGAACATGTTTCCTGCCTCTAACGTGTCCAATCTCTTAATAATCATATGTTTCAATCAGATCCCCTCTCATCCTTCTAAATTCCAGTGTATACAAGGCCAGTCGCTCCAATCTTTCAACATATGACATTCCCGCCATCCCTGGAATTAACCCAGTGAACCCACGCTGCACTCCCTCCAAAGCAAGAATGTCCTTCTTCAAATTTGGAGACAAAAACTGCACACAATACTCCAGGTGGGGTCTCACCAGGGTCTTGTACAACTGCAGAAGAACTTCTTTGCTCCTATACTCAACTCCCCTTGTTATGAAGGCCAACTTGCCATTAGCTTTCTTCACTGCCTGCTGTACCTGTATGCTTACTTTCAGTGACTGATGAACAAGGACATCCAGATCTCGTTGTACTTCCCCTTTTCCTAACATGACACCATTCAGATAGTAATCTTTCTTCCTGTTCTTGCCACCAAAGTGGATAACCTCACATTTATCCACATTAAACTGCATCTGCCATGCATCTACCCACTCACCCAACATGTCCAAGTCACCCTGCATTCACATAACATCCTCCTCACATTTCACACTGTCACCCAGCTTTGTGTCATCTGCAAATTTGCTAATGTTACTTTAAACCCCTTCATCTAAATCATTAATATATATTGTAAATAGCTGCGGTCCCAGCACCGAGCCTTGCGGTACCCCACTAGTCAGTGCCTGCCATTCTGAAAAGGACCCGTTAATCCCTACTCTGTTTCCTGTCTGCCAACCAATTTTCTATCCATGTCAGTACCCTGCCCCCAATACCATGTGCTCTAATTTTGCTCACTAACCTCCTAAGTGGGACCTTATCAAAGGCTTTCTGAAAGTCCAGGTACACTACATCCACTGGCTTTCCCATGTCCATTTTCATAGTTACATCCTGAAAAAATTCCAGAAGATTAGTCAAGCATGATTTCTCCTTCATAAATCCATGCTGACATATCCTGCTACCCAAATATGCCGCTATTTCATCTTTTATAATTGACTCCAGCATCTTCCGCACCACTGATGTCAGAGTAACTGGTCTATAATTGCCTATTTTCTCTCTCCCTCCTTTCTTAAAAAGTGGGACAACATTAGCTACCCTCCAATCCGCAGGAACTGATCCTGAATCTATAGAACATTGGAAAATGACTATCAATGCATCCACAATTTCTAGAGCCACCTCCTTAAGTACCCTGAGATGCAGACCATCAGGCCCTGGAGTTTTATCAGCCTTCAGTCCCATCAGTTTACCCAACACCATTTTCTGCCTAATGCAAATTTCCTTCAGTTCCTCTGTTACCTTAGGTCCTCTGGCCACTATTACATCTGGGAGATTGTTTGTGTCTTCCCTAGTGAAGACAGATCCAAAGTACCTGTTTAGCTCATCTGCCATTTCCTTGTTCCCCATAATAATTTCACCCATTTCTGTCTTCAAGGACCCAACTTTGATCTTAACTAATCTTTTCCTTTTCATATACTATCCTTCTTTTACTATAAAGGAGGCTTTTACTATGCTCCTTTATATTTTTGGCTAGCTTACCTTTGTACCTCATCTTTTCCCCCCGTATTGCCTTTTTAGTTATCTTCTGTTGCTCCTTAAAAGTCTCCCAATCCTCTGGCTTCCCACTCATCCTTGCTATGTTATACTTCCTCTCTTTTATTTTTATACTGTCCTTAACTTTTCTTGTCATCCACGGTCGCCCCTTACTCTCCTTAGAATCTTTTTTCCTCTTTGAAATGAACTGATCCTGCACCTTCTGTATTATTCCCAGAAATACCTGCTATTATTGTTCCACTGGTCATCCCTGCTAGGGTATCTTTCCAGTCAACTTTGGCCAGTTCCTCCCTCATGGGTCCATAGTCCCCTTTGTCCAACTGTAATACTGACACTCCCGATTTTCCCTTCTGCCTCTCAAATTTTAGATTAAAACTTATCATATTATGGTCACTACCTCCTAATGGCTCCTTTACCTTGAGTTCCCTTATCAAAGGGAGGGTGGGGGTGTCTAAGACCAGAAGGCACATCCTCGGAATAGAGGGGTGTCCTTTAAGAATGGAGATGGAGAGGAATTTCCTTAGCCAGAGAGTGGTGAGTCTGTGGAATTTGTGGCCAGAAGCAGCTGTGGAGGCCAAGTCTGAATGTATAAGGCAGAGTTTGATAGATTATTGATCGGACAGGCCATGAAGGGATATGGGGACAAGACAGGAGATAGGGTTTGAGAGGAAAAATAGATCAGCCAAATGTCCTAATTCTGTTCCTATGTCTTATGACTTTATAAGATCTATGTCAGTGTACATTAACCTGCATTGCAAAATGCATGGTCCAGTGAATGAAATTTAACTAGTCTATTTCTGTTTTAAAATGCTAAGTAAAATAATTGCTGAAATTGCCTATCAAAATATAACAGTAAGTACCTTGGGGGATGGAGAGAGGGAGGGAGGGGGGGGGAGAAGAAAGAGACAGAGAGAGAGAGAGAGAGAGAGAGAGAGAGAGAGAGAGAGAGAGAGAGAGAGAGAGAGAATCAGATTGATTATCACTGACTTGAAATTTGTCGTTTTGAGGCAGCAGTACTGTACAATATATTAAACAATTACTATAAGTTAAAAGAAATATTAAAAAATAAAAATCATCCAAAAAGAGAGCAAATTAATAAGTTAGTGTTCATAGACAATTCAAAAATCTGATTGTAAAGGGGAAGAAGCTCTTTCTAAAACAGTGAGTGTGTGTGTTCAAGCTTCTGTACTTCCACCCCAATTGTAATAATGAGAAAAAGACACGTCCTGGGTGATGAGAGTCCTTAATGATGGATGACTCCTTTAATAGGCATCAACTTTTGAAGATGTTCTTGATGATGAGGAGGCTGGTGCCCAGGATGGGACTGGTTGAATTTCTACCCCTCTGCAGCATTTTCTGATCCTGTCTGTTGGAGCCTTCATACCAGCTGCTGGTGCAGCCAGTCAGAATGCTCTTCACCTTGTGTGTGTAGAAATTAGCTACAGTCTTTAGTGACGTAACAAATCTCAAAGTTCTAAGTAAATTTATTATCAAGGTACACATATATCGCTACATACAATCCTGAGATTCATTTTCTTGTGGCCATACTCTGGCCAAAGCCCTGGCTTCGGACAGACAGGGCTTATCCGCAATGGATGGCAGCTCACCTAGGAGACGGAAGACTCTGACCTCAAACCATCATTTGCCTTGTGGCTATATTCATTCATGGGGAAGGCTTCGGGAGTAAACCCGGAGGGAAAAATCTAGAGCTGGAGTCCCTAAGGCAGTCCCACATTGAGTTTAATGTTGACTGGCAGCACCTGCGATGCTGCTGGTATCGGTTTGTGCTGTTCCTTTGGATTCATCAGATGTGTGGAGAGGGGGAGCTTGCTATATGTGTAACAGCTTGCTCTCCATATTGAACTGCCCATGCTTGCACATCTAGACAGCTAGGAAGCAATATTCATGGTCAACTTTGACCGATGGAGACTTCAACTCAACTCAATAAATACAAGAACCATAATAGAATTAATGAAAGACCACATCCAATTGGGTGATCAAACCACCAATGTGCAAAAGACAACAAACTGCAAATTCAAAAGAAAAAAAAAGAAATAAGTATTGAGAACATGAGATGAAGAGTCCTTGAAAGTAAATCTATAGGTTAAGGGAACAGTTCAGTGATGGGGCAAGTGAAGTTGGTTAAAGTTATCTCCACTGATTCAAGAGCTTCATAGTTGAGAGGTAGTCTTGAGGCCACTGTATTTTGTTCATAACGGCAGCTGCGAGATTAGAACATGACCTCAACCTCCTGATGAAATATAGCTGCTGGTGTGCCTTCTTAATTGCATCAATATGTTGGGCCCAGGATACATTTTCAGAGGTGTTGACACAGTAACTTGAAGCTGCTCACGTTTTCCACTGCTGACCCTTCGATGAGGACTGGTGGCTATTCTCCTGACTTCCCCTTTACGAAGTCCACAGTCACTTCCTTGGTATTACTGGCATTGAATGCAAGCCACACTCGACCAGCCAATTTATCTCAGTAAGGTTTGCCTCATCAGAGAGACAGAGACAGAGAGAGAGGCAGAGATAGAGAGAGACAGGGACAGAGAGAGAGAGGAGAGACAGAGACAGAGAGAGACAGGGACAGAGAGAGAGAGAGGAGAGAGACAGGGACAGAGACAGAGGTAGAGAAAGAGGCAGAGAGAAGGAGTCGGGTACAGCAGATATACATTTCTTCACATTTGTGCATTTATGATCTGCTCCAGGCAGATATTACAAAGATCTTTGGAATAAATAATGAAAGATCAATATAAACTCAATAATATGCCAATTCACCTGTATTTTTCTTCTAAGTTATTCTGTTGCTTAGAAGTCTATTTATCATTTCTGATAATCCCACATTTGCCAGTTCAACCCCGTCATGTTCCATTCACAATCTCCATTTATATTCAGTTGTATTTTCAAGTTTCAATCCCTTTTTCCAAATCTTAACAAGACATTCCTCCCTATCGATGAAAACTAATCCATCTTTACAACTGCATGTAAGCATTTATTCATTAGAAGTGATGTCACTCGAATTTATTGTCTCATCCTAATTGTCGCTGAGCCACACTGGGTCAGGAGATGGTGGCAGTTTTCCTTCCTTGAAGACAGTAGTGAACCAGATTTTATTTATTTTATTTTTAGTTAGTGATAAAATGTGGAGTGGGCCCTTCTGGCCCTTCAGGCCATGCCGTCTCGACAACCCCTGACAAACCCATTTAACCCTAAACTAATCGCAAGACAATTAACCTCCCCAGTATGTCTTTGGACTGTGGGAGGAAACAGGAGCACATGACAAAACCCAGACTCTTTAAAGAACAATACCAGAATTGAACTCAGAACTGTGGACTGCCCTGAGCTGTAATAGTATTGCGTTAACTGCCACACGACCATGGCATCCAGATGAGAGGTTTAATAATCTGGCAGCTTCATAGTTACTCTTACAGAAATTAGACTACTGTAAAATCATTTAATAAAATTTAAACATCCAAGATACCTGGTGAGCCTTCAGCTCATAAGTCTGTTTTTTTTAATGTTGATCTAACAATTAAATTCTGCAGGTTCTCTATGCACTTCCAATTCCTGTGTGTTTATCCTGTGGTGACTGTGACTAAGTCACTGTAGACTAGAAGCTAGTAGTTTTTATTCCTCACACCGGGCCAGCATTCTCTTGCAGACTCTCAGTAAAATCTCCTCGAACTCAAAGTATATCAAATATTTATATGCTTAAGAACAAAGATAACAGCAGGTGATTTCATGCAATTTCAATTGTTGCAATGATAACATTTGCTTCAATATTTTAACGTCGACAAACGATTCTGTTGAAGTATATATTTACCATAGATCACATTGCTGGGATGAATTAATTCACATGGATAGCCTAAAGGCTTTTGAAGTCAGAGAATCCACACACTCAAAATTAGTGTTGTGTGGGCTGACTCACTGGGTGCACAGATAATTGAAAGACCAAATATATTCATGAGCATATTTGATTTGCTAGGTAAAACATCAAAATCAATGCTGTCACGGCAACAGCATCTCACTCAACATCAGCAAAACCAAAAAGCTGATTATTGGCTAAAGGAAGAGGAAACTGAAGATCCATGATCTAGTCATCAACAGGTGATAAGAAGTGGAGAAGTCATCTACTTTAAATTCCTCATTGTTATCATTTCATAAGATCTGTTCTGGTTCTAGCACGTAAGTGCAATTACAAGGATGGTACGGTACTGCCTCTACTTTCTTAGAAGTTAGCAAAGGTTCAGCATGTCATCTAAAACTTTGACAAACTTCTACAGATGTGTGATCGAGAGGATACTGACTGGTTATATCATGCCCTGGCATGGAAATGCTGATTGCCTTGAACAGAAAGGCCTACAAAATGTAATGGATACAGCCCATTCCATCCAGCTAAAACTCTCCACAACATTGAGCACTATCGCAGGAAAGCAACATTCATCATCAAGGACACCCAACATCCAGACCATGCTCTCTTTTTGCTAGTGCCATCAAGTAGAAGGTACAGCAACCTCAGGTCCCACACCAGTAGGATAAGGAACAGTTATTACCCCTCAACCATCAAGGTCTTGAACCAGAGTGGATAACTTCTCTCATACGAAAACTGAACTGATTCCACAACATATTGACTCCTTTTATGATCTCAATATTTATTTATTTATTATTATTTTTGGAGGGTTTTTTTTGTAATTGCACAGACCTTTGTCATTGGATGTTTGTTGTATGCAGTCTTTCATTGATTTTGTTCAATAATATAGACAACATAGAAGAGTACAGCACAGCATCAGTCCATTCAGCCCACAGTGTTGTGCCAAACCAGCTAAAAAACAAATTAAAAACACAAAACACTAGTCCCTCCAACCTACGTCATGTCCAAACTCCTCCGTCTTCGTTACGTCCATGTACCATCCAAACGTCTCTTAAAAGCCTGTAATGTATTTACCTCTACCGCCATACCATGAAGTGAATTCCTTGAACTTACCCCTTCCCACCTTCAATGCGTGCCTCCTGCTATTAGACGTTTCAACCTCGGGAAACAGATACTCTCTGTCCACTCTGTCTATGCCTCCCATAATCATGTGAACCTCTGACAGATTTTCCCTCTGCCTCTGATGCTTCAGAGAAAACATCTCAAGTTAGCCAGCCTCTCATGATAGCACGTGCCCTCTAAACCAGGCAGCATCCTGGCGAACTCCTTCTGCACCCTCTCCAAAGCCTCAATATCCTTCCCATAGTGAGGCAACCAGAATTGTATGCAATACTCCAGATGTGACCTCAGAGTTTTATAAAGTTACAACATAACCTCCTGACATTGGAGCTCAGTGCCTTGACTCAGGCCATAGGCCTTCTTAACTTCCCGATCAACCTGTGGAGCCATGAGCTATGAACTTGGATCCCAAGGTCTCTCTGCTTAGCAACACTGTTAAGGATCTTGCCCTCAACAGTGCACTGTCTCCTTGCATTTGCTCTACCGAGGTGCAACACCTCACATATGTCTGGGTTAAACTCCATCTGCCACTTCTCAGTCCATATCTGCAACTGGTCTACATCATGCTGTATTCTTTGCACCATCCACAGCTCCACCAACCTTGGTATCATCCGCAAATTCACTAACCCCCCCATCTACATTTTCATCCAGGCCATTATACATCACAAACAGCAGAGGTCCCAGCACAGATCCTGCAGAATTCTGTTAATTACAAATCTCCAGCTCAAATAAGTCCCTCAACCACTATCCTCTGTCTTCTATCCGCAAGCAGGTTCTGAATCCAAACAGCCAATTTGCCGTGGATCCCATGCTTCTTAATCTTCTGGATTAGCTTCCTATGAGGGACTCCGTCAAGCGTCTTAATGAAATCTATGTTGACAACACCTACTGCTCTACCCTCATCAACCTCTCTTGTCACCTTGTGAAAAAAACTCAATCAAGTTGGTAAGGAATGACCTGCCTCACACAAAGCCATGCTGGCTTTCCCTAATTTGGCCATGGGACTCCAAATGCTCGTATATCCTAAGAATTTCTCCAGCAATTTCGCTACAATTGACGTGAGACTCACCGGCGTATAGTTCCCAAGATATTCCCTTGCTCCCTTCTTAAATAGAGATACAGCATGAGCCACTTGCCAGTCCTCGGGGACCTTGCCTGCTGCTAGAAAGGACACAAAGATACTAGTCATTGGCCCAGCAATCTCATCTCTTGCCACCTTCATTAATCCATTGTATTTCTTCGTATTACTGTAAATAACCACAAGAAAATGAGTCTCAGGGAAATATATCATGACCAAGAGATGATCTTCTGCATGCTACAGCTGTAACATGTGGCTTTTTGAGTTACTATCACCTTCCTGTAGCTTGAACCAGTCTGGACATTCTCCTCTGAGCTCTGTCAGTAACAACATGTTTTTGTCCACAGAACTGCCCACTCGCTGGATGTTTTTTTGCTTTTTGCACCATTGTCTGTAAATGCTAGAGTCAGGAGATCCACAGTTTCTGAGATATTCAATCTAATTGTCTGATATCAACAACCATTCTACAGTCAGACTCACTTTGATCACATTTCTTCCCCATTCTGATTATTTGGTCTTCTACTTATTATTTTTATTTTGTGCTAATGGCAGATCACACCTATCAGGAAGGTGCATTACCGCCACTTATTGTGATGCAGTATGACAGAAGCAATGATGGGGATCAGATCCTACCTCCCAAACCTACTTGAATTAAAAAGATCACCAGGGCATTACACCATTTAACTGACCCTGCTTCAGGTGCCAGGATATCCTGCACCCCAGATCTAACCAATTGCCTGAACATCTTCCTATTTTTAATGAATATTAGTGGCACACCATGATCACATGCTCCATTGTCTCTGGTACCTTACAAAAGTCACATCACCCATTCCCATGCTAACTAAGAAGTACCAAAATGGAGTGCAAACCCATATATCCAAACCTCAATCATGCCAACCATACCTCTTCCCTTCTATTCCTTCCCAAAAGGTGCCTCCCCTCATTGACTGATGGAAACAAATTGCAATATCATCTCTTTATCCCACTCATATCCCACAAACTCTGCCATTTTCCAATTCCAGCCAACCTAATACAAGATCTGGCTTCATACTTTCCTATATTGACTATAATATCTACCTCTGACATAGTAAGTGCCTTTTGGCTGTAACTTCTGCCCTTTCATTACCCAATACACCCACATGTGCAGGTACCCTACAAAACTGTACTACTATCCCCACACTCTCCAAAACATATAAATTGTAGTGCACTTCCATCGACAGATCAGGTCTCCTTCAATGCCCTTTGATTACAAACTCTGCAGTACCAAGGCAGAATCTGAGCAGATCATGACTCTATTCGGCTTAACTTGTTTGACTCATTGCAAACTAATGGTATTGGCCATAAATGCTGCTGTATAAACAGTCAGCCTTAACATTAAACCAGGGGATAAATATCCCAGAGCCTGTCCGATTACTAACTGGGTCTTTAGAAGCATCTGTAAAGAACGGCAAAAAGGGAAAATACTGCTGCTGTAAAGGACTAAAGTCCCCTCTCACCAGCCACAAGATCCTGCCTGACCCTTAGTAACGACAAATCTATTCCCACATCTGGAAATTTCCAAGGTGGGATTCCAGGCAAGGTCACTGCTGGGCTAATCTACACATCCCCACAACCATACTCCCACATGTATCCCCTAATTACCTGCTGAAAACATGTACCATCTCTGCTAGAATATTCCCAAAAATACATTAAAATGGATTATGTCAGATAGGACATCCCCCAACCTACCATGGAAGGATATTTGGCCTGAGCACAACTGAACCTGTTGACTATGACTGCATCCTTTTGTGCATTGTGTTGCTGCCACATAATTGGTTGATTAGATATTTGCATTAAAGAGCAGGTGTACAGGTGTACTTAATGAAGTGTCCACTGAGTGAAAGTGCCTAGTTTGATGCAGACCAATTCATGTAGCTCCAGAATCAGATCTAATATCACTGGCATATCTCATGAAATTGGTTGTTTTAAGGCAGTAGTACACTGTCATCATCATGTGCCATGTCATATGATGTGGGTAATTAAGGTCTTCTATCTGTTTTTAACCTGAGAAGTTCTAATAAGCTCATCAAAACTTTTGCCTGGCCATCCCTTGATGTTACTCATGGATGCTTTGTGCTGCCGACTGCAACTTCTCCTTCCGTCAGTTTTCCCATCACTGCAAGATGTTTGATCTTCTCTTTCCTCAGTACATATCCCAGAAATTCTAGCTGCCGTTTCCTGACTGATGATATCAGTTCTCTTGTTATTTTGGCTTTTTTGCAACACTTCCTCATTTGTTAATCTGCCCTTTCACGATATTTTTATTATTTTTTTCAAAAAACACATTTCTGCAGCTTTGAGTCTTTCCTCATTTTTCTTCCATGTCTGTTTCATTGTTTCTTTGCCCACTTACAGTTCACATTTCTGTAATTTTTTCTTCTTTGTGACAACCACACATTTGCTCGTCTTGCAGTTGATGGTCAATCCTCTGTTTGCACTTTCTTAGCTGACCTTACCTAGTATCTCTTGGAGCTTCTCATTAGATGTTGCTCGGCACTGTGTCATCTGCGTATCGTAGGTTGTTCAGATTGTATCCACCAATTATCATGCTTGGTATACTGCTAATTGCTCCTAGAATCTTCTTGCTATAAAGGTTGAATAGATCAGGTGAGAGAACACAATTATTGTAATTATTGCATTATCACATTGGAATACATAATATTAAAAATCACGTAAACTACAATAAGAAATATATATTTTTTTGTTATTGTAGTTCACAGGGTTTTAATATTATGTATTTATATATATATATATATAATTAAGTATATAGTGCAAAAAGAGAGCCAAAAAAAGTGAGCGAGTGTTCATGGGTTCAATGTGCATTCAGAGATCTGATGGCGATGGTGAAGGGGAAGAAGCAGCTCCTGAAACTCAGAGTGTGTACCTCCTCCCAAATGGTGGCAATGAGCAAGGGGCATGTTCCGGGCAATGGGGATCCTTAATAATGCATACCACCTTTTCAAGACACTGCCTTTTGACAGTGTCCTTGACGCTGGGGAGGCTAGTGCCCATGATGGAGCTGCCTGGTTTACAAATTTCTGCAGTCTTTTTCAATCCTGTTTAGTGGCCCTTCCATACCAGATGGTGATTCCAGACTCATTGTCTTATGGTGGAGCGAAGCACACAAGGTCTCATGCTCATATCAGTTTAAAAAGTAAATTGTGAATCAGTAGTCTGTTCTCCATAGCCAATAATTTTTGTTTACATAGATAACAATTTAATTTCAAAACTGATTATTGCTTGTACTTCACATTTTAACAGATTTTTGAAGGCTCGTTGTCAGTTGCATTAATACTTGTTATCACATAACTCCATAACACCGGATAGTTTATTATATCCAGTGCTGATTGTGTGTGTGTGTGTGTGTGTGTGTGTGTGTGTGCGCGCGCGCACACGCCCACGTCCGTGCACATATGTGGAGCAGCGTGGTAGTGTAGCAATCAGCACAATGCTTCACAGCAGCAGCGGTAAGATTGAGTTTCAATCCCCACCGTTGACTATAAGGAGCTTGTACATTCTTCCGATGACCACGTGAGTTTCCTCTGGGTGCTCTAGTTCTCTCTCACATTCCAAAGGATGTGAATTGTGGACATGTATGTTGGTGCAGAGAGCATTGTCACACTTGCAGGCTCCCAACACTGATTTGATTTGGTGCACACGATGCAATGTGCATGTGACAAGTATGTTTTCAATGTTCATGTGACAAATAAAGTTAATCTTTTTTTATGAACATGAGAGTGATTGAGAGGGAGGGAGAGAAAATGAGAGGGGGTGAGAGAGAGGGGGGGGGTTTGAGAGAGGGGGTTTGAGAGAGAGAGGGGCGAGAGAGAGGGGATGAGGGAGAGGGTGGGATGAGAGAGGGCCAGATGAGAGAGAAGAGGGTAGAGAGAGGGAGATAGAGGGGGAGGAAGAGAGAGGGGAGGGAGAGAAAGAGGGAGATAGAGATAGAGAGAGAGAGAGAGAGAGAGAGAGAGAGAGAGAGAGAGAATAGATATACTCAACTTCCCTTCTGATCAACTCCAAAAGCTCCCAATGACTTAATATAATATGAGTAGATAGATTTGACATTCTTCATTTTGATGAACAGAGTTGATATAAATCTTAAAACACACTAGTATATTTGGTGTAAATTAGAAACTCATGCAGTTTGGCTGGATTCATAACTCTTAATATCACTGGATTTATTTCAAGGTATATCAAATGAATACATGTATAGTTTAATAAAGACACAACTTTCTTCTCATCCTATAGGATTAATTGGATCTAGTAAAAGTTTCCAAAAATAAGCAGTGCAGTGATAATGATCGAGTGAGTGTGTTGAGACTTTCAGGGCATAGTATTATATGTGTTACTATGTAATCTGGTACTAAGAGCTCAATGGTTAAAGTGGATTCATCATTTAGGAGTTAAGGATAGAAGGGCTGAGAAGTAAAACGTATCCCAAACCTGCTCTTAAAGCAGCTATTTCTTGTTATCTATTATGTCAGTTACATCTTAGCATCTATCATTGCTCACTGTGTGGCTGTCACTTTACGCATGCACTGATTCAGCAGGTGAGTGAGAAACTGTTTATCACCCTATGGAATGCAGTTCACAGCTGTTTGTTCTGAGTACTCAGAAAGCTTGGGAGACAGGAGACAGAGTACAAATATCTAAAACATCTAGCAGGGGTTCCCGACCTGGGGTTCACACTCCCCTTGCCTTAATGGTATTGGTCAATGCCATAAAAAGGGTTGGGAACACCTGGTTTAGAGATACAAATGACTGCTGGAACCTGAAGCAAAAAAAAAGCAAGCAATAGGAGGAACTCAGTGTGTTCAATATCTGTTGAGAGAAATAGATTATCGACACTTCTGATTGGTACCTTTCTTCTGGAATATGCTAGACTTAATCTGGGCAAAAGCTACTTCAAATATGCTCTGGTGCAATGAAGCATACTCAGTGGCCACTTTATTGGGTACACCCTTACCCACTCATTAATGTGAATAGCTAATCAACCAATCATGTGGCAGCAACTCAATGCATGAAAGTATGCTGACCTGGTTAATAGGTTCAGTAACAAAGAAGAAAAAATCTACAGCTGCTGGAAATCCTGAGCAACACACACACACACACACACACACACACAAATGCTGGACGAACCCAGCAGGCCAGGCAGCATCTCTGGAAAAGAGTACAACTAACATATCAGGTTGAGACTTTTCATCAGGTCACAAAAGGTGTTGACTCTGGAATGAGTTGTCAGAGGTAAAGGCAAATAGAGTGACAAAGTTTAAAAGTAATTTGGACTGGTACCTGGAGAGGAAAGGGGCAGAGAGACACTGTGGTCTAATAGAGGCAAATGGGATTAGTACAGATCACCATCACGGTTATCATGGATGAGTTGGGCTGAAGTATGCAGTGCTCGACTCCGTGAGCTGACATTTGAAATTGAATGCCTTTCACCAGAAAAAAAAAATGAAATATGGAAATAGAGTGAGGGAAGATTGCAGGATGAAGTTAACTGATCAAGGAATATTATTGCAAGGAGGAAGAGAAAGAAATTGGGCATAAATGAATAAAGTATAGTTTTTTCAGAGGTGTAAATGGGAGAAGCTGATGTGAGATCTGAAATTAGCAAAGAGAAATTTGACATATGCTGGAAATCTGAAATAATATGAAACATTCTGGAAATATTACCTTCTGGTAGATGCCATTTATCTCCTTCCATATACACGCGCACACACACAGGCACACAAATGCGCACACACTTTCAGACCATTAGGCATAGGAGCAAAATTAAGCCATTTAGCCCATCAACTCTGCTCTACCATTCAATCATAGCAGATCTTTACTCCCATCTTCAGCCCCACTCCCTGGCCTTCTTCCTGTAACCCACACCATGCATCTCTGCACTAAAGTATGTATGTAGACATGTGTAAATGTGTGCATTGGTGCCTACTAACACACATACTCACACAGACAGACAAAGCAACACACACACACAATCACTCAACTAGCTCTCCCAGACTTACAACTTTAAATCAACTGTTCACACATATAGAGGCACATTCAGTCGCCTCAATTCTCAGTCTAGTCCTACCTGTTAATTGAATGCAATACGGAGCTGATCACTCTCCTAGCAGAAAGTCACACATATTCATTATTTCTTTATCAAGCTGAAATAGTTCACACAAAGACAAGAAAAAGCAGCACGTACAGTATCTGATTGCTTAGCACAGGTGCACCAGGTCATTGCTGTAGCTTAAATAAACCTTAACACTTTCATTCCTGACAGCCCAGGAATGGCAAGGATATTTCTTTTGAAATGAGTAGTAAACTTAAAGAAGAAATTTAATCAAGGCTTTGATATTGTTATAAGCCTGCTGTAAAAAAAACACAAAGAGATAAATCCAGCATCTGAAGAGCAATTAGTCTAATATGGGGAAGCTTTTGAGATAATAATTTGTACAATATAAATTGACATTTGGAAGGAGAATGGTCTGAAACATAAATTTTAGCTTGAAAAATTTGATTGACTTCTGTGATGAAGCAGCAAAATGGGCTAACCAGGGTGTTGCAGCTCACACTGTGTGAGTAAAGGACTGGCTCAAAATGGATTTAATAATTAAACACATGATGAATTTGGTTTTAGAATTGAAACCCTGAAGATCAAAGTTTCAAAGGTTCATTTTTAATATCAGAGAATGCATACAATACACAATGTGAAATTCTTCCTCTTCACAGACATCCGCAAAATAAGAACCCCATAGAATGAGTAATAGAAACAGCAAAGCCTGCTGAAGCCCACCCTTGCCCCCCTTCGTACATGCAGATGCAGAAGCATTGAACCCCCTCCGCCCACTCATGCCAGCGGAAACAATGACACTCCCCAACCCCCCATCATGCAAGCAACTGCAGAAGCCCCCCAAAGAGACCTTGATCCAGAGTCCATCAAAACTACAGCCCATAATCCAGCACTTAGGCTCACTCTGTCCATCGAGGGAGAGAGAGGTTGCTCCTGCAGTAAAGAGAGCAGAAAGCTGCAACTCACCGTTCCAGTGTTACAACCTTCTGCGTCGCTTCTCCGAGTCCCGACTCGAGGACCAAGAAGCTCCCACCCTCCACCAACAGATAGAGAGAGAGAAAAAGGGATCGCTCAAGTACAGGGGTTTTCCTCCGACAAAGCTAGCCATTAGCAAACACACCAGCTGCTGTTCCAATGGTGTGGAACCATGTCATCCAAGATTAAAGGGACCGTGACAGCTTGGACAAAGAAATGGGAATATGTGGACATTATCCAGTGGATCTCACTTAACTGGCCATCAGTTGATTAGGGCAGCTGCTTATTTGGGACAATTCTAAAAAACACAAACTAATTGAGAGAATAGCCAGCATTCCTTCCTTTATTTGGGACAGGATGCCACTTAATTGGGACAGGAGACTGTTGCTGAACAATTTCTAACAAGCCTCAACTGAGCGCAGTTCTGTGGTCATTTGTCACTATACTGTGCTTAGAGCAAACACTTGTTAAGCAGAGTCATTTGCTTGTGTCTGTGTTCAAAAAGCAGTAATCTTCATAAAACAGTTCTGAATTGTAAGACAATTTAGAACTGCTTTGCTCACTGCGGCCTGGAGATATGAGAAATGTCCAAGAATGAAAATGAAATGATTTCACTACTTCAACAAATTATGAACTATGAAGAATTTGAAGGTATTGACAATCATCTTGAATGTTACAACTGGAATGACAATTTGGAGGATGCAATCATCAAATGCATTATATGAAAGCAATCCATTATCAACACCAGGTCTCTGTGCTGATTTTGAATATATTGACAATCATCTTGAAAATTATCTTTGATCCCCACCAGACATCAAGATCTCAATTGTGGCTCGAAGAAACTATCTGCATGTGACAGCGGCCACACACCAGTACATCACTTTGGCAGGCTAAACCAGGTGAGGGTAGCTGGCGGTTCTCATATCACGGTGAGATAAGGACATACGTATCCAAACATGTGGAATCAGCTCTGGCAGACTGGACAGTGAGATCCAATGGCCAGATAGGCAATACTCTGTGGAAAGCAAAGGGCATGACAAGGCACAGAAGAAGTCATGGTCATCTACTGCAACCAGGGAAGACCACAGTTGTTCCACTGGAACTGTACTTCTGAGGTTGAGAAAGTGGAACTGCCCCAGTGTAGTGACTTTTCCACTTTAAAAACTCTTCCCCAGAAGTTTCTAGGTGTCATTGAATATGACAGACAACCACCAGCAGTATTGGTAATATTCTAATTTGTTCTGTATTTCATTTGAACTAATAATCAATTACTCAATTAAATGGTAATTTGTCTATTTTAGCACCTTTTAAAATATTTCCATGGCTAATTGGTGCAGCTACTTAATTGGGTCAAAATATACTGGTCTTGATGTGTCCCAATTAACAGAAATCCATTGCATAAGACATAGGAGCAGAATTAGTCCATTTGGCTGGCGGTAATGCACCATTAAGCTGGATGCCAACCGCCGTAAAACAAGATACAGACAGTCCATTTGGCTCATCGAGATTGCTTCACCATCCTATCATAGCTGACTTATTATCCCTCTCAATTCCATTTCCCTGCCTTCTCCTTGTCACCTTTGATGTTATTCAAGAACTAATCAACCTTTGCCTTAAACATATTCAATAACTTAGGTCCTACAGCCATCTGTGGCAATGAATTCCATGGACTCATTACCCTCTGGTTAAGAGAAATTCTTCCTTATCTCTGTTCTAAATAGACTTCTCTCTATTCTGAGTCTGTGCCCTTTGGTCCTAGACTCACCCACTACAGGGAACATCCTGTGCACATCCACTCTATCTCGGCCTTTCAATATTCAATATGTTTCAATGACATCCCCCCTCTTTTTTTTTTAACTCCAGAACCATCAAATGCTCCTCATATGTTAACCCTTTCATTCCTGGAATTATTTTTGAGAACCTCCTCTGGAGCTTCTCCAACGTCACCTCACTGTTTCTTAGATAATGGCCCATAACTGCTTACCATACTCCAAGTAAAGTCTGACCAATGGCTTATAAAGCCTCAGCATGACATTCTTGCTCTTATATTCTAGTCCTCTCAAAATGAAATCTAACATTGCCTTCCTTACCACCTGCAAATTAACTTTTAGGGAATCCTGAACAAGTACCCCCCAAGTTTCTTTACACCTCAGATTTTTGAATTTTCTCCCCGTTTAGAACATTATCTGTGTCTTTATTCTTTTTACCGAAGTGGATGACTATACCTATACACTTCCCTACACCCTATTGTATCAAACATTTCTTTGCTTATTCTCCCAATCTGTCCAAGTACTTCTGCAGCCTCTCTGCTTCTTCAACACTACCTGTCCCTCTACCTATCATTGTATCATCCATGCACTTGGCTACAAAGCCATCAATTCCTTCATCCAAATCATTGACATATAATGTGAAAAGAAGCGATCCCAACAATGACCCCAGACAACCAGAAAAGGTTTATTCACCCTTCATTCCCACACTGCCTCCTGTTGGTCAGCCAATTTTCTAACCATGCTGGTATCTTTCCTTTATACCATGGACTCTTTTCTTGTTCAACAGCCTCATGTGTGGCACCTTGTCAAATGTTGTCTGAAGATCCAAGTATAAACAACTATTCTGCCGTTATTTTCTCAAGGAATTCCAACAGATTTGTCAGGCTAGACTTTCTCTTAAGGAAATCATGCTGACTTTGGCCTATTTTATTTTGTGCCTTCAAGTACCCTGAAACATCAATAATGAGGTTTAATGGACTTCATTAATAATGGGCTCCAATATCTTCCTAGCCACTGAGGTCAGGCTAACTGAACAACAATTTCCTTTTTTGCTGTTGAGTGGCTCATCGAGCTGGCTTGTTGGCTTGCAGACATTTCGTTACCCAGCTAGGCAACATCATCAGTGCACCTTCGAATGAAATGTTGGTGATCTACATTGTTTGTCTTTTATGTGTCCAGTGATTTGTCCGTTTGTGTGTGTGTGTTTGTGCTATTTCTATTTGTTACCGATTATGTATTCTGTTATTGGTTCGTTAAAATCCAATTAGGTGATAATTGTTGTCCAGGCTGTGTTAGTCCACCATTATGTAGTATTAATGTCCTTATTAATTGATGCATGCATTCAGGTGTGACTTGGCTTTTGGCTCTGGACTGATGACTTGATGCTGAAGTGAGATGTAAACTGGGTTCATTTTGACATGCTTGTTGTTAGAATGCTATGTGGAGAACATAGCATCTAAGAATTTTTGGGTTTGTCGTTGATAGGCTTGGCCTAGGATAGTGACATTGGTCCAGCTGAATTGATGTGCTTTGCTGTCACAATGCATAGATACAAGGGAAAGTTTATCATGACGGTTTATAGACCATTGGTGTACATGTACCCTTGTTGATAGCTTCCTACCAGTCTATCCAATATAATGCTTGTTGCAGTTGGCACATGGAATTTTGTATATGTTGTTCATTCTGTGCTTCGTAGGTAGGGGGTCTTCTATTCTTGATAGTCACTGGCGTATTAGTGTGGCTCTAGGTTTGTGTGCTACTGTGATGTCAAATGCTTGTAGAAATCTACAAGTATTATATTCTGAATAACCTTTCTTCCAGTGGGCTGTACCACAAGCTGCTTTAAAATGTCATCACTTCAAGGAAGGAGCAACTTGAAAGGAGAAGTCTCGTTGGGAGGTGTAAGCAGAGAGGCCAGTGTTGGAGTCATGCCTTAGGCTCAACAATACCTTCTCTTGGTTTTACCAATCTACTTGCATATTGAAATACCCGATGACTATCGTAACATTATTATTTTTACGTGAATTTTCTGTCCCGCATTGAAATTTGTAGCCCACATCTTGGCTAATGTTTAGGGGGCTGTATATAACTCCCATCAGTTTTTTTTTTACCCTTGCAGTTTCTTAACTCTGCCCACAAAGGTTCTACATCTTCTGATCCTATGTCACCTTTTTCTAAGGATTTGATTTCAATTTTTAGCAATAGAGCCACCCCAACCTTTCTGCCTTACTGCCAGTCCTTTTGATACAATGTGGATCCTTGGATGTTAAGCTCCCAACTGTGATCTTTTTTCAACCACAGCTCAAGAATGTCGACAGCGTTATACCTGCCAATCTCTAACTGCGCTACAGGATCATCTACCTTAATCCCTATACTGTGGGCATTCAAATATAACACCTTCAGACAATATTCATCAAGCTTTTCAATTTTTCCCTTATGTTACACTTCAACTCAACCCTTTTACTGCAGTTTTGCCCTATCATTTGCTTGTTCTTTCTCACAGTCCCACTACACACTGCATCTAATTGTATACCAACCGCTCTATCCTCAGCCCTATCATTCCGGTTCCCATCCCCCTATCAAATCAGTTTAAAATCTTCCCAACACCCCTAGCAAACCTCCCCTTCAGCTCCAGGTATAACCTGTCCTTTTTGTATTGATTATACCCTCCCCAGAAGAGGTCCTAATGATCCAGAAACCTTGCGCCCTGCACCTGTTCCTCAGCCATACATTCATTTGCAAAATGATCCTACTTATACCCTCACTGGCATGTGGCACAGTCAGCAATCCAAAGATTACTGCCCTGGAGGTCCTGTTTGCAGCCTTCTACATAACTCCCTATATTCTTTCTTCTGGACCTCTTTCCTTTTCCTACCTATGCCGTTGGTACCAATATGAACCACAACTTCTGGCTGCACACCTTTTAGAATGTTGTGGACACATTCCAAGACATCCTTGCCCCTGGCACTTGGAGGTAGAATGTCAACTCTGATGGCTATTTTCATATCCACAGAATCATCTATCAGCTCCTCCAACTATGGAATCCCCTATCACTACAGCATTCCTTTTCTCCATCTTCCCTCTGAGCCACAGAGCCAGATTTACTACCAGAGATATGTCACTGTGGTTCCCGCTGGTAGGTTGCTCCCTGCAGGGGTATCCAAAGCAGTATACTTGTTATTGAAGGGAATGGCCACAGGGGTATTCTGCATTGGCTGCCTTTTCCCTTTCCCTCTCTTGACAGTCATCCGGATACCTGCCTCCTGCAACTTAGAGGTGATGACCTTCCTTTACCTCCTATTTATAAACTCCACATAAAACCAAAAGTTCTCGAGCTGCAGCTCCATTTTCTTGACATGGTCTCTAAGGAGCCACGGCTCAATGCACTTCATTCAGCTGTAGTTACCAGGGAGAATGGAAGTCTCCCAGAGTTCACACATCTCACACAAAGAACATACCACTAACCTTGAACCCATTCCTAATTCACTAATAGACAAAGAAAGAGGAAAAAAGCTTAATAGAAACTTAATTAGAACCTCCGCCTGTGATCGCCCAAGCCTGTTGAGCCAAAGGCGTGACTCCAACACTGGCCTTTCTGCTTACACCTCCCAACGAGACTGCTCCTTTCAAATTGCTCCTTCCTTGAAGTGATGATTCTCTCTCTCTCACTTGCTACTTCAAATTATGACTCACTCCTGAAAGGACTTATTTTATGAATAAACATATATAAAAAACACCCCCTGGGGTTTGCTCAAGTGCTCAGTTCAAATCCAATTTTGGTCACAACAGCACTCATTATTGACTCCGCCTGTGGTGTACAGTAAGGGTAAATGGTTGATTTTCAAGTATATACTTTGGTATTTGTCAACGTAAGGAATAACATGAGTCCTGTAAAACTAATTTTTAAGGTCATATTTACCTAAAAGAGTATAAGGGTAAATGTGGTTAGCAATAAGAAATGACAGATTCTAGGCGAGCATGAACTCACCTGCGAAACAGGTGAATGGATGAAAAATGATGCTCAACACAATTAACAATGAAATTATATAATTGATGAAAGACAATTTTGACTAAAGTTTGTAGTCTGTGTGCAGTTTTCTACGATAGCATTATTGTTTTAGCTTCAGTATCCTGGTTCATCCAGCTTTGTTATATTTGCTGCAATGTTGATACTTTCCATTCAGGTGTCTCTGAAATTCCTTCCTTCTTCCTGAACTGCAACTGCCCCTCTGTAATTGTTGAAATAAATCTCATTTAATTTCCATGTCTCTATAGTTCCATGGAACCACCACAGAGAGTGTGGGTACATGGAACACCCTGTCAGGGATGGTGTTAGAATTAGATACGTCAAGACAGGTAAGGAACCCTTAGACAGGCACCTGGACACTGGAAAATAAAGGCTATGTAGGAGGGAAGTGCTCCATTGATCTCAGAGAGGGTTAAAAGGTCAGCACAACTTGCTGTGTCGAAGAGTCTGTACTGTCCTGTAATGTTCTATGTTCTTCTCTCACCCTCTCTCCTCTAGGACAGAACAAGGGAAGCCTGGAATACAACAGATCATTCTTCACAATTTCTGCCACCTTCAAAGAGATTCCACCAGCAGCCTCATCATCATCCTTTTCCCCTCTCAGCATTTTGCAGGGACAGTTTCCTTCTCAATTCCCTGGTCTAGTCGTCCTGCCTCTCCTTTTCAAGTTACTTCTTCTTGCAACTACAGATGAGCCAGAAACTGAACAAAGTTTATTATCACTAGTATATGTCAGGACATTTGATGTTTTGTGGAGCTGTACAGTGCAAGACAGAAACATTTGCTATAAGTAACAATAAAAAATGGTGCAGAAGAGGAATAGTGAGGTAGCTTTCATGGGTTCGTGGATCATTCAGAAACCTGATGGCAGAGGGGAAGAAGCTGTTCCTATAACATGATCTGTGGATCTACAGGCTCCTGTACCTCCTCCGATATAGCAGTAAAAGGAAGAGGGCATATTACAGATGGTGAGGGTCCTTAATGTGGAAGCCAACTTGTTGAAGCACTGCTCTTTAAAGATGTTCTTGATGGTGTGGAGGATCATGTCTGTGACATAGCCGGCTGAATCTACAATCATCTGCAGCATTTTTTTTGATCCTGTGCATTGACGCCTCCATGTCAGGCAGTGATACAGCCAGTCACAATGAGCATCAGTAGAAACTTACTAAAGTCTCTGGACCTGTGTTCTTTCATCTCTTTCCTTCCCATCACCAGGGACCCAAGAAATCTTCCCAGATGAAACAATTTAATTTTCTTCCAAGCCAGTGTACTGTATACAGTGAATACAATTTGTTGTCTTCTGCACTGCAGAAACTAAATGCAGGTCACTTTGCTAAGCACCTGAGTACAATTTGTAGTGCTGACCCTGAATTACCCACTACCTGCACTTTATTTCCCTACCACACTGCAACTCTGACCTATTTGTATGTTGGCTCCTGTGGGGCCCACTGCAAGCTTGAGGAACAGCACTATCCAGCCATGTTTCCTTTTCACTATGATCACTGAGTAGGAAATACTGGAGCCACAGGTCCCACACCACCAGGTTCAGGATCAGTTATTACCCTCCAACTATCAGGCTCTGGAACCGTGTGGCTAACTTCACTCACCTCAACACTGACTTGATTCTACAACTTATGGACCCTACAACTCATGTCCTCAGTATTATTTATTGTTTTCATTTGCACAAATTTTCTTTTGCCAATTTCCTGTTCTGTTGAAGGGTCTTTGACCTAAAACAATAACTCTGTTTCTCTCTCCCAGGTGATCTGCTCAGTATTTCTGGTATTTCTGTTTAACTTCAATATTGTTTTTAAGACCATAAGATGATAAGATATAGAGCAGAATTGGGCCATTTGGTTGATCCAATTTCCTCCTCAGCCTCAATCTCCAGCCTCCTCCACATAACCTTACACACTCTGATTAATCGAGAGCGTGTCAACCTCCACCTTAAATACACCCAATAACCTGGCCTTGACAGCGGCCTGTGGCAACGAATTCAACAGATTCACCACCCTCTGGCTAAAGAAATGATTCCCACTCTCCATTCTAAATGGACATCCTTCTATTCTAAGGCCGTGGTCTCTGGTCCCAGACTCCCTCATTACAGGAAACATCCTCTCCACATTTACTCCATCTAGGCTTTTCAACGTTCAATATCGTTCAATAAGATGCCCCCTCTTTTAAATTCCAGCGAGTAAAGGCCCAGAGTCATCAAACGCTCTTCAAACACTAATCCTTTCATTCCTGGGAGTATTCTCATGAACCTCCTCTGAACCCTCTCCAATGTCAGCACATCCTTTCTTAAATTAGGGACCCAAAACTGCTCACAATACTCCAAAAGAGGCCTCACACGTGCCTTGTAGAGCCTCGGCATTACATCCTTGCTTTTACACTCCAGACCTCTCAAAATGAATGCTTCCTCGTTAGTGGCCCACACTGCCCAAGCATGCATTGATGAACTTCTCTGCTGCTTGCTGGATCACTTTGGACTGTATTTCTTAGTTCTGAGAACCTCTGAACATACATGCATCACAAGACGTGCTACACAGAAGGTGGAAAATCTCAGCTGAAAACTTCTTGAAATATGCAATCAGTAGATGATCACTTTCTGATAATGTTACGTTTAGCTTTGGTGCACACGGTAAGAATTCTAGGCCACAAAATACAATACATACTTCATTATCTCCAACAGCCATCTCTGTTATTTTATAAGGAGCCAAAACATTAAAAGCATCAATCTCCATACATCTAATTCCCTTGATTTTTTGGGCAGGTGTATTCTTAATTTTAAATTAGTGGCATTTTTCCACTGAAAATCAAATTCTGTATGTAATATGCAATAAAATAAAATATTAAGCATGACATTATGATAATTAATTGCATCAATTTATTAAAGATATTGAAATAAATGTCACACATCTCTTCATTAAGCTTTGCAGGAGAGCTAACCCCGTTGAGACTCTGGGAAAACATTTGCAGAAGGTTTAGAGAAGGATTGAGTCGCATGTGCAGTGATATTATCTGCAACACCTCTTCCTACACTACTACTGTGCTAAGACTTCACCCTTCATTAAATTTAATATTATCTTTTGAAACTAGCTCAGTCTAATATTCTGTAATCAGTGGAAGTTAATGAAATGTGATGTGTAATGACAATCAGTTTGGGCATATTAATGTACATCAAGTCGATACAATGTAAGTTGAGTTTTTTTATAAATTTAAACAATCTAGTTAGGAACATATAAGTGCTATTGTAGACAGAACAATATTAAAATATTCAACTGTATTGGGAAGACAGAATTATATACTGTAGCGGTAAGATGACAGCATGCTTGGTCGAAGCGTTATCTCTGGGTCCGACAAATGGGCCCCAATGAATGGATGTTTGTCTTAAACATATTTATTCTGATTGCAAGCCACTGTTGGACATTTGCAATACAAGATTCTGCAAGTCTGGCTCATTGCTTTATTGATGTGACCGAAAGTGGGGGAGCTGCATGGCCTCAGTTGTTGTGCGGACCAAACCCTCATACTGAGATGTTGTCTGTTCCAGCACCCAGAGGAGGAGATGCCGGACGCAGTATGGGAGAGAAGAGAGGCGCAGCAGTTGCACTTGAATCCATGCTGAGTTGGGGGCTGACCCCTGCATGCCAGCTCTCATAGTGGTGCTGCTTGCCAGTGTTCTTTCTCTGGAAGACAAGCTGGATTGTCTTCAGCTGTGGGTGATCCAGTGTGAGATGAGGAACTACTGTATACTTGTTCTTGCAGAAATGTGGCTCCATGACAACATTCCTTGCTCCATCGATCTTCAGACCATACTACTCAGGGACTTGTGCTAATATTATTTTATGTATACATCTATATGGTTGAATTAAGCTTGAACTCTTCCATAAAAATAATCATCCCTTATTGGGTTTTGATCCAATTTAAAAGAGGAAGAATATTTCAAGCTGAGAAACATAAAATGCTGCAAAAATAAACAAGTCAGGCTGTATTTGTTGAAAGAGAAACAGTTAACATTTCGGGGGTGTGACCCTTCATAAAAAGAGTGGAAGTGAGATTTGCTCAATACTTTACCAAAGACTGGAAGGATAAAAAACACTGAGCGTGAATGCGCAGATATTTTGCCAGAGAGCAGAGAAGAAAAAATCAAGTTGCCATTCCTGGAAGGGAAATTCTTCTGCTTTTTCCAGTGTTTCTTTTGCTCTCATCTGCTTGTTTAATCTCTCCGTGCCTTGGTGGTCCTTCCTTCTATTGTGAGATCCTGAGTTCCTCAAGCCTTTACTAAAACACTTCCATCTTTCCTTTCACTTTTCATCAAATGCTAGATTTTCTGATTCAATTTGGTATATTACCAAAGATTCTAACAAATTTCTCAAGATGTTTTGTGGAGAGCATTCTAACTGGTTGTATCACCATCTGGTATGGAAGGGCCACTGCTCAGGATAGGAAAAGGATCAGCCTGTTCCATTATGGGAACAAACCTCCCCATCATCGAGAACATCTCATGGAGGTGGATAACTCAAGAAGGCAGAGTTCATCATTAAGGGCCTCAACCCGGGGTGGTTGGTTGGAGATCTGTCCCGACCAAAGGAGGTGTAAGGTGTTCCTTCCCTCCCCTAGCCTGCACGTCACCTTTGGGCAAGGTGTGACACCGACTTCGCCCACCCGATCAGTGTCACGTGAAGCCATGGGTCTAGCTGGTGGACTTCTGTATGAGTAGATGGTGTATATTATATGTCCTGCTTTTGCGACTAGTGACATCTGGCAGACAAGCTCTGGAGAGTATTGATAATGGCTGTGGTCATCCATCCCAGAATAAAATACTTTACAATACATAATAATATAAAAAACTCCACATTATAATTAAATTAAAGAAGTAGTGCAAGAGAGAGTTTTAAAAAAAAGAAAATTAAATATTGATGCTGTGTACATGGGTTCAGTTTTCATTCAGAAATCTGATGGCAGAGGGAAGGAGTTGCTCCTAAAACTTTGCGCGTGTGTCTTCAGGCTCCTGTACCTCTTCCTCAATCGTAGTAATGAGCAAAGACATGTCCCGGATGATGCAAGTCCATAGTGATGGATGCTGCCTTTATGAAGCGCTGCCTTTGCAAAAGGTCCTCTATGGTGTGGAAGCTAGCGCTGGTGATGGAGTTGATAAATGAACTCGAAAATGATACAGGAAATGTCTACTCCAATTGTCAAGTTCCCAATTCTCCACTGACAATTATTCTTGCCATTACTTGATCTTAGTCCCTTTTGAGTATTTTTTTAAAATATTCACAGTGTCAGCAATCAAATAACTTGCTTGTTCTTCGAACTCAAACAGAAAGATAAAAGAAGCTGGAAAGTCATCAGGTGAGCTTGTGGCATCTCCAAACGCATGTGATATGACATGCCTGGCAGTATCTCACTTCATTGCGGCGCAGAGCTAATGGAACATTTCCCAAAGTCTTCTCAACGTCAAGATGTTCAGAGTGACTTATATCCAGGGTTAGATAACATCACCACGAATCAGCAACAGCTCTATCATTTATTCTACCTAAAAATAGAAAATCTTTTACAGCTCACCGAGAATGAAGATCGAGTTCTGCAGGGCATAAGTGCTTCTTCAGTTTGCTTGTGTTCACCTTTTTGGTTGATTATCGTGAAGAGTTTGATGTACCTTGTGTCTATAGAAAAAACAAAATAAGTTGCAGGAGCCATGTATTCTGTGTTACACACTCATTATATTTATTCTGGTTATAAGTCACATTAGTGGGGGTGTGGTATAAGCAAAGGGAATAAGTTTGGTAATGGGAATAAGAATAAGTTATTCTTGCTTATTTTGTGACAGTTTGTGGCTTGGGACTAGTGAAAGACATATCTTTGCAAATATCACATACTAATGCTTAACTGTATGTTTGCAACTTGCTAATAAAGGATCAATATATGGAATTTGACTCATTGGAACTATCAGTTCATTGGAGCTGAGGGTGCATAATGCAAGTATAATAACCCTGTGGTGGTCGTAGGCTAGCAAAGTTTGTTTTGATTTTGGATTAATTTTTGCCACTACAGAAGTAAAGGAAGTAAATGAGCATGAAAGAGAAAACAACAGGAAAGAAAGAAAGGAAAGAAGGAAGGAAGAAATGAAAGAAAGAAGCAAAGAGGTTTTTTTTCAAGGAAGAAAGGCTCCATGAACGTAAACACAAGGAATTCTGCAGATGCTGAAAATTCAAGCAACACACATCAAAATTGCTGGTGAACGCAGCAGGCCAGGCAGCATCTATAGGAAGAGGTACAGTCGACGTTTCAGGCCGAGACCCTTTGTCAGGACTAACTGAAGGAAGAGTGAGTAAGAGATTTGAAAGTGGGAGGGGGAGGGGGAGGTCCAAAATGATAGGAGAAGACAGGAGGGGGAGGGATGGAGCCAAGAGCTGGACAGGTGATTGGCAAAAGGGATATGAGAGGATCATGGGACAGGAGGCCCAGGGAGAAGGAAAAGTGGGAGGGGGGAAAAAGCCCAGAGGATGGGCAAGGGGTATAGTCGGAGGGACAGAGGGAGAAAAAAGAGAGGGAGAGAGAAAGAATGTGTGTATATAATTAAATAACGGATGGGGTATGAGGGGGAGGTGGGGCATTAGCGGAAGTTAGAGAAGTCAATGTTCATGCCATCAGGTTCATGAACCTGGGTTTGATTCTGATCGCCTCTGCAATCTGTGCAATGTTTGCATGACCACTTGGGTCTCCTCCTTTACATTAGAATGGGCTGCCATAAACAATCAGCTGGAAGAGCTCAGTGCTTCTAGCAGCATCTGTGGGGGAAAAGGAATTGTTAACGTTTCAGATCAAAAACCCCCCATCAGGAGTGAGAGTGGCTTTCCTCCCACAAATGTTGCTCAGCCTCTTGAATTCCTCCAGCAGATTGTTTGTTGATGGACATAAGAACAGGTTGCTGGCTTACAGAGAAATAAATAAAGGGAAGGGAACTAGAAGGAAGAGGCTAGGATAAGAGGGCATAGCCTCGGAATACAAGAGAAACGTGGAGGAATTTCTTTATCTAACGGGTAGTGAATCTGTGGAATTCACTGCCACAGATGGCTGTGGAGGCCAAGTCATTGGTTATACAATAGATTAGTGACTAGCAAGCATGTCAAAGGTTATGGGGAGAAGGCAGGAGAATGAGGTTGAGAAGGATAATAAATAAACCATGATGGAATGGTCGAGCAGAGTCAATGGGCCAAATGGCCCAATTCTGCTCCTATGGTTTATGGTCTTATGGACTATTAGGATTGCTGTTCCATAAGCCAACATGGACCCAAAGGGTTAAATGACCTCCTTCTGTGTTTTGCTTTTAGTTCATTCTTATGACCACATGTACCAAGATATGTTGGAAAGCTTGTCTCGCATACTGTTTATCACAGTAAATCATTACACAGCGCTTTGAACTAGAATAAGATAAAATAATAACAACACAGGGTAAGGTGTAAAAGCTACCATGGTAAACAATAAACTGTCATACCATAATGAGATAGATTGTGAGACCAGGAGTCCATCTCATTATACAGAAGGTCCATTCAAGAGACTGATTACAGTGGGATATGAGCTATCCTTAAGCCTGGTGGTATGTGCTTTCAAGCCTTTGTATCTTATGCCTGAAGGGAGAGGGGAGGAGAGAGCCAGGGATGGGTGGGGTCCTGATCACGTAGGCTGCTTTACTGAGCCCTTCGAGGGGAGGCTATTTCCCGTGACGTGCTGAGCTGTGTCCACTATTCAGGCCAAGACCTTCATCAGGATTATGATGTTTCTTTATGTATAAGGAAGGAGTAAACGGATCTTTTTAATCCAGTGTTAAGAAGAGCAACATTTGTTCAATAAGATACATCGCGGAATAGGCCGTTCCAGCCCTTTGAGCTGTGCCATCCATCAATCCACTGATAATCACGGGACAGTTTACAATAACCAATTAACCTACTAATCAGAACGTCTTTAGATTGTGGGAAGAAACCCAGTTAGTCACAAGGACAAAGTCCTTAGAGGCAGCAGTGGGATTTGAACCCTCGTTGTATGTACGGTAAAGAATTGCGCTAACCGCTCTTCTGCTACAGTTATATAAATACTTTCAGGTGAAGCATTCTGGATCATTAGTATATTTTCCTCACATTACCCCCGAATCTTCAACCAGTCACTGTAAATTATTGCCCCGAGATTCTTAGCATTAGTTGTTTGTGAGAATTTGTCTTTTGCATATTTGTTAGTTGTCAGCCTTTCCTTATATATAGTTTTTTCATAAATTATATTGTATTTCTTTACTTTCCTGTAAATGCCTGCAAGGAGATGAACCTAAAGATAGTATATGATGACATATATTAAGTGGACTTTTTATTAAGTACATAGGTACACCTATACATTCATGCAAATATCTAATTAGCCAGTCATGTGGCAGCAACTCAATGCCTAAAAGCATACACACATGGTCAGGAGGTTCAGTTGTTGTTCAGACCACACATCAGAAAGGAATAATGTGATCTAAGTGACTTTGACCATGGAATGATTATTGGTGCAGGTCAGGGTCATTTGAGTATCTCAGAAACTGCTGATCTCTTGGGATTTTCATGCATAACAGTCTCTAGAGTTTGCAAAGAATGGTGCAAAAAAACAAAAACATCCAGTGAGCAACAATTCTGTGGGTGAAAACACCTTGTTAATGAAAGAGGTCAGAGGAGAATAGCCAGTCTGGTTCCAGCTGATAGAAACATGACAGTAACTCAAGTAACCATGTGTTACAACAGTGGTGTGCAGAAGAGCATCACTCAATGCACAACATGTTGAGCTTTGAAGTGGATGGGGTATGGCAACAGAAGACCTCGAACATACTCTCAGTGGCCTCTTTATTATATACAGGAGGTACCTTATAAAGTGGCCATTGAGTGTTTTTGTAATAAATTTACTTTGACTTTGACCTTTAATATAAGGATACTCTTCCTCTACTTATGCAGAAAACATTATCTAAATGCAAGACTTTCTTCCTCACTTGAAATTTTCCATCTCAATATGTAAGTACTTTTTATCAGTCTGAAATCCGGAAGATATACTGATTACTCTAGAATGGGTTTTGCAGTTCAATGGTTCAAATTAATATTCGAGAATAACAGTATACAGCCTGAAATTCTTACTTTTCACAGAAACATGAGAACCCCAAGGACTCCCTCCTCTCTCCCATGCACAAGTAGCAACAAGAGCATGAGCCCTTTCACTCCCCCACTTGTATTTAATATTTTAGTAATATTGTAAATATATAGTTTGATTAGCGTTCTTTGTTGTTTACATAATATTTTGCAGGTTATATTTATGAAGTACATGGATGGCATGAATCATCATGCCACTACATCGTAATGAGTGCGCCTCACCAAAAGGGAAACTAAATAGACCCTTTCCTCCTGCTCCCGTGTTTTTCTTTCAAATAGTTTCTAGAGTTATGAAACATCACAGGTTTCAACACTAAGAATTAGATCCAACAAAATGCTAGTCAACGTTTAGTGATACCAAAATCTAAAAATACTTTTCAACAGTAATAATTATTTTATACATCACTTCAGTGGCACCTAATTAACCTTTAAACATGATCGTATTACTCTTTCCACTATTGATATCTAAGCTATGGTATGTTTAAAAGCTGTTGGGGTAGTTAGTAAAGATTGGTTTACTTGTAAATTAAGAAAAAAACAGATGAGCAAAAGAATTTTTTAGTTTTTGTGTGTCGGATTTGGTGTGCGTACCTTGCATTAATCAAAGATGCCCCATGGGCTTGATTCTTTCCTCTATATTCTAGGTAATAGAGTCACAAAGTTGCATAGCATGGAAATAGGCTCTTTGTCCCATCACATCTACACTATCTTGGGGTGATGCAGGTTCATTATGATTTTTAATGGCCTTACAGAATTGGATAAATATCTTACGGAAAGAAAATGTCTAATTTTTCTGGGAACACACTTGTGGCTGGCTGCTTACTCTAAATGTCATAGCACAATGGTCTGTGCTTCTCCCATGTGGATCCTGTCACACATGCTTGATTTGGGCATTGACTGGAGTCTGCATGATTTCCCTGTCACCAGTACAGAATGAGAATCAGAATCACAATCGGGGTCATTATCACCGGCATGTGTTGTGAAATTTGTTAACTTAGCAGCAGCAGTTCAATGCAATATATAAGATAGAAGAAAAAAATAATAGTAAGTAAATCAATGACAGTATACGTATATTGAATAGATTAAAAATAGTGCAAAAAGAGAAATAATAGATATATTTAAGAAGTGAGTTGTAGTGTTCAAAGGTTCAATGTCCATTTAGGAATCGGATGGCAGAGGGAAAAAAAGCTGTTTCTGTGCCTTCCAGCTTCTGTACCTCCTACTTGTTGGTAACAGTGAGAAAAGTCATGCCCTGGGTGCTGGAGGTCCTTAATAATAGACGCTGCCTTTCTCGGACACCGATCCTTGAAGATGTCCTGGGTACTTTGTAGGCTAGTACCCAAGATGGAGCTGACTAAATTTATAACCCCCTGCAGCTTCTTTTGGTCCTGTGCCGTAGCCTGCCCCCCCCCCACCCATACCAGACAGTGATGCTGCCTGTCAGAATGCTCTCCATGGTACATCTATAGAAGTTTTCCTAGTTGCTCTAGTTTCCTTCCATTTCCCAAAGAATTGCTGATCACTAAGCCAGTTGGTTACTATGAATAAGCGAATTGAGAAGACTTGATTGGAAAGTGAGAGAAAATAGACTGTTAATAGATGGGATTGAAAAGATTAGTTTTAGATTGTTTCATTATATGTGCATTGAAACATCGAAACATACAGTGAAGTACATTGTTATGCTTAACAGCCAACACACTCTACGAATTTGAAGCTTTTAAGTGTTGCCACACTTCTGGCACCAACAGCACATATCTGCATCTCACTAACCTTAACCATATGTCTTTGGAATGTGGGAGGAAAAGCTGGATCATCAACAGGAAACCCATGCAGTCATGAGGAAAAAATATGAACTCCTTACAGACAGCTGTGGGAAGCAAACCCCAAATGGTGGCCTTTGACACAGTAAAATGATTAAGTTAACTGCTAATCTACTATGCCGGTATTGACTCAATGGGCTGAATGGCCTCCACAGATCTAGTAAGAAAACTTGATATAAAGAGTCTGCACAAATTTGATGAACAAGGTTTTCTCCTTTTATGCTGTAATGTATATTTATTATTCTATTATATATTAGTTCAAGGTTGCAGTGGGAAATGAAATACCTTTGAATTGCAAATGCTGTTATAAATTGGAAAATGCCAAAGCTAAGCTTACTCATGAGCAACAATGTAGCATTGATAAGATATTCTAGTCTTTTTAAAAATTTAAAGCACAGTAACAGCCCTTCCTGCCCAATGTGTCCATACTGCCCGATTACCACAGCCTTCACAGAGTGAAGGAAGGAGAAAGAAGCTAGAATAAGTAGGTGGGGGGAGGGTAGAGAGTTCAAGCTTGAAGGAGATAAGTGAAACCAGGTGAAGATAAAGGGATGAAGAACAGGAAACTAATAGGAGAGAACGGGGAAAACAATACAATTACAGCTAATACAACAGGTTAAACACAAAAGCTTCTGCAAATGCTGGAGATCTAGAGTAACACACACAAAATGCTAAAGGAACTCAGCAAGTCAGTCAGCACCTATGGAGGGAAATAAATAGTTAATATTTTGGGCTGAGACCCTACACAAAGACTTTCCTTTTGTGAAATGTCCACGGCAGACACCATAACACAATGAAGAGGTAAAATCAAAGCCACCTCTAAAATTTTCCAAATGCATTGGTAAGATAAGTGAATCAAAATCAATGTCTATCCCAGATCAATATTTCAATGTAGAGGATTTAACTACACTCAGCCGGCTCTAATGGCCCGACTGCATTAAACACCCACACAACATCTTACCTTTTCAGAGTGGGAACACAGTAGTGCAGTATGTGGATCTGCTGCCTCACAATGCCACAGACCTGGGTTCAATCCTGTCCTCTGGGATGTTTGTGCGAAGTTTTGCATATTCTCCCCGTGTCTGTGTGGGTTTCCTCCAGGTTCACTGGTTTCCTCCCACATTCCAAAAACATGTGAGCTGTCAACTTAATTGGCCATGGTAATTTGTAGAACCTGAGGTGAAATCGATGAGAATGAGGGGAGAATTTAAAAAATTGCTTCGATGTAGGATTGGCTTAAAGGTGTGCTTGATAGTTGGGATAGACTTCATGGGTCTGAATTGGATTAGAAGCCTTTCAGTCTAAAGGTTCTCATCTTTGACTTGAAGCAAGTCATCCTCAACTCCAAGTTGAGGAAAAAAAAGAAAAAGAACCTCACCTGAGATTCTATCCCAGACTCTCTGGAATGAGATTTACATCTACAACATTTTGAATCTGAAATTGTCCACCAAACATAACCTAATTTATAGCTACAATAAATGAGGAATATTAAATGTTTTAAGAACATCCTCAAAACATTCTTATTTAAATGGTATAATGTCATCCTTGAACCTCTGGCCCATGATTAAAGATGAACATCTGGGAAGGGACTGAACATCTGGGAAGGGACTGATGACTTTATACTTCTCTGACAGGAATGTACAGAGGCCAGCTAGAGATGCCAAGAGGAGCACAGAACTTCCCAAAACTATTACTGGCCCGGATTGAGATGACAGCACATCTAGTTAAAGCAGTGTCATGCTGGCTCTGTAGCTTTGCAACAAAGAATCGAAGATTAGATGCATGCTTTATGTTGATATTTCTGAAGGCACTCAATCATATAGGTTTAGGATTGTGGTTAATAACTTTTTCTGCACTGCAAGCTCTGTTCCTTTTCCCAGCTCCCCATCAAAAGCTGGATCTGTGGTCAGCTGTGGCCCTCTGTACAGCAAAGCTGTGAGCTCACGTCTGACTCCAGGAGCTTGAATGTAAATTCCAAGCTGATATCTGATCAGGGCAGTGTGAAAGAGGTGTTATCTTTCAGCTGAAACTTTACCTTTTTAATTTATCTATATGAAGAGGCAATAAAGGTGACTGCCAATAAAGATGCAGTCCTTACAAAAAAAATGAGTTGCGTTTAAACCCTGTACCTGTATGATATGATTTAGGTAATAGAAGGTGTCTGTTCACATAGTCATGAAGAAACAATATCATTTCATGCCACTGCCCTCACCACCATTGAGATCATCTACAAGAAAAGCTGTTGCAGAAAAGCAGCATCCATCATCAGGGAGATCTGCCACAAGGACATGCTTATTCCTCACTGCTGCCATCAGGAAGAAGGTACAGGAGCCTCTGGACTCACAGGTTCATGAATAATTATTACTCCTCAACCATCAGGCTCTTAAACCAACAGGGTTAACTTCACTCAACTTCACATGCCCCATTATTGAAATGTTACCACAATCTATGGACTCACTTTCAAGGACTTTTTATCTCACGTTCTTGATATTTATTGCTTATTTATTTATAATTATTATTATTATTTCTTTATTTTTGTATTTGCACATTTTGTTGTGTTTTTTACACTGGTTGAACGCCAAAGTTGATTCTGTTATGGTTATTATTCTAAGGATTTATTGAGTATGCCCACATGAAAAAGAATCTCAGGGTTGTATATGGTGACAAATATGTACTTTGTACTTTGGACACAGAAAGAAGTCCTTTGGCCCACACACTCCATGTTGGCCATTGAGTACCTTTTATGGTGATATCGCAGCAGCAACCTTGCACTCAATGTCAGCAAGACCAAGAATATAATTTACAAAACCTACAGAGATATAAGTGAAAAACAATGGAATCACTCAGCAGGCCAAGCCACATCTGTAGGACAAGAAGCTGAGTTAATGTTTCAGGTTGAAGACCTTTCACCAGAACCTGGAAGGAGAGAACCTGTCTTATTATTAATTGGCCCCTTCATGAACATTATAGTTTACTATTTTCCTAACTAAATAATTGTCCACTTCAGGAAGGGAAGTCAGAAGAACACAGATTTGTTCTCATTGAGTTGATCAGCAGCAGAAAACGTGAGCAGTTTCAAATTCCTGGCTATCAACAGCTCAGAGGATCTATCTTCTACTCCATGAAGATTAGACCAATGTACATAAACCACTGAGAGGCTGGAGCAGGGGTTGGGAAACTACTGAAAGTGGGAGGAGGTCATATCATATAGAAAACAAAAATGCAGGTCATCGATTTAATCATGAGAAAAACACCAGCAGCTCTATATCATAAGGATTTTGAGAGATTTGTGTCACCAATGTCTCTTAAAATATTTAATATTTTCATGCAGGAGAAGACTCTGACTGGTTCCATTGCAGCCTGCTATGGAAGTTTCAATGCATAGGTTCACAAGAGGCTGTAAAGGTTTATAGATTCTGCCAGCTCCAACATGGGCCCAGTTATCCCAACTCTCTTCAGAAAGCATGCCTCAAGAAAGCAGTGCACATCTCTGAGAAACCCCACCACCCAGGATGTGCCCCCTTCTCATTACTACCATTAGGAAAGAGATACCAGAGTCTAAAAATCAATACTCAGTGTTTAAAGAGCTGCTTCTTCTCCTCCACTACCAGATTTCTGAATGGACCATGACCAAATGAACATCACATCATTATTCCTTTTTTGCATTTTTAAAATCTTTGTGATTGATTGTAATTTTATGTTTGTGCTGTACTGTTGCTATAAAAAAAACAAACCACATATAAATCAGTGACAATAAACTCGATTCTAATTTACTAATCCTGTTTACCCACATTTTTTGGTCCATACCATTTTACACTTGTTCAGGGTTCACGACCAGAAAATCATATATAACATAACAGTATCATCAGACTCCAGTAAGTGCTTCTGATACACAAAACGTCTTCATCACCATCTCAGTTAGCGATTCCAAAATCCAGCCACTGACTAGGTGATTTTGTTTTATTATATTACTGTTAAAGCTCTTACTCCTTACTTTCAACCAATGCTCTGATTACAAATATATTGATGGGCAAATATTATGCAAACATTGGACAGTGACAGGTGGCTTTACGAACCAGCCCAACACACACAAAGTCCTTCCAATAATTAACTACACTTACATGGAGTGTTTCCACAGGAATGCAACAAACATCATCAAAGAACATTCACCTTCCAGGCTATGCCCTCTTCTTGCTTCCAGCATTGGACAGGAGTTAATGAATACTTAGATCCCACACCACCAGTTTCCAGAGCTATTATTGCCCTACACCTATCAGGCTCCTGAACAGGGGTGGATAACTTCAATCACCACTACTCTGAAATGATTCTTCAAATATTTTTATCTGTTACATGAGAAAATATAATCAAAGCACTATCACTGAGTAGAAATGGGTACCATTGACTGGTGTGTATTTATGCCACATATACCCAGTGACCACTTTATGAAATACCTCCTCTTCCTGATAAAGTGGCCACTGAGTGTATGTTTGTGATCTTCTGCTGCTGCAGCTCATCCACTTCAAGGTTCGTCATGTTGTGAGTTTAGAGATGCTCTCCTGCAGACCACCGTTGTAGTGTTTGGTTATTTGAGTTACTTTGCCTTCCTGTCAGCTTGAACCAGTCTGACACCATTCTCCTCTGACTTCTCTCATCAACAAGGTGTTTTCAGCTCACTGGATGTTTTTATTTTGTTTCATGCACCCTTCTCTGTAAGCACTAAAGACTGTTCTGCATGAAAACCCCAGGGAATCAGTAGTTTCTAAGATACTCAAACCACCTTGTCTCGCACCTATAATCATTCTATAATCAAGATCAAATAGATCATATTTCTTCCGCATTCTGATGTTTAGTTTGAACAACAACTGAACTTCTTGACCATGTCTGCATACATTTAGGCATTAAGTTGATGCCACATGGTGGCTGATTAGATATTTGGATTAACAAGCAGGTATACCTAATACAGTGGCCACTGAGTTTAAATTACTTGCTCTGTCTCCGTGTGCGGCTCTGTCAAATAGAGTCTATCATTCCCTGACCCAGCTTTTCCCATTTAAAAAGTAAAAGACAGTTTCCTTGTCTGAGGTAATATAACACAAAAAACTTTCTCCCAACTCTACTAGTGACAACAGATACTTATATTTTCTAAGCCTGCCAAGAATCAAAGGAGAAGATGCACCTGAAGAATCCTATTTCCTTCAAAAGAACCTTTTACTGTAAGCATTTCTTTGATCAGAGAACATAAAAGGCAATGATAGAATAAAATTGGGGAAAATTGCAGGATTATATCTGAGAAATGTTGATAACATTATGTTTTCAATGAATTATTGATTGATTTATTTATTTTTGGTTCTTATGTCTGTAATTGACTCTTAAAATATTAAATGTATACAATTGAAAATTGGTTCAGGATTTATAGAAAGCTTGGTTGTTATTTTGTTTAATCTAAAGGTTTGAAAATTGTCTGTGCACTTGTTGAAGTAAATCGTGATATATAGGCACACCTTAATGAATTTTGCATGTTGCTAATATTCTCCCTATTATTCATCTACACTTGCCGATGAGTTGGTTCATATTCTTGTCGAGCAGGAAGCAATTATTCTTGCAGTGAGAATGCAGCTATCTGCCAAACAAATCCTTCCTCACCTTCTGTTGAAGTATCCTTAGCAAATTGCACAATCACCTAGTTATTTGCATTTTTGAGTCCCCAGTCAGGGGAAACAACCTCTTCACACCCAGCCTGTTAAACACTTTGAGAATTTTATACATATCAATGAGATCACCTTTTACTTTAATCTCCAGAGAATTCTGGTCCACTTTAAGCCAAATTTATGAAAAGTTTCCATATAGCAGTAAAGTTATGCCGAGATAGAGCACAGATGATTGGGTAATTCCACTTTCAATTAAGGTTGGTTCCTGCATTGCTCTATGTGACTGAGATTGAACTGATGCACATAATTTGACTTGAACTGTCCTCCACTCACTGCACTTCTCTGCAGAAATTAACCTTTTTTTAAAATTTTCGAAGCCTGACAAGAATCAAAGGAGGAGATGCACCTGAAGAATCCCATTTCCTTCAAAAGAACCTGTGGCTTCTGTCATGCATTATAATTACTTCAAAAATACAGAAAATGCTGGGAATGTTATGTAATATCTAAGGGAAGAGATTTCGGATCTGGAGGTGATATTATCCGTAAAGGCTTTTGGAAATTAAGAATAAGGTAAAAATGTGATAGCTATAGCTTATTTTAATTCAACTACCCATTCCCAATCCATCATGTCTGTCCGTAGTCTCCTCAGTTGCTACACTTAGGTTGGATGAGCAACATCTTACAGTATATTCCATTTATGTAGCGTCCAAACTGATGGTATGAAAATCAATTTATCAGACTAGTGCCAATTTAACCCCACTCCTCCTTCTTTCATTTTCCATTCCCCACTTGCTTCCCCGCTCACCTTTTCTCTTGTCCTCACCTGCCATCAACTCCCTCTGGTGCCCATCTCCTTCTCTTTCTTCCATGGGCCACATCCTTCCCTGTAAGATTCCTTCTTCTTCAGACATTTACCTCTTCCACATTTCACTTCCAGGATTATTAATACATCCCTACTCCTCCACCCATGCTCTTTCCCCCTCACCTGGTTTCACCAATCATCTGTCAGCTTGTATTCCTTCCCCTCCCCCCACCTTCTTATTCCGGTTTAAGCCTCTTCCTTTCCAGTCCTGATGAAAAGTCTTGGCCCGAAACATCAACTGTATATTCCCCTTCCCCTACCCACAGATGTTGTCTGAACTGCTGAGTTCCTGCAATATTTTGTGCATGTTGTTTATACAGTACTGTGTAAAAGTCTTACTCACATGTAAAAATTCAGTGTTGCTTTCAATATGAATGAAATTTAAAGTTTTAAATATAGAAAAGTACTATAAAGAGCAGTAAACAGTAAAAAAATAATTTGATCAATGCAACACCTACAAAATGCTGCTTTGGATTTCCACCATATACAAATTTTCCCATGTTTGTGAAGTTCAATCAATATTTGGTGTGACCTCCTTTTGATTTTTAATACTGCAACAATTCTCGTTTGTACACTGTCATGCAGTTTTATAAGAAGATCAGCTGGTACATTGTTCTAAGCACCTTGGAGAACTTGCCACAGTTCTTCTGCAGACTTTGGCTGTCCCACTTGCTTATTCTCTCCAGGTAATCCCAGACAGCCTCGATGATATTGAGATCAGGGCTCTGTGAGGCCATACCATCTGTTGCAGAACTCCTTGTTCTTTTCACTGAAGATAGCTCTTTATGACCTTGGCGATGTGTTTGGGGTCATTGTCTTGCTGCCAAATGAAATTGAGACAGATCAGATGCCTTCCTCAAATAGTTCTCCTCCACCACCAATCCACTCCATCTAGCAGAACTTGTCCTCACTCTTAATGAGTTTTCCTTTGGCTTCTCAAACTTCTTTCAAACAAAAAGTGTAACCATGAGTAAATGCATGGGTCCCATCTATGGCTGCCTTTTTGTCAGCTACATGGAACAGTCTATGAGGGGAGACCTCATAGAAACATTTCGAATGTTGAAAGGCATGGACAGGGTGGATGTGGCAAAGTTGTTTCCCATGATAGGGAGAGTCTAGTACGAGAGGGCATGACTTAAGGATTGAAGGGTGCCCATTCAGAACAGAAATGCAAAGAAATATTTTTAGCCAGAGGGTGATGAATCTATGGAATTTGTTGCCATGGGCGGCAGTGGAGGCCAAGTCATTGGGTGTATTTAAGGCAGATATTGATAGGTATCTGAGTAGCCAGAGCATCAAAGGTTATGGTGAGAAGGCGGGGGAGTGGGACTAAATGGGAGAATGGATCAGCTCATGATAAAAGGGCAGAGTAGACTCGATGGGCCGAATGGCCAACTTCTGCTCCTTTGTCTTATGGTCTTACGGTCTTATGTTCTGAGTCTACACCAGTATCACTCCTCAACTTTTCCTACACTACATCAATAACTGCACTGGTGCTGTTTCCTGCACAATTACGGAACTCATCAACTTCATCACCTTACCTTCAACTTCCACCCTGCACTTAAATTTACCTGGTCAATTTCTGACACTTCCCTCCCCTTTCTTGACCTCTCTGTCTCTGTCTCTAGAAACAGCTTATCTACTGATGTGTATTATAAACCCACAGACTCTCACAGCTACTCGACTATACCTCTTCCTAACCTGTTATTTGTAAAAATACTATCCTCTTCTCTCAATTCCTCCATCTTGCCTCATCTGCTCTCAGGACAAGGCTTTTCATCCAGAACAAAGATGTTCTCCTTCTTCAAAAAAAGGGGCTTCCTTTCCTCCACCATCAACACTACCCTCAATCGCATCTCTTCCATTTCATACACGTCTGCTTTCATTCCATCCACCCATCACCCTATCAGGGATAGGATTCCTTTTGTCATCACCTACCACCCCAATAGCCTCTGCGTCCAGCACATAATTCTCTGCAACTTCCACCTTCTCCAACGGGAGCCCACAACCAAGCACATCTTTCCCTGACCCCCCACTTTCTGCTTTCTGCAGGGATTGTTTTCTATGCAACTCCCTTGTTCATCGTCCCTCCCCACTGATCTCCCTCCTGGCACTTATCCTTGCAAGCGGAACAAGTGCTACACCTGCCCCTACGCTTCCTTCCTCAGTACCATTCAGGGCCCCGAGCTGTCCCAGGTAAAGCAACACTTCACCTGAGAGTCTGTTGGGGTCATATACAGTGTCTGGTTTTCCCAGTGTGGCCTCCTGTATATCGATGAGCCCCAACGTAGATTGGGAAACCGCCTCACCGAATACCAGTGCTCCATCCACCAGAAATAGCTGGATCTCCCAGTGGCCACCCTTTTTAATTCCGTTTCCCGTTCCCATTCTAATACGTCTGTCTATGGCCTCCTCTACTGTTGCAATGAGGTCATACTCAGGTTGGAGGAACAACACCTTATATTCTGTTTGGGTAGCCTTCAACCTGATAGTATGAACATTGAATTCTTGAACTTCTGGTAATGGCCCCCCCCCCCTTCAGCATTCCCCATCCCCTTTTCCCTCTCTCACCTTATCTCCTTGTCTGCCTATCGCCTCCCTCTGGTTCTCCTCCCTCATTTTCTTTCTTCCATGGCCTTCTGTCCTCTCCTATCAGGCTCCCCCTTCTCCAGCCCTGTATCTCTTTCACCAATCAACTTCCCAGCTCTTTACTTCACCCCTCCCCCTCCCAGTTTCACCTATCACCCTGTGTTTCTCCCTCCCCTCCCACCACATTTTAACTCTACTCCTCATCTTTTTTTCCAGTCCTGATAAAGAGTCTCAGCCTGAAACGATGACTGTACTGTTTTCCATAGATGCTGCCTGGCCTGTTGAGTTCCTCCAGCATTTTGTGTATGTTGCTCAGATGCCTTCCTGATAGTATTGTGTAATGGATGAGAGTCTGCTTGTACTTCTCAATATTCTGGATTCCATTAATTCTGACCAGATCACCAACTCCCTTTGCATAAATCCAGCCCAGAATCTGCAGGCAACCTCCACCATGCACCATGCATTACTATCGGCTGCAGACACTCACCTACATAGGGGCCTCCAGCTTTTCTATGGACAAACTGCCTCCTGCTTGAACCAAGCATTTCAGATTTTCACTCATCAGTCCAGAGTACTTGCTACCAAAAAAAAACATTCCTCTGAGGTGGAGACCAAGCCAAGAGACTCACCAATGCACAAAAACACAAGGACTGAGGTCTTGAACAATGGCAGCAAGTGCTCTGTACTGATGAATCAAAATATGATTTTTTTTGGCTCAAGCAGAAGACAATTAGTCCATAGAAAAGCTGAAGGATCCTACATGGATGAATCTGCAGACAATAATGAACTATGGCAGAGGTTCCCTGCAGGTCTGGGGCTGCAAATGGAGTTGGTGATCTGCTCAGAATTAATGAATGCTGAGAACTACAAGCAGATTTTCACCCATTACCATCAGGAAGGCATTTGATCACTCTCAACTTCATTAAGCAGCAGAATAATGACCCCAAGCACAATTCCAAGGTCATAAAGAACTATCTTCAAAAAATAAGAACTGGGAGTTCTGCAACAGAGGAGATGGCCTCCACAGAGCCTTATTCTCAACATCATCGCGTCTGTCTGGGATTACCTGGAGGGACAGAAGCAAACGAGACAGCCAAAGTGTGTAGAACTATGGCAAGTTCTCCAAGATGCTTGGAACAATCTACCAGCTGATTTTTAAAAATATAGAACAGTTCAACAGTTTACTTAAGAGAATCGATGAAGTTTTAAAGTTTTTTTTCTGCTTACTGCTCTTTATAGTAAATTTTTTGATCTTTAGAACCTTTTCATTGGATTATTTTTGAAAGTACCTCACTTTAGAGAATGTTTTTTACATGTGCCGAAGAGTTTTGCACAGTACTGTACTTGATCATCAGGATGCTTCTCATTTCTGTAAATGCTGCTCTTGCCATTGCTATTCTTGCTTTTATGTCTATTTCACATTTGCCATCAGATGTTACCCATGATCCAAGGTACTTGAAGTTGTGAACTCGTTTCAGGATTTCATTTCCCAATACGATCCTACAGTTGGGGATCACACATAGAAGTTGCTGGTGAACGCAGCAGGCCAGGCAGCATTTCTAGGAAGAGGTGCAGTCGACGTTTCAGGCCGAGACCCTTCGTCAGGACTAACTGAAGGAAAAGTGAGTAAGGGATTTGAAAGTTGGAGGGGGAGCAAGAGATCCAAAATGATAGGAGAAGACAGGAGGGGGAGGGATGGAGCCAAGAGCTGGACTGGTGATAGGCAAAAGGGATAGGAGAGGATCATGGGACAGGAGGTCCGGGAAGAAAGACAAGGGGGGCGGGACCCAGAGGATGGGCAAGGGATATATTCAGAGGGACAGAGGGAGAAAAAGGAGAGTAAGAGAAAGAATGTGTGTATAAAAATAAGTAACAGATGGGGTACGAGGGGGAGGTGGGGCATTAGCGGAAGTTAGAGAAGTCGATGTTCATGCCATCAGGTTGGAGGCTACCCAGATGAAATATAAGGTGTTGTTCCTCCAACCTGAGTGTGGCTTCATCTTTACAGTAGAGGAGGCCGTGGATAGACATGTCAGAATGGGAATGGGATGCGGAATTAAAATGTGTGGCCACCGGGAGATCCTGCTTTCTCTGGCGGACAGAGCGTAGATGTTCAGCAAAGCAGTCTCCCAGTCTGCGTCGGGTCTCGCCAATATATAAAAGGCCACATTGGGAGCACCGGACGCAGTATATCACCCCAGTCGACTCACAGGTGAAGTGTTGCCTCACCTGGAAGGATGTTTGGGGCCCTGAATGGTGGTAAGGGAGGAAGTGTAAGGGCATGTGTAGCACTTGCTCCGCTTACACGGATAAGTGCCAGGAGGGAGATCAGTGGGGAGGGATGGGGGGGACGAATGGACAAGGGAGTCGCGTAGGGAGCGATCCCTGCGGAATGCAGAGAGAGAGGGGGAGGGAAAGATGTGCTTAGTTGTGGGATCCTGTTGGAGGTGGCGGAAGTTACGGAGAATAATATGTTGGACCCGGAGGCTGGTGGGGTGGTAAGTGAGGACCAGAAAAACCCTATTCCTAGTGGGGTGACGGGAGGATGGAGTGAGAGCAGATGTATGTGAAATGGGGGAGAAGCGTTTAACAGCAGAGTTGATAGTGGAGGAAGGGAAGCCCCTTTCTTTAAAAAAGGAAGACATCTGACAAGGGAGTCGCGTAGGGAGTGATCCCTGCTGAATGCAGAGAGGGGGGGACATTCGTCCCCCCCATCCCTCCCCACTGATCTCCCTCCTGGCACTTATCCGTGTAAGCGGAACAAGTGCTACACATGCCCTTACACTTCCTCCCTTACCACCATTCAGGGCCCCAAACAGTCCTTCCAGGTGAGGCAACACTTCACCTGTGAGTCGGCTGGGGTGATATACTGCGTCCGGTGCTCCCGATGTGGCCTTTTATATATTGGCGAGACCCGACGCAGACTGGGAGACCGCTTTGCTGAACACCTACGCTCTGTCCGCCAGAGAAAGCAGGATCTCCCAGTGGCCACACATTTTAATTCCACATCCCATTCCCATTCTGACATGTCTATCCATGGCCTCCTCTACTGTAAAGATGAAGCCACACTCAGGTTGGAGGAACATCTTATATTCCATCTGGGTAGCCTCCAACCTGATGGCATGAACATCGACTTCTCTAACTTCCGCTAATACCCCCCCCCCTCGTACCCCATCTGTTATTTATTTTTATACACACATTCTTTCTCTCACTCTCCTTTTTCTCCCTCTGTCCCTCTGAATATACCCCTTGCCCATCCTCTGGGTTCCCCCCCGCCCACTTGTCTTTCTTCCCGGACCTCCTGTCCCATGATCCTCTCATATCCCTTTTGCCTATCACCTGTCCAGCTCTTGGCTCCATCCCTCCCCCTCCTGTCTTCTCTTATCATTTTAGATCTCCCCCTCCCCCTCCAACTTTCAATTCTCTTACTCACTCTTCCTTCAATTAGTCCTGACGAAGGGTCTCGGCCTGAAACGTCGACTGTACCTCTTCGTAGAGATGCTGCCTGGCCTGCTGCATTCACCAGCAACTTTTATGTGTGTTGCTTGAATTTCCAACATCTGCAGAATTCCTATTGTCTACAGTTGGGTATATCAGGTTTCTTTGATATTACCATTACTTCAGTTTTCTTTTTGTTTAAGGTTGGGCCAAGTCTTTCGCTCTCTGAGTTGATGGTAGATGCTAGTTTCTGTAAATTTACTTCACTGTTTGTTATCAGTACTGTATCATCCGTATAGCGGAGGCTGTTAATATTTTATCCTCCTATACTTATTCCAGGTAGGTGTTGTATGGTTCTCATGATGTTTTTACTGTACAGGGAGAACAGGTCTGGTGACAGAACACAACCCTGTCTGACTCCTCGCTTCATTGGCTGATATTCACCAATCTTGTTGTCTATCAGTATGGCTGCACTTTGTTGCCAGTAGAAATTCCTGATTATTCTTAGATCTTTTCTGTCAATATTAATATCTTTAAGCATTTTCATGATGACTTGATGTTTCACTGTGTCAAAGGCATTTGTGTAGTCAATGAAACAGACGTATAGGTCTTGTTGTACTTCTATTGACCTTTCGACAATATTCCTGAGAACATAAGTGGTGTTTGATGTTCCCTTGCCTTTGACAAAGCAGTACTGTTCTTCACTGATCTCTGGTTTAATTATGTTTCTCATTCTGAGCATGATGATTCTAAATGGGGTGGCTCATAGAAACATAGAAACATAGAAAATAGGTGCAGGAGTAGGCCATTCGGCCCTTCGAGCCTGCACCGCCATTCATTATGATCATGGCTGATCATCCAACTCAGAACCCCGCCCCAGCCTTCCCTCCATACCCCCTGACCCCCGTAGCCACAAGGGCCATATCTAACTCCCTCTTAAATATAGCCAATGAACTGGCCTCAACTGTTTCCTCTGGCAGACAATTCCACAGATTCACCACCCTCTGTGTGAAGAAGTTTTTCCTAATCTCGGTCCTAAAAGACTTCCCCTCTATCCTCAAACTGTGGCCCCTCGTTCTGGACTTCCCCAACATCGGGAACAATCTTCCTGCATCTAGCCTGTCCAATCCCTTTAGGATTTTATACGTTTCAATCAGATCCCCCTTCAATCTTCCAAATTCCAACGAGTACAAGCCCAGCTCATCCAGTCTTTCTTCATATGAAAGTCCTGCCATCCCAAGAATCAATCTGGTGAACCTTCTTTGTACTCCCTCTATGGCAAGGATGTCTTTCCTCAGATTAGGGGACCAAAACTGCACACAATACTCCAGGTGTGGTCTCATCAAGGCCTTGTACAACTGCAGTAGTACCTCCCTGCTCCTGTACTCGAATCCTCTCGCTATAAATGCCAGTATACCATTCGCCTTTTTCACCGCCTGCTGTACCTGCATGCCCACTTTCAATGACTGGTGTATAATGACACCCAGGTCTTGTTGCACCTCCCCTTTTCCTAATCGGCCACCATTCAGATAATAATCTGTTTTCCTATTGTTGCCACCAAAGTGGATAACTTCACATTTATCCACATTAAATTGCATCTGCCATGAATTTGCCCACTCACCCAACCTATCCAAGTACGTATCATAGTACGTATGAAATGGGGTCAGCCTCCAATCGCAAGAAAAGCAAATTAAAAAGTAACCAGGAACTTGCACATACAGTATGCTCTCCATTTATATTGCTAGCAGGTCTAATCTGGTTTAGAATAGGAAACTTGTGAACGGGTACTATCTGAGTCAGATTTACAGACAGGGAAGCTAGGAAAGTACAGAGACAAGTGTTTCTGCAGGTGCTGGACATCTCCTTGCATCCCAGTCCTGATGAAGTGTCTTGGCCAGAAACGTCAACTGTTTATTCATTTTCCTGGATGTTGCCTGATCTGCTGAGTTTAACTCTTGTGATTAGTTAAATCAAATCAAAGATTCACCAAAACAAACATCAGTTGTTCATGTTTGTACATCTCTTTTAGCAATTTCCAACCTCCAAAACTCAAGTCTTAAGCCATGGCCGAGGGAGAGAAACAGAGCAGTTGAAAGACATGTAGACTTTCAAAATAGATAATTATCACTTATTTTCTTCACACACTTTCACCTTTCTCTTGTTGCCAGTTATGTTGTTAATCTTGGGACCTTTCAATCGTCTTCAATATGCTTTCAAAATGTGGTTATTATTGCAACATTTAATAAAACTCCTGAAGTGAAAGGAAGATGTTGGCATTCATTTCTAGAGAAATAGAGTATAGGAGCAGGGATGTGATGTTGAGGCTCTATAAGGTGCTGGTGAGATCACAGTTGGAGCACTGTGGGCAGTTTTGGTCTCCTTACTTAAGAAAGGATGTGCTGACGTTGGAGAGGGTACAGAGAAGATTCACTAGAATGATTCCAGGAATGAGAGGGTTAACATATGAGGAATGTTTGTCCGCTCTTGGACTGTATTCCTTGGAGTTTAGAAGAATGAGGGGAGACCTCATAGAAACATTTCGAATGTTGAAAGGCATGGACAGAGTGGATGTGGCAAAGTTGTTTCCCATGATGGGAGAGTCTAATACAAGAGGGCATGACTTAAGGATTGAAGGGCGCCCATTCAGAACAGAGATGTAAAGAAATTTTTTTAGTCAGAGGGTGGTGGATCTATGGAATTTGTTGCCACGGGTGGCAGTGGAGGCCAAATCATTGGGTGTATTTAAGGCAGAGATTGATAGTTATCTGAGTAGACAGGGCATCAAAGGTTATGGTGAGAAGGCAGGGGATTGGGACTAAATGGGAGAATGGATCAGCTCATGATAAAATGGCAGAGCAGACTCGATGGGCCGAATGGCCGACTTCTGCTCCTTTGTCTTATGGTCTTATGTTATGATTTATAACTCCACAACAGAAAACTAATTTAAAGAAAAACACGGAGCTGGGGATAACTGATGTGTTTTAGTTTTACATTAGTGAGATGTGCATGAATGACATGGCAGTGTAATGACGTATGCCATTCGCATACTTATACATATAACCCGTAATTAACTATGTAATAAACAAAAAATGCTTAATCAAACTATATATTTACAATATTACTCAAATATTATTGAGATACTAAATACACTACAGAAGGATATAATACTCACCCATAACACCAGAGTCTCATCAACTGTTGGACTAGATCAGTAGACAGATTTCAATGATGAACATGTGGTCTTGAAGGGAAAGAATGAATAGAACGCATCTAAATTTCTGATGGTTAGTAAAATGTGAAGCGAGAGGTCATCTGAATTATATAGAAGTTTGAATTTCCACACTACAATGTTCAGGAACAGTTGCTTTCAAGTTTTTGAACCAACATGCACATGATTAACCCTATCTCAGTAACAGAACACTGTGGATCACATATTGTTCAATAAATTATTTCTGTTCGTGTTTTTTTGCACCAATTTCTTGTTTTGCAGTTTTTCTTTGCACTATCGTGTAAATTTATGCAAAACTTATGCTCTATATGTTGTCATCTGTATTTAGGTGCCTGTAATGTTGATGCAAGTTTCTCATAGTATGTGTTGTTGGCCAGAAAAAAAACAACTGCAATCTATAAATCAGTGAATCTGAATGAGTCAAGGACAGTTGATGTAGACAAACCAATTGTCTTTGTTCCTGCCATGAAGTTGAAGGAATAGAGGCTGCCATTTTGTGAAGCTACTCTGCAGCCTTCATTTTGTCACTTGTGTTGTGAACTGTTTTTGCTCAGAAGTAGTTTATCCAAAGTGCTTAAAAGTGGGCACAGTGATGCTCCTAATAACCTGCCAAACTAGAGATTATTTCCAAATAAGAAGTTATTTGTGGGGTGTCCTCCGGTATGATAGAATATACAAGCTCATGAATAGGGAGTCCGTGTCTGACCTGAGTAACTTGAGTCCAGTAATTGGCTGGTCTGCTCTGATTTAGAACAAACAGTCATTAATAACCAGTTGTCATTTGCAAGAAAAACAATACATAAATTGCTGCTGGCTTGGACCAGAGGCAAAGGGAAGTTGACTCACGCTAGACAGATAGGCCAGTGCCAATCAGATTGAAACACACAACATTTGAGCTGATAAGTGTTCTTACCAGAACACTAAGTTTACAATATAACTCATATATTGCTGAAATATTAAATGCACTACAATAAGGAGTGTATAAAAGTGAACAGCTTTGAATTCAAAGCAGCAACAACTCTTTAGAGACCAACCAACCCGGATGTGTAGGACACCAAACTGGACACATGGAAATCACATCAGGACCAAAAGGAATATCTGGCCAGCATAGACTCTTTCTCCTGGATATTAGATTTTCTCTTTGACACTTCATGGAGAGCCAGACCAACCTAGTGAATGTGCACACATAGGATGTATAAATTCACGTGCTTGTGAGCTGAGCCAATAAATTTACTTGTCAGTAGGTACAGATTTACTGTATCCTGTTACCCTGTTTCTAACTGATCATTTTTATTGAGGAGCACTCCTCATAACACTGTACCTCACTGTACTTTTCCATATAACAGTAAAGTTGACTTGAGAAGTTTTTGATGCGGTTTGACCGGATTAATGTTCTTTGGTTGTTTCTAGTTGCTGAAGCAGCACAAGATAAGCCTCAAGTTAAGAGTTAGAAGAATGTCTTCACATTCTATCAAATGGTCCTATCAATGTATCCTATCAAATGGTCATGAAATTTTATCATAGTCTCTTTCAGAGGGCTTGCTTGTTTAATACCATTTAAGTAAAGGTCATTGCTTTTTCAACAGTAGCAGAATCAAGGACAATGAGCACTGGCCAAGGCCTTGCTGAATGGTAGAGCAAGCTCGAGGAGCCAAGTTGCCCCGAACTAAGAATCAGAATCAGATTTATTATCACTGATATATGTTGTGTGATTTGCTGTAGCAACGTTAGAGTGGAATATAAAAAAAAACTATAAATTTCAATAATAATATATAAATTAGTGCCAAATAAGAGCAAAATAGCGAAGTTTACTTCATTGTTTATGGTCCATTCAGAAATCTGATGGTGGAGGGGAGTGGGTAAGAAGTTGTTCCTAAAATGTTGAGTGTGTATCTTCAGGCTCCTGTATCTCCTCCATTGTGGTAGAAATGAGAAGAGGGCTTGTCTCAGATGGTGAGGGTCCTGAATGATGGATGCCTTTTTTTTGTGGCAGCAGCTTTTGAAGAGATCCTTAATGATGGGGAGGGTCATGCCCGGGATGGGGCTGGCAGCTTCGACAAACATCTGCAGCCTTTTTTGATCCCTCTCTCCACAGATACTGCCTGACATGCTACAAATTACCAGGATTTCTGCTATTATTTTGGGATTTCCAAGGGTTCAGATTATTAGAATGCTGCCTACCTTTGCTGTAAGATTGTAGGAACTAATCAATCTTACTCAGGTTCCTATGGTTATAAAGAGTCCTGGAAAGACTGCACTCTGCAAGCATATGCTGGCCATCAAATGCTGTTAATCTAATAGCCACCTTAATCAGTCACACCATTGTACGTCAATTTCAGACACTCTTTTCAGCTGGAAATTTACAATCAGTAACTCCTGCACTGCAACTTCAAGTGCACTTCAAGAGTAATTAGTTGGTTGCAAAGTGCCTTAGAATGTGATGAGTTTGTGAATACTGTGCTATAAATCTAATATCAATTCCTCCCTTCAGTAAAATAATTCTTCCCACTCCCTCCCCTCTTCTATTCCCCACTCTGGCCTCTTACATCTTTTCATTTGCCTATCACTTTCCTTGGGTCCCCTCCTCCTTCCCTTTCTCCTATGGTCCACTCTCCTCTCCTATCAAATTCCTTCCTCTCCAACCTTTATCTTTCCCAGCTACCTGGCTTCACCTATCACCTTTGAGTTATCCTCCTTGCCCTTCCCCACCCCTCCACCTTTTTATTCTGGTGCCCTCCTTCTTCCTTTCTAGTCCTGAAGAAGGGTCTTGGCCAAAACGTCGACTGTTTATTCATTTCTGTTGATGCTGCCAGAACTGGTTAAGTTCCTGCAGCATTCTGGGTACATTGCTTTATAAATCAGACTTTTTTTTTTGTTCTTTGAATTGTTGCATTATACATGAGCCATGCATACATAAACTTTGCCGGTCTATGGTATAGTGGCATCCACAACAGACCTTGAGGTGAATGGTCAGAGGTTCGAACCTGGCCTGCCCCTTACACACTTTGCATTCATGCAGGGTAGAAGGTTGAGTGTCAAGCTAGCAACTCGGCCTCGTAAACACAGGCAAATTCTAAAGAAACGACAACGTTGCCGCCGATGCGCCGCAAAGCGCGGAGAAGAACAACATGAATTATAATTTGCTTTTTGCCAGACAAGTACTAAATCCCTTTATTAATGAAACTATTTTAAATTGTTGTTTTGATTGTTGCTAATTCATTCTGGTCATTCTGTTAATTCATTCTAGGTCGGCTGGTGGCGCAGTGAGATCAGCGCCGGGCTCGAGAACCGAGGTTCCCGAGTTCGATCCAGTGACAGACCGCCCCCCAAGCGCGCTCTCCATCCGTGTCGGGTTGATGTTGAGCTCGCAACTCGGCCTCGTAAAAGAAATACTGACACCCTGCTCAATGTAGTCTTCCTCAGACCCCGAGAGACAACCAACAATTCGTTCTGGAGATTAACCTAAAATTAATTTTAAAAGTTAGCTTTTTTCTGTAATAATTGGTAAAAAAAAAATTAGCTTATTCACTTGGTAGTTAGGATACCAAACTTAGACATCAGTAACCCACATGTTGGCTAGAGGATAAATCCCAGACAGTTTTTGACAAGAAGTTAAGGTAAAAGGATTAAGAATATGTCTGGTTTGATGAATGCTGTTGTCGGTGTATTGATCCTAATGCTCTTTACATGTTCAATAGTGTCAGCATATGAGAGTGCAGGTCTCTTAGTTCGTTGTTCAAGAAGCAATCTTGCACCTTGCTCGACAGAGGGAATTTAATTACCCAATTTTCATTAAGGTAGGTTTAAGAGCATTGAAAGCTGTTCTTTATCACACTTTGTTGAGTATTTTGATTGCATTCAATTTTGTCTTTGTCTGTTCATTACCTGTATAACTAGTGCTGAAAACTACCAATGTGCTTTTTTATCGAGGGTCTGAAGTTTGAAAAAATTCCTCTTAATTCCTATTTAATTATTGTTATGTAACAATCTTTAAAAATATAAACGTGTAGTAAGTTGGTTTTAAATAATCCATTTAGATTTGTCATAGATCTGTTTCCTCTATGGGGATATGGTAATGTGACATTCTATTAAAGCTCAGGCTGTCGGGGTTTGTAATTCAATTGCAACACTATTTGTAAGATTTTGTATGTTCACCCCGTGACCGTGTCTGTTTCCTCAGGGTGCTCCGGTTGCCTTCCGTAATCCGAAAATATACTGCTTAGTATGTTAATTGGTCATTGTAAATTGCCCGGGGATTAGGCTAGGGTTAAATAGGTGAGTTGCTGGGCTGAACAGCTCATTGGGCCAGATAAATAAAATAAAAACAATCTCAAAAAGTTTCACAAATTCTTAGAAATCTTTTAATTTCAGTTTTAATGAACAGAATTAGTGAAGGACTGATAATCTATATTGTGTAGCTATAGCTGTGTAATATGACAGTAATACACTTTCAAGGTGTCCCCAAATGGTCACGAGGGGTTAATTCATTTCCGTTCTCTGTTCTTTAATTTGCATTTTAATGCATTTTCCTATTCATGTTTTAAGATGAGCAAGATGTTACACAATCGGAAGAGCATATGTAAATTGGACAATTAAGCAAGATAGCACCTTGTGACAGGAAGAACAAATGAGACTGAAACCCTTTTTTTTTGTGTTTTGGTTGTACATTTGAACAGGTTTTAGAGTTTCTGATGTTGGAGGTTTTGTGAAATTACTCCCATTTGAGGAATACAAATAGAGCTCAGTAAAGACATGATAGATCATTAAAATACTTGCAAATATTTTCAATAGTTGAGGCACTGTTGTTCTGTAAACTGAGAAGAAATAATTAGGTTCAGAAATACAAAGGTCCACAATATATAATGTTTCACCCAAAGAAAATAAAAGTTCTTTTTGAATCACCTAAAATGCACTGAAGTTACAGAAACATGAAGGTTCATTAAACAAAACTATCTTCTCCAACCTTTGTTTCTTTTGTGTACTTATAAATCATGGTCCTATTTAAAACAATATCAAACACAAAACCAACATATCATAGAAGTGAATATCTAAAATTAAAACCACTAAGGTTTGGAAATATTCGCCAGGTTCAGCAGCATCTGTGGGGAGAGAAATAGAGTAAAGGTTTTGTTGCTATTGGCATTATTTCTCTATCCCACACTGATACTCCTTGTTGATGAGGCACATTGTAGTCTTTGGGATCTAATCTTTCAATTCATTACCTTCAGATAAAGATTACTGTGTGGTACTTCAATTTGCACCACTTTTCAACACACCATTTGTTCATTTTTACTTGTATCCTCACTACTCTTCTGTCCTTATGATTTTTTCTTCCTCATCATTCTCTGTCTTGCAATGTGCTATCTTCACTTTTCTAGTTTCCTCTTCCATCTCTCTGCTCTGCATCTTAAAATCCTGTTAATTTCAGACCAAATTGGTAATTAAATTGGTTTATCTTTGTCACATGTACCAAGATATAGTGAAAATACCTAGTGCGGCATGGTAGCATAGTGATTACCACCAGTGACCTGGGTTCAATTCCTGCCACTGCCTGTTATGAATTTGAACGTCCTCCCCATGTTCATGCGGGTTTCCTCCAGGTGCTCCAGTTTCCTCCCACAATACAAAGACATACTGGTTGTAGCTCGAAGGGCCAGAAGGGCCAATTCAATGCTTTATCTCAATATAAACAAAAAATAAATAAAGTATTTGTTTTGCATGCCACTCATACAGATCATTTCACCACATCAGTGCATTAACGATGTAAATTGGGAAAATATAACAGAAAGAAAAAAAATTACAATGATGTTGCCAGGACACGAGGACTTGAGTTATAGGGAAAGGTTGAACTGGTTAAGACTTTATTTCCTGGAGGACAGGAAAATGAAGGGAGATTTGATTGAGGTAAAAGAATTATAATTGGTATGGACTGAATAAATACAAACAGGCTTTTCCACTGAGGTGGAATGAGACTAGCACTAGAGGTCATGGGTTAAAGGTTAAAATTGACATTTTTAAGGGGAACATGAAGGAGAACCTCTTCACTCTGAGGGTGGTGAGAGTGTGGAATGAGCTGCCAGTGGGAGTGGTGAATGCAGGTTTGAATTCAACATTTAAAAGAAATTTGGATAAGTACAGGGATGGGAGGGGTATAGAGGACTATGGTTCAGGTGCAGGTCGATGGGACTAGGGTGAATAATAGTTTACCATGGATTAGATAGGCTGAACAGCCTGTTCTGTGTTGTAACGCTAAATACAAAATAAAGTATTACAGAGAAAAGATAGGCACGTTAGACCAAATGGCCTCTAATGACATTATTGATCTATGGTATAGTAACATTGAAGTCTGGGAATATCATAAACGTACCTAGTCCATCCTCCCTAGTCCCACAACCTTGTCATTGGGTTTGGAGGCTTGTGTGCCTCAATGAACCAGAGAGCGGTGTTGGCCGGAGTCCGGGCTTTACGTTTTGGCTCCTGGTAGGGTCACCCCTGCCAAACAGACCAAAAGTGGAAGTCAGACTTAGAGTTGTCCATAGGTCCTCCAGTTTCAAGGCTTCACCTCAGGGCTAACAGCACTGACCGGTAAACTATTACAGAAACAGCCACAAAGAATCCTTCTACACCTGAGTGTGACGGTATTCCTGAGTCTCCACCTGGGACTTGCATGACTGGCAGTAGGGAAATCTGAGAGGAAGCTACTGGCACGATGAAAGAAGTCCTGAACACTGCCCCAGAGGTGTGCTCCCCTCAGCACCCGTGGCATAACAGACAGTAAGTAAGTAGCCCAGTCAGTACATTTATCTACGAATACCTTCCATGTGAACAGTACAGTACCAATGGAATTATTTTTAATGTAATATGTTCTGAGATACAGTAAAAAAAATTGTCTTGTACGCTATGCATACAGATACTATCATTATATAGTGTATTGAGCTACAACATGCTAAAACAATAACAGATTGTAGAATAAAGTGTAACAGGAATTGTAGTGCTGGGAAACAACCAGGCACAAGATCGATATGAGGTAGATTATGAGGTCAAGAGTTAATCTCATTATACTGGGGGACTAGTCAATATCTTACAACTGTCACTGAATCTGGTGGTATGTGCCATCAGGCTTTTCTGCCTTTTGGCCCATGTGAGGAGGGAGATGACAAAATGTCCAGGGTGGCTGGAGTCTTTGATTATGTTGGTTGCTTTACTGAGGCAGTGAGAAGAGGAGATAGAGCCCACGGCGGGGAAGTTGCTTTCCATGATGTGCTGAGCTGTGTCCAATATTCTGCAGTTTCTTGTGCAGAAACCTTGTGCCATACGAGTTCTGATGAACTCCAGTAAGACTCCAATTCACATGAAGGCTGTGCCTCTGAAATGTTAACATTTTTTCTCCCTCTTTCTTGACCTGCAAAGTATTACTGGCACTGTCTGCTTTTATTTCAGATCTATGTCACAATCAAGCAGTTCCAGACACTTTTATCAACACGAATATTCAAGAGACAAGGACCTCATTAATAAAGTTGGCATTAATTGCCCATAAGAGAGGGTTGGTGGGTAATTTGTATGGAACTCTACATACACATTTCACATTAGTGTTAAATATTCAGACTCTTTGGTTTGAGACTGGAGTCACATTCAAATGAGATTGAACTGGGTGATAAGTATTTACAACAGTTTATGGCTTCTTTGCCACTTTTAATGTGTGGGCATGTGGCCAAGTGGTTAAGGCATTGGATTAGCGACCTGAAGGTTGTGAGTTCGAGCCCAGCCGAGGGAACGTGTTGTGTCCTTGAGCAAGGCACTTAATCACACATTGCTCTGCGACGACACTGGTGCCAAGCTGTATGGGTCCTAATGCCCTTCCCTTGGACAACATTGGTGTCGTGGAGAGGGAAGACTTGCAGCATGGGCAACTGCTTGTCTTCCATACAACCTTACCCAGGACTGCACCCTGGAGAGTGAAGACTTTCCAGGCACAGATCCATGGTCTCGCAAGACTATGCCACTTTTAAATACAATTTTTTCATTTCTAAATTATTAGCTCTCTTTTATAAAATATTCAATCAATTTCTTAAGCGGGGTTGGTGGAATCTGAGGTTGTGCCTTTTGCTGGAAAAATTAAAAATGCATTTACTCTGTGATTCCTCCTCATTATTACCGCTCAGTCAATGGCAGCTACTTCTCTCCAACAGTTGTTAAATCTGTTTTGTTTCCATGGCAGAGATAGATTTTGGCAAGAACACTATTTGCTCTTTTTCAAATGGTGTAATGGCATCCTTACTAGACAGACAGATGCGAGCCACTGACAGTAGACATGCCTCTGAATCAAACATTATGGGTTCAAATCTCCCATCTTGAGAGGGAAGCATACTAAGTAGGCTGACATAAGTAGTGAGATACTGAGAGAGAGGTACATTGCAGACATTATCTTGTGGGTAAGACAATAAATCAAACCTTTGTTATTCAACAGGGAGCAAAGTACATTACACCAGTGGACAAATGAAAGGTATTTGATTGATATTTAAATCACATTTTGTAATTTTGAGTATCTTATCAAAGGAAGGATGTGCAAACCCCAGAGAGTGACCAGAAGAACTTCACAAGAATAATCCCAGGAATGAAAGGCTTCACATTTGATGAACCCTTGATATCCCTGCATCTGGACTGAGTTCAGAAGGATGAGGAGGGATATCAATGATACCTACAGGATTCAGAAAGGACTAGACCGGGTTGATGTGGACAGAATGTTTCCATTAATAGGAGAGGCTAGAATCTGGGAGCACAAACCTTGAAATAAAGGGACATCCCCTTGAACCTGAAAGGAGGAGGAATTTATTCAGCCAGAGGGTATTGAATCTGTAGAATTTATTGCTATTGAGAGTTGTGGAGTCCAAGTCAGAGACTGGTAGGTTCTTGGTTGGTAAGGAACTTAAAGAATATGGGGAGAAGGGTTGAGGTGGGGGAACCTGTTTTAAAAAATCTGACATGATTGGAAGGTGGGGCAGACCTGATGAGCTGAATAGCCTAATTCTGATCTTATACTTAACAGTTGGGGGTCAAGGTTGGAGATTCGTCTCCACCAAAAGAGGCGTAAGGCACTCCATTCATCCACTAGCCTTCAGGTCACCCTCGGACAAGGTGTAGAACCAGCTTAGCCCCCTGATCAGGGTCATGTGCAGCCATGGGAACAGGTGGTGGATGGTCGTATGAGCATTTGGTGCATATCACAAGTCCTGGTTATGTGACCACAAGGCCAGGCAGACCCTCCCTGAAGAATATTGATAATGGCTGGGGTCACCTGTCTTGTGAAGAAATTGCCCCAAAGAAAGCAATGGCAAACCATTCGTGTTGAAAATTTTGGCAAGAACTATCCTGGCCATGAGTCCATGATCACCTACGTCATACGTCACGGCACATAATAGTGCTGCTGATGATATTTAGCAGTGCTATAGTCTATAACAACTTAACGAATCATCAAAAAACATACAATGGCTTCACATAGGGGCTTAATGAAACATAATTAATTCTTAGCTGTATAGAGATTGAAAAAGATAATATTTCTTCCAAATATTGGAAGAAGAAACAGGGATGGATCATTCTGATGATCAGCCTTCTCATAGGAATGTGGCCAATTAATATACTTCACCTCAACTGTCCTTCTACTTCAGTAAGTTCACTTAGAGTGCAAAACCCACGGACCTGGATTGCAGGTGATAATTAGGTTGGTCAAGGACCTACTGTAAGTGTTAAGAGGAGGTTGTAAGGGAAAAGAGATGTGACATTCTGAAGAGATTTAAGGAGAAATTCTGGACATTAGGGCCTTGGTTATTTAAGGAATGATGGGGTAATTAACACTGGGTATGACCAGATTCAGACTCAGGTGTATTTATTACATGTACTTTGAAACATAGAGTGAAATGAGTCATTTGTGTTAACAGCTAACAGACCGAAGGATGTGCTGGGGCAGCCCGCATGTGTCGCCACTCAACAGAATATGCCCACAGTGCTCAGCGGAACAATACAGAACACAACAAACAACAAAACAACACCAAGAAAACAAGCCTCTTTCTACTCTCCTACACTCAGGAGCAGACTTCCAACTCCAGGACAGGCCTATGGGCCTCTATTCTCGAGACGTCAGCTAATGGACTATGACTTCTAGACCTCTCTGATTGACCTTTGGGCATCAATCTCAGACTCACCGAGGATGGGATCATGAACTCCCGGTAAGAGCTCCAAGTGCGTCGACTGACTGATTAACATAGAACCGTTGAAAACCTACAGCGCAACACAGGCCCTTCGGCCCACAAAACTGTGCTGAACATGACTTTACCTGAGAAATTACCTAGAGTCACCCAGAGCCCTCTATTTTTCTAAGCTCCATATACCTGTCCAGGAGTCTCTTAAAAGATCCTATCATATCCACCTCCACCATTGTAGCCGGCAGCCTATTCCATGCACTCACCCCTCTCTGCGTAAAAATTTACCCCGATATCTCCTCTGTACCTACTTCCAAGCACCTTAAAACTGTGCCCTCTCATGTTAGCCATTTCTGTCCTGGGAAAGAGCCTCTGCCTATCTACACGATCAATGACTCTCATCACCTTATACACCTTTATCAGCTCACCTGTCATCCTCCGTCGTTCCAAGGAAAAAAGGCCGAGTTCACTCAACCTATTCTCATAAGGCATGTTCCCCAATCCAGGCAACAACCTTGTAAGTCTCCTCTGCACCCTTCCTATGGTTTCCACATCCTTTCTGTAGTGAGGCGATCAGAACTGAGCACAGTACTCCAAGTGGGGTCTGATCAGGGCCCTGTATAGTTGCAACATTACCTCTCAGCTCCTAAACTCAATCCTATGATTGATGAAGGCTAATGCACCGTATGCCTTCTTAACCACAGAGTCAACCTGTACAGCAGCCTTGAGTGTCCTTGAGTGACTCAGACACCAAGATTCCTCTGATCCTCCAATCTGCCAAGAGTAATCATGCTTCCTCGTGCCTCCTGCTCACATGGATATGCACTGACCTGGGACAGGCTTATATCTACAGTGTCCACAAGTCCACGTGGCTGGCCTTTGAGCATGGAATGGAGGGGTAGGCCAGAAGTAGAAGAGCTCATAAAACTCATGATGATTATTATGTTTGAGATGATTTTAGATAAGGAGATGAGGGAGATTATAGAGGAATATAAAAATAAGGACAAGAGTTTCAATATTAAGGCATTGCTTAACTTGAGGATGAGAAGTACATGGGACTTGGTGCAAGATTTAACTCAGGCAGCACTTTTGATGAGCTCAGGTAGACCTCAAATAGCCTAAAAACCAAGATCAAGTTTCCTCATGGGAGACAGTTCCCTGAGTATTTGGCAGCTGTGTGTCCCTACATTACAACAGTGCATTTATTACTCCGTTGGCTGAAAGGCACTATTTGACACCCTGAGGTTGTACAAGACAGAACTCCGTACATGTGCAAACCTTACTTCAGGGCCTTAAGCACTGCATCTCACCCAAAGTGTGATACTTGTCATCTGACTTACACATCCTGTTAGCAGAGGTTAGTGTTAACCAAACAGGTAAAATTAAAAAGGGATATCTCAGATGCATTAGCAGAAGCAAGGAATGTGAATTGCAGAACAGAAGGCATGAAGACATATGGTATAAACAAGTGAATGAGCATGGAATCATCAGAAGGGTTTTGGAACAGAACACTGATATAACGCACCATATGTGCAAACGTCTAAGAATGTGTATTACAGACACAATAGAACAACCTTGAGTTTTAATGACTTCATAAAGAATTAGAATTACATTTGACTGCCACTGAACTAACAATTCTTGACTGTTCTATTATTTAATGCCCAGACAATATTATTTCTCTGGAAATGCATGTTAGTTATTGCATAGTGTTCACGTCATGAACATACAGTTAGTGGTCACTTTAGTAGGTACCTCTTGTATCAAATAAAGTGGGCACTGAGTGTATATTTGCAGTCTTCTGCTGCAGTAGTCCAACTACTTTAAGATCCAATGTGTTGTGTATTCAGAAATGCTTTTCTGTTGTAACATGTGTTTACTTGAGTTACGGTTGCCTTCCTCTCAGCTTGAATCCGTCTGGCCATTCTCCTCCGACCTCTCTCATTAACAAGGCATTTTCATCTACGGAACAGCTGCTCACTGGATGTTTTTTTGTTGGTTGCATCTGTAATCTCTAGACACTGTTGTGAGTGAAAATCCCTGGAGATCTGCAGTTTCTGAGATCCTCAAACCCCCTCGTCAAACACCAACAGACATTTCACAGTCAAAATGACTTCGACCATATTTCTCCTCCATTCTGATGTCTGGCCTGAGCAACAAGCTCTTGACCATATCTGCATGTTTTCTATGCGTTAAGTCGCTGCCACATGATTGGCTGATTAGATATTTGCTTTACAGAGCAGGTGTACTGGTGTACATAATAAACTGGCTATTGAGCGTAATTCTTCGGTTAAGACATCGCTGTGGAATTATTAGCCATGGATTCTTCATTTCTAAACTTGTCTCTGGAAAAGGAGCTTCAATATTGTCAAAGCAACATCTCCGAATTCTCACTTCCTTCCTTCAGTTAGTCCTGACGAAGGGTCTCGGCCTGAAACGTCGACTGCACCTCTTCCTACAGATGCTGCCTGGCCTGCTGCGTTCACCAGCAACTTTGATGTGTGTTGTCTCCGAATTTTATCTCAGACCTACTCATACATGCCACCTTAACATAACTTGAAGTAACCATAAGACCACAAAACCATAAGATATAGGAGCATAAGTAGGCCATTTGGCCCTTTGAGTCTGCTCTGCTATTCAAACATGAGCTGATCCAATTCTTCCAGTCATCTCCACTCCCCTGCTTTCACCCTTTGATGCCCTGGCTAATCAAGAACCTATCTATCTCTGCCTTAAATACACCCAATGATTTGGCCTCCACAGCTGCTCGTGACAACAAATTCCACAGATTTGTTACCCTCTGACTAAAGTAATTTCTCCTCATCTCTGTTCTAAATGGACGTCCTTCAATCCTGAAGTCGTGCTCTCTTGTCCTGGAATCCATGACCATGGGAAATAACTTAGCCATATCTAATCTGTTCAGGCCTTTTAACATTTAGAATGTTTCTATGAGATTCCCCCCTCATTCTCCTGAACTCCAGGGAATACAGCTCAAGAGCTGCCAGACGTTCCTCATATGGTAATCCTTTCATTCCTGGAATCACTCTCCTGAATCTACCCTGAACCCTCTCCAATGTCAGTATATCTTTTCTAAAACAAGGAGCCCAAAACTGCACACAATACTCCAAGTGTGGCCTCACAAGTGCCTTATAGAGCCTCAATATCACATCCCAGCTCTTATATTCTATACCTCTAGAAATGAATGCCAACATTGCATTGGCCTTCTGCACCACCGACTCAACCTGGAGGTTAACCTTCAGGGTATCTTGCACAAGGACTCTAAGTCTCTTTGCATCTCTGCATTTTGAATTCTCTCCCCATATAAGTCATAGTCTGCTTGTTTGTTTTTTCCACCAAAGTGCATGACCATACACTTTCCATCATCATATTTCATTTGCCACTTCTTTGCCCATTCTCCTAAACTATCTAAGTCTCTCTGCAGGTTCTCTGTTTCATCAAAACTACCTACTCCTCCACCTATCATTATATCATCGGAAAATTTAGCCACAAATCCATTAATCCCACAGTCCAATTCATTGACATACATCATAAAAACCACCGGTTCGAACACTGACCCCTGTGGGATGCCACTGGGAACCGGCAGCCAGCCAGAATAGGATCCCTTTATTTCCACTCTCTGTTTTCTGTCAACCAGTCAATGCTCTACCCATGCTGGTAACTTCCCTGTAACTCCATGGGCTCTTATCTTGCTAAGCAGCCTCATGTGCAGCACCTTGTCAAAGGCCTTCTGAAAATCCAAGTACAGCACATCTACTGCATCTCCTTGTCTATTACTTGTAATTTCCTCAAAGAATTACTGTTCTTAATTTCCTCAAAGAATTGCATAGGTTTGTCAGGTAGGATTTTCTTTTCAGGAAACCATGCTGGCTTTGGCTATCTTGTCGTGTGACTCCAGGTACTCCGTAATCTCATCCCTAACAATCGATTCCAACAACCTCCCAACAAGTGATATTAGGTTAAAAGGTCTATAGTTTCCTTTCTGCTGCCTCCCACCCTTCTTAAATAGCAGAGTAACATTTGCAATTTTCCAGTATCCGATACAATGCCAGAATCTATCGATTCTTGAATAAACATCGTTAATGCCTCCGCAATCGCTCCAGCTACTTCCCTGAGAACCCAAGGGTGCATTCCATCATGTCCGGGAGATTTATCCACCCTCAGACTATTAAGTTTCCTGAGCACCTTCTCAGTTATAGCTTTCACTGTACAAACTTCACTTCCCTGACACTCTTGAATGTCTGGTATACTGCCGATGTCTTCCACTGTGAAGACTGATGCAAAATACGCATTCAGTTCCTCTGCCATCTCTGCATCTCTCATTACAATATGTCCAGCGTCATTTTGTATTGGTCCTATATCTACCCTTGACTCACTTTTACCCTTTAGATACTTGAAAAAGCTTTTAGTGTCTTCTTTGATATTAGTCGCACGCTTCCTTTCATAATACATCTTTTCCTTCCGAATGACCTTCTTAGTTTCCTTCTGTAAGTTTTTAAAAGCTCCGCAATCCTCTACCTTCCCACTAGCTCTGACTTCCTTGTATGCCCTCTCTTTTGCTTTTACTTTGGCTGTGACTTCATTTGTCAGCCACGGTAGTGTCCTTCTTTGTTTCAAGATATCTTCTTATTTGGTATATATCTGTCTTGCACTTCCCTCATTTTTGGCAGAAACTCCAGCCATTGCTGCTCTGCTGTCTTTCCTGCAAATGTTCCTTTCCAGTCAACTTCAGCCAGTTCCCCTCTCATGCCATTGTAATTTCCTTTATTCCACTGAAATACCAACACATTGGATTTTATTTTTCCCTCTCAAATTTCAATGTGAACTCGATCATATTGTGATCACTGTTCCCTAATGCTTCCTGAACCTTAAGCTCTCTTCTCACCTCCAGATCACTGCACAACACCCAGTCCAGCACAGTCAATCCCATAGTGCACTCAACAACAAGCTGTTCTAAAAAGCCATCCCTTAGACATTCTACAAATTCTCTCTCTTGAGGTCCAGTACTGACCTGGTTTTCCCAATCCATTTCCAAGTTAAAATCCCCAATGATTATCATTATATTGCCTTTCTGACATAGCTTTTCCATCTCCTGCTGTAATTTGTAATCCACATCCCGGCTGCTGTTTGGAGGCCTGTACGCAACTGCCATTAGGGTTCTTCATAACCGCCTTCATAAATCCATATCCATCATGATGAAAAAAAACATTCTATTTGTCCTGATGAAGAGTGTCAGCCCAAAACGTTGATGGGTTATTCCTCTTCATAGATGCTGACCGATCTGCTGAGTTCTTCTAGCATTTTGTACATGTTACTCTGGATTCCAGCATCTCCAGAATCTCCATTGTTTCTGTTTGATCATTTGGCCTGTATAATCAGAGACTCCTGAAGACCAACAGAAGAGCAGACACTAGCGTATGGAATATTTGTCAATGTCTCAGCCCGATACATCTACTGTACTCTTTCCCATAGAAGCTGCCTGGCCTGCTGAGTTCCTTCAGCATTTTGTGTATGTTTCTCTGGATTTCCAGCATCTGCAGATTTTCTTGTGTACATGGAAAACTTTTCTTTTCTAAGCATAGAACATTAGAGAAGTGAGGTTATGATACATGTGGAGTTTTCGACCACCATAACAATAGTGAGCACAGTTTTGGTCATGACATGACAAAAAGGTGTGTTATAAAGGATGTGGAAACAAGCTAAGGGGGAGAGAGGAAGCAGATAAAATTCAAGGCTCAGAAATGTAAATAATTCACATTGGTTAGGAGAGTGAGTAAAAGATAAATTACAAGAGGTTATGATTCTAAATGGGCTTACCTTGATGAAAGTTTCAAGTTTCAAGTTTATTGTCATGAGTATACAAACCCAGGGCTTAAGTACCATAAAAAATTTGTAGACGTAACTTAGGAAATTTGTTAAAAGAAACAAACAGAATCTTAGGTTTTGTACATAGAGGAACAGAGTGTAAGAGTAAAGTAGTTGTGGTAAACATTTATAAAGTTTTGATCTGGCCACAACAAGTTGAATCACCTTGGCAATAGTGGATGAAGATTTAACCTTGGAGGTTATGAAAGAGCTGAATAAGTATCTATAAGGAAAGATGTTGCATGGCTTTTTGGAGAGGTCAAAGGAATATGCTGAATTGAATTGTTTCATAATAGGCAAGGCCAATTGACCTCCTGCACTGTGACCAATTTGTGTTCACTTCTGAGTGCCACATTTTAAGAGAAAATTATGTGTGCAGAACAGCTTAACTAATGTAATTCCGCAGCTGATGAACTGCATGTGCAAGGGTTACTCTTCTTGGAAGTGAGGAAGATGCAAAGAGATTTGATAGAGGTGTTTAAATGGATATCGATAGAGGGGTAAAGAAATACTTATCCCATTAGTAGCATGGGTGAAGAAGAATCATAGAATACTGCAGCAGAATAACTGGCACCTGGACCAACGCCCTCCATACCCCTCCAATCCATTTCCTTATCCAAGTTTCTCTTAAATGTTGAAATCAAACCCGCATCTAATTAGGGAAGATAGAATGAAGCTGGTTTGCAAAGGAAAAAGAGTGACATGAAAATAGTTTTCTTTTCACGATTGGTTTGGATTAGCAAGAGCGAAGGAAGATTTCAGTTTGACATTTATGAAGCAGTTGAATAAATACTTGCAAGGAAAAATGGTGCATGGCTATGGGGAGAGGTTAAGGAATTGGTCTGAACTGAATTACCCTCACAATGAACAAAGGCCAATTGCCTCCTGCGATTATGATCCTGTGATGGTGCAGTGGGAACAATCTAGGTTAGTTTAATAATAATAGCAAATTTTTGTTGTGATGGAAAAATGATCATTGAAACAAAGGAGATTTAACAGAGCTATAAGTGTGTAAGACAGTAATAGTATAATCGCTCCAGTTGAGTCTGATGTTTTCGTAAGGGGTTGTCTATTGGTGAGTACTCCGGTGGCTATAGAGGCAGATCTGTGATCCACATATTCTGGTGCAGTGTGGGCAAGAGTAACCGGTGGCTGCGTTGAGTGGTTTAGTCTTTTCTTTTGGTTGTTCAGTCTCTCTTTTTGCAGCTGCTCTTTGTTCTCTGCAGCACAGTGGAGATCACTCTCCCGTAGCATAACTCCCTCTTGAACGGATTTCCTCCAGGTGTATCTTCTGAGTGCAATGTCTTCCTCATTTTTAGATGTAACGTTGAATTTCTTCAGGGTGATTTTAATGTTATCTGTAAAGCATTTCCTTTGCCAACCAGGAGCTCACTGACCTTCCCTCAACTGGGGGTAAAGGATCTGTTTGGGGTGACATGACTTAGACATGATCTACCAAGTTCGAAGTAAAATTTATTATCAGAGTACATACATGTCACCACATACAACCTTGAAATGCTTTTTCTGCAGGCATACTTAGCAAATCTATAGAACAGTATCTGTAAACTGTAATATCAGGAATGTAAACTGTAAGCATACTGTGCAAATGTAGATATAAATAATTAGCAATAAATAATGAAATTACATTATAACAGAGTAATTAAATGTGTAGCTATCTCCACTTGTTCAAGAGCTTGATGGTTCATAGTCATAGTCATAGACATACTTTATTGATCCCGAGGGAAATTGGTTTTCGTTACAGTTGCACCATAAATAATTAAATAGTAATAAAACTATAAATAATCAAATAGTAATATGTAAGTTACGCCAGGAAATAAGTCCAGGACCAGCCTATTGGCTCAGGGTGTCTGACCCTCCAAGGGAGCAGTTGTAAAGTTTGATGGCACAGGCAGGAATGACTTCCTATGACGCTCAGTGTTGCTTCTCGGTGGAATGAGTCTCTGACTGAATGTACTCCTGTGCCCAACCAGTCCATTATGTAGTGGATGGGAGACATTGTCCAAGATGGCATGTAACTTAGACAGCATCCTCTTTTCAGACACCACCGTCAAAGAGTCCAGTTCCATCCCCACAACATCACTGGCCTTACGAATGAGTTTGTTGATTCTGTTGGTGTCTGCTACCCTCAGTCTGCTACCCTCAGCCTGCTACCTCAGCACACAACAGCAAACATGATAGCACTGGCCACCACAGACTCGTAGAACATCCTCAGCATCGTCCAGCAGATGTTAAAGGACCTCAGTCTCCTCAGGAAATAGGGACGGCTCTGACCCTTCTTGTAGACAGCCACAGTGTTCTTTGACCAGTCCATTGTCAATTCGTATCCCCAGGTATTAGTAATCCTCCACCATGTCCACACTGACCCCCTGGATGGAAACAGGGGTCGCCGGTACCTTAGCTCTCCTCAGGTCTACCACCAGCTGCTTAGTCTTTTTCACATTAAACTGCAGATAATTCTGCTCACACCATGTGACAAAGTTTCCTTCCGTAGCCCTGTACTCAGCCTCATCTCCCTTGCTGATGCATCCAACTATGGCAGAGTCATCCGAAAACTTCTGAAGATGACAAGACTCTGTGCAGTAGTTGAAGTCCGAGGTGTAAATGGTGAAGGGAAAGGGAGACAAGACAGTCCCCTGTGGAGCCCCAGTGCTGCTGATCACTTTGTCGGACACACAGTGTTGCAAGCACACGTACTGTGGTCTGCCAGTCAGGTAATCAAGAATCCATGACACCAGGAAAGCATCCACCTGCATTGCTGTCAGTTTCTCCCCCACCAGAGCAGGGCGGATGGTGTTGAATGCACTGGAGAAGTCAAAAAACATGAAGAGTAATAACAGTTGTTGAACTTGATGGTATGAGACCTGAGGCATCTGTACTTCCTTCCTGATGGCAGCAGCGAGAGAAAAGCATTGTCAGGGCAGAGAAGTTCTTAGATGATGGATGCTGCTTTTCTACGGCAATGTTTCATGTAGATGTGCTCAATGGTTGGGAGGGTTTTACCCATGATACGCTGGACCTAATCCATTACCATTTGTAGGACTTTCTGCTCAAAGGCATTGGCGTTCCCATACTAGGCCATAATGTAGCCAGTCAGCACACTTTCCACCACACAGATATGGAAGTTTGCCAAGGTTTTCGATGACATGCTGAACCTCCACAGACTCCTGATTAAGTAGAATTGCTGTTGTGCTTTCTTCACAATTATGCTGATATGATTGGTCTAGGATAGGTCCTCTGAGATAGTGACACCCAAGAATTTAAGGTTCCTGATCCTCTCTACCTCCTATCCTCCAATGATTTATAGACCTCTGGTTTCCCTCTCCTGAAGTCCACAATTATTTCCTTGGTCTTATTGACATTGAGAGAGTTGTTGTTATTACACTATTCAGCCAAGTTTTCAATCTCCCTCCTGTATGCTGATTCAACACCCGTTTTGACATGGCCCACAACGATGGTGTCGTCAGCAAACTTGTATGTGGTGATGAAGCTGTACTTATCCACACAATCATAGGTGTCAGGAGGAGAGTAGTGCAGGGGGCTAAGTATACATCTCTGAGATTGTGGAGGAGGTGTTTTGGCCAATTGAACTGACTGGGGTCTATGAGTGAGGAAATCATAGTGGAGATGCTGTTCATGTTGGTCTCTCCTAGTACACTGGCATTAGTGCGTCTGTAATGTATAAATGTATACGATACCACAGTAAGTTGGTAAATTGATTTATAATACGAAGTTAGTTTTCCCTTAATGTTTTTAACAAGTTTATGAGGTATGAAGCAACACTGAGAAAGTTAGAGACATTCAGTTCAGGATACCGTTGCTTCTTGATGAGCTGAGGGCAGCGGTCCATCATTTGACAGCAGCAGTTGTGCGTGGACAGCTGGGTTCCTGGGCTGAGAGCCCTACGGCTCTAGGCACCCGTATCCCTATGGAAAGGAGGTCCAAACACTGATTTCAGAACCCTCCTATACCAATCCGGCTCTCTCCTCTCTCCCTAATTGTGTCTCCTTCCACTTTGAAACCTTGGTCATTGATTAATGCTTCAGCTCCATTTATAAACCTGTCAATTGTTGAATAATAACCAGCACTGCAAAGTTGCTTCAGGGTTTAAAATAAAATAATTACACCACGATGAAAGAAATAAAACAGCAACGTTTTTCCAGTTGAACTATTTTCGACAATCTTTATGAGCAAGTGCTGTCTCAAAAACCTTGCGAGTTTTAATTTCATCCTTTGTGTGATTTATTTGCCGTAAGCAATGTTTCATTTATTTTGCAATTGTGATATGACAGATTATTGTTGGGCTTTCTTTAGCCAGAGGCTAAATTTATCGCAAAGCGGAGCAGCTCAGCATGACAAAGATGGAAATTTTATTTTGGAAACTTTATTTTGCAGGGTGATGTGCATTGTTTCTCCAGCGCAGCTAGACAAAATGGATTTATCATTGCAGAAGACCTGTCATCCATTCCTTCGTTCAAGGTGTATTCTTTTCTGCACCAAGGAAGCACATGAGGAGAAAAGTGGAGGGTGTTTTGGACCAATTAATGGTAGATCAAAAGCGTTTGCCAGCAATTGGCTATTTTAATGTAACTAGGAAATTGCTCGTATTATATCAGTTAGAACAAAGGCACATGAACAACTTTATAACTAGTGAATGTATGAAATTAGAGCCAGGGCAAGTTATCAGACCCTTTTGAGTCCACAAGTGTGCACGATTGACACTTGTTAGAACACAAGTGTGATCTTGTGCCCCAAGGACAGTTTACCACATCTCAAATTCAGTCCTAAATGTACATAATGTCTGAGAATCCACCAATCTCTGTCCTATGTTCTAAACACCTAGAGTTATCAGAGTGAAGAAATTTCATCTCAGGCCTACATGGTAATCTCTGTTCATGAGCCTATGCATCACCTATGTGCCATGAGGAGATGGTGGATAAACTTGGGGAGTTTTCCCTGAAGCGCTGGAGGCTGTTAGAAATATTTAGAAGATTATGAAAGACCTAGGTAGAGTAGACAGCCAAAATACTTTCCCCAATGTTAAAATGTCTAATACTTAAATATCACCATTAATTCTTACAAATGTTTATTGATGCACGATAGAAAGCATTCATTGGGATGCATAACGGCTTGGTGTGGCAACTATTATTTCCAGGACTGCAACAGTTTCTGATTCTGTTTTAAAGTAGGAAATTACACTGTAGAGTTTCACTGAATCCTCAACAGGATTTTCCTTCCCAATCGATGGAATATTTTTATTAATGCACTATAGAAAGCATCCTATCCCAATGCATCATGGTTTGGTATGGCAAATCTTTTGCCCATGACTGGAATAAACTGCAGAGAGTTGTGAATACAATTCAGTACATGATGGGATCCAGCCTCTCTTTGATAGCTTCTGTCTCTACTTCTTTCTACCTCAGTAGAGCAGCCGGTACCCCTAACATTTGTTCTTCTCCCTGCTCCCACTGGGCTGAAGAAACAAAAGCCTGAAAGCACATATCACCAGGCTCAAAGTCAGCTTCTATCCCAAAGTTATTGGGCTCTTGAAACAACCTCTTGTACAATGATGGATTCCTGTCCTCACAATCTGCCTCGTCATGATCTTTCATTTATTCATTTACATGCACTGCATTTATCGTAGCTTTTACACTTTGTTCTGCATTGTAATTGTTTTGTCTTATTCAAGCCCAGTCTACTGTGCATTGATATGATCTGATCTGATTTGTATTCCATCCAGTGATTAGGACAGTTCAGTACATAATTGGGACTCAACTACCAGACCTGAAGACAATCTACAACTGTCAATGCTTACAGCTTGCTGGGAACATCATTAAAGACCCATTCCATCCTATACATTGTTTATTCACGCTTCTGCCATCTGGTCGGAGATACAGAAACTCTTAGCCAAGACAGTAAGACTGAAAAACAGCTTCTTCCTGAGGGCTGTTGTGCAGCTGAATAACGCAACACCCCAGCTCGCCAATGGCCTTTGAGAGTTATGGACTATGAAAGTCACTTGTTGCATGTAAGTATGGGATTTTTAAAAAAATTAAGCCATACCGGATGCATCATTTTTGCATGGACTGGAGTAGCACCACAATCTCATTGTCTTGAGTAATGACAATAAAGTTCTATTCTGTATAAATAATGTGCAAGATTATATCTTAGCACTTACCTATACATGAAAATAATCAACCCTTACCAATACTAGAGGACATGCACTGTCCTCCAACATTCCAAACATGTATAGATAGAGTTAGTAAGTTGTGGGCATGCTATGTTGGCAGAAGAATCATTGCTGCCTCCCGGAACATCTCATATTGCATTGGTCATTGACACAAACACTGTATGTTTCGATGTACATGTGTCAAATGAAGCAAATCTTTTTCTTTAATCTTTAATTTGTTCAGCATAAGATCATTGCCCAAAGTATGGTGCTGTTCTATGTTCTATGTCCTACAGTGGATGTGGATTCCAGTTAATTGGGACCTATCAGGACCGGTATATTTTTGCTCAATAAGGAGGCTGCCCCAATTAGTGGAAGTTTTATGGAACTAGTTAAAAAGGTATGAAAGGACAAACTACCATTTAACTGAGTAAAAGATTATGTAGTTAAATGAAATAGAGAACAAATTTGAACACTACCAATACTACTGCAGTACTATAAAACTGTAATTGTTCCTGATAGTTGTCAACAGAAGAATTAAACCACTGTATACTGCTGTGTTCTTTTGATTGATCGTCAATGAACAAACTCAGAGCAGACGCCGAGTGCAGATAACAGACTGCCTTCATTGCCTTCCTGCATGAAGTAATGTCGTCATCCAAGAATTAATTTCCTGGAATCCTGTGTAGTCACTAGCTCAGACTCTGATGGTTTATCTTCATCAATCTCCTGTCTTCATATTTCCCGCCTTGATGCTTTGATGTAATTCTTTTGACGTTTCATGAAAATTTTTAATGTCAAAATAAAAAAAAACAAAATGATCAAAAATTACTGCTTTTTGAATTGGCATCTGTTGACCCAAGTGGATAACATAACATAACACAAGCATATGCAAATGATACTGTTTAAAAACTGTTCACCCTAAGAATGGTGAAGTGTGGCTACGCATGCAGACAAAATTGATTTTAATTAGAAACTGTTCAGTCACAATCTACTGTCCCAATTAAATGGTATAGTGTCCCAAATAAACAAAGGGAATCCTGGCCGTTTTCTCAATTAGTTTTTGTTCTTTAAGAGTTGTCCCAAATAAGCAACTGCTCTGATTAACCAATGGCCTAATTAACCGGAATCCGCTGTATCGAGTTTTATGTTCTATCTAATATATAGCCCTACAATAAGTCACTCTGATGGAAAAGGAATCCCAAGTCTAATATTAAGTTTGGTGTGTGTGTGTGTGTGTGTGTGTGTGTGTGTGTGTGTGTGTGTTCACGCACGCACACAAGTCACATTTAAATAGAAATTCGCTGGCACTTTCATTCTGACCCATCCTTTGCTGTAGACAGAAGGCAATATTGAATTTACTTCCCTGCCTTTCTACATAGAAACATAGAAACATGAAAATAGGTGCAGGAGTAGGCCATTCGGCCTTTCGAGCCTGCACCGCCGTTCAGTATGATCATGGCTGATCATCCAACTCAGAACCCTGTACCAGCCTTCCCCCCCATACCCCCTGATCCCTTTAGCTACAAGGGCCATATCTAACTTCCTCTTAAATATAGCCAATGAACTGGCCTCAACTGTTTCCTGTGGCAGAGAATTCCACAGATTCACCACTCTCTGTGTGAAGAAGTTTTTCCTAATCTCGGTCCTAAAAGGCTTCCCCTTTATCCTCAAACTGTGACCCCTCGTTCTGGACTTCCCCAACATTGGGAACAATCTTCCTGCATCTAGCCTGTCCAATCCCTTTAGGATTTTATATGTTTCAATCAGATCCCCCCTCAATCCTCTAAATTCCAACGAGTATAAGCCTAGTTCATCCAGTCTTTCATCATATGAAAGTCCTGCCATCCTAGGAATCAATCTGGTGAACCTTCTTTGTACTCTCTCTATGGCAAGGATGTCTTTCCTCAGATTAGGGGACCAAAACTGCACACAATACTCCAGGTGTGGTCTCACCAAGGTCTTGTACAACTGCAGTAGTACCTCCCTGCTCCTGTACTCGAATCCTCTTGCTATAAATGCCAGCATACCATTCGCCTTTTTCACCGCCTGCTGTACCTCCATGCCCACTTTCAATGACTGATGTATAATGACACCCAGGTCTCGTTGCACCTCCCCTTTTCCTAATCGGCCACCATTCAGATAATAATCTGTTTTCCTGTTCTTGCCACCAAAGTGGATAACTTCACATTTATCCACATTAAATTGCATCTGCCATGAATTTGCCCACTCACCTAACCTATCCAAGTCACCCTGCATCCTCTTAGAATCCTCCTCACAGCTAACACTGCCGCCCAGCTTCGTGTCATCCGCAAACTTGGAGATGCTGCATTTAATTCCCTCATCCAAGTCATTAATATATATTGTAAACAACTGGGGCCCCAGCACTGAGCCTTGCGGTACCCCACTAGTCACCGCCTGCCATTCTGAAAAGGTCCCGTTTATTCCCACTCTTTGCTTCCTGTCTGCTAACCAATTCTCTGTCCACATCAATACCTTACCCCCAATACTGTGTGCTTTAAATTTGCACACTAATCTCCTGTGTGGGACCTTGTCAAAAACCTTTTGAAAATCCAAATATACCACATCCACTGGTTCTCCCCTATCCACTCTACTAGTTACATCCTCAAAAAATTCTATGAGATTCGTCAGACGTGATTTTCCTTTCACAAATCCATGCTGACTTTGTCCGATGATTTCACCGCTTTCCAAATGTGCTGTTATCACATCTTTGATAACATGTCCAGGACCCGCTCAAACTTGTCAAGACTTGATTCATATTTAATGGAATTGCAAGTGTTGACAATATTCATCACTAAATAATGATTGAAGTTGGCCCAGCTGATCAAGCTGCTGCCCTGTAGTTGCCTGTGTAGAGCTCACGCGTTCTCCATGTGAGTTTATTTTAAGGGTCTGGTTTCCTTTCACAATCCAATGATATGAGGGTGGATAGTCGTTTGGCCTCTGTGGTAGAATTGGTGTGAATATTGATAATGGCTTATTACTGCCACATGTACTGAGATGCAGTGAAAAGCTTGCCTTGCATACTATTCATACAGATCAGATCATTACACACCGCATCGAGGTAGACCAAGATAAAGCAATAAGGGCAGTCCAGTTGCATAGCAGTTACTGCACCAACGACACGGGGTTCATTCCCCGCCGTCATCTGTAAGGAGTTTTTGCGTTCTCCCCATGACAGCATGGGGTTCCTCACGCTTTCCAAAGACGTACAGTTTAGTAGGTTATTGGGTCACATGGGTGTAGCTGGGCAGCACATTTTTGTTGGGTTGGAAGGGCCGGTTACCCATGGAGTATCTCTAAATTAAAATAAATGGCAATGCAGAAACTACAAAGCGCAGGCAGTGCAGGTAAACAATGAAGTGCAAGATCATAATTAGGTAGATTGTGAGGTCGGAACACGTACCACTTAATAGGATAATTGGTCATTGGAAATTGCCGCTTGATTAGGCTAGGGTTGAATCGATGGGTTGTTCAGCACAACTCGAAGGGCCAAAAGAACCTGCTCCACACGGTATCTCTAAATAAATAAAATTCCTGTGAATGAGACACGCAATCAATTTATTTTCCTTATATTGGGAAATGTTACTTCAGAATCATTTAGTTAGAGATCTTGTTAGTGCCTAATCAGGATATGGAGAAGGAACAATTGAAGCACGCAGGGCACACTGTGCAGTCTACATAGAAAGACGAGGGTCAGGAAATCCATACTCCTTTCCATTCAGAATGGAATCTTTCAAATTCAATCAAGTTTAGAGTTCAGACTCTGAGAGATTTGGTAAGCAAAACCTGCCAGCAAGATCCATTTCTGGGCTCTGTGAATTGCAAGCAACTGTTTTGTTCCATGGAAGTGCAAAGTGATGCTCACTAAAGTCGATTAAAGATTCTTATTACAGTTTAGCTTTATTTGTCACATGTACATCACAGTATCAAAATATACAGTAAAATGTACTGTTTGTGTCAAATCAAATCAGCGTGGATTCTGCTGGACAGCCCACAGAAGTCACCGGACTTCCAGCACCAACACGGCACGCTCACAACTCCTAAACTTATTTATATCTCAACAACCAGAACAGTCCAAAGAAGTGCTGGGGTCAGCCCACAAGTGTCACCATGCTTCTGGTACTAACATAGCATGCCTACAACTTACTAACTATCCAACTTACTAGCTCACTTGTTTTTGGAATGTGGGAGGAAACTATAGCACCCAGAGGAAACCTGTGTAGTCATGGGGAGAATGTACAAACTCCTTACAGGCAGTGCTGGGAATTGAACCCCAATCAGTATCCCTGGTGATGTAAAGTGATACTTTAACCACTAGGCTAACATGCTGCCACAAATAGCATCCTGGATACACATTTGGAAAGGTTTTAACTTACCTCAGCAACTAGGCTGAGGTTGGTTGGATCCCAGAATGACTGCGTCACAGCAGATCCTATCAGGAGAGAAAAGAAGAATCTAAAATGCAACATGAAATAAAGTGACTTAATCTACCAGATAAACCACTCTCAAAATGTTGTGCTTAAAAATAAAACTCTGAGGAAAAGCGCAACATCATGATCGTGTTATTCCATCAGATCTAACACTTTAAGTTATTTTCAGTAGCTTCCATGTTGCTGGACTGCCGCTGTGTAATTTCTGATTAATTATATGAGTCAGCATGTTGACAAGCCCAGCACAGTGCTGACCACACTGTGTGCCCTGCATGGCACATGTGCTCGTTGTTAGTGCCCTCATTAAGCACAAGCAGGACCTCTAATTAAATGATTCAGAAATAACAGAGTCCCACAGGGCAAACACCTGCAGAAAGAACTCCTCTTTGCTTCCCGTCAACAATAATTAGTTCTACAGGGTATCTCTTATTTTACTTAGTCCTCGTGGTGTTTAATTTGCTAGGGAGATTGGGATAATGTTCTTGTCTTCATATTGAGGGAAATGAAAATTAATGTATGGAAAATGTAGCTGCTGAAGATGAAGAGAAGATCTTTTGAATTTATTTATTTGGCAAAAATAAATAGGTAAAAATAATGACTCAGCAGCATTCTAAGTCAAAAACCATTGCAATATATCAATATTGGAAGCAGGGATTTAATTCTTGAATTTGTAAGGCTGCTTCTGAAAGAAAAAAAAGTTGCATTTGAAACTAAACCTCATCCTGTGTTGTGGGTGGTATGGCAGCATAGCAGTTAAGGTAACGCTTTACAGCACTAGCAACCCGGGTTCGATTCCCACCGTTGTCTAAATGAGGAGTTGGTACGTTCTCCCCATGACTGCATGGATTTCATCTGGGTGCTTTGGGTTTCTTCCCACTTTCCAAAGATGAACGGGTTAGCGTTAGTAAGATATGGGCACGCTATGTTGGCGTGGGCAGAATGCTGGCACTTATGGGCTGCCCACAGCACAATCCTTGCACCGCGCTGGTCAATAACGCAAACCACGCATTTCACTGTATGTTTTGATGTTTTGATATACATGGGCAAATAAAGTTAATCTTTTTATCCTTTGTCAAAGGAATATTTATTGAGAACTTTGATTGGCATAGAGGTGGTTTTCCACTAACAGCAATCTCTAGAGTTATTCATTAAATTATATCAGATAGCTCACTGGGTGGTGGGGTGAAGAAACGTCTCTACCAAAGGAGGTGTAAGGCACTCCTTCCCTCCTCTAGCCTGCAGGTCACCTTGGGCATGGTGTAGCACCTGCTTAGCCCCCTGTTCAGGGTTACATGAAGTCATGGCAGAAGGTGGTGGATGGCCATATGAGCAGCTGGTGTATATCACAAGTCCTGGTTATGCGATCACTGACACCAGGCAGACAACCTCTGAAGAATATTGATAATGGCTGAGGTCACCAGTCTTGTAAAGACACTGTCCAGATGATGGCAATGGCAAACCACTTGTGTCAAAACTTTTTGCTGAGAACCACAATCACCTGTATCATACCACAAGGCGCATGCTGATGATGATGAGGTAGTTGAAGATGCTGAAATGTTTCTGTGACAAGCATAGTAGAAATGTGAGGTAACAGTCACCATTGTTCCTTCACACCTCTAGGGAACTCAGTTTGATCCTGACCTTCGTTGCTGTCCATGTGGAGTTTCAGTTTCCTCCTCCAGACCACATGGGTTTGCCTTGAATTCTCCTGCTTACACCCACCTCCCCATGGTGTATTGGTAGGTTAAGTAGTTACTGTTAATTATGTTGAGGCCATGATTGTAACTGCACAGCTTCCGTGACAAGGCATGTCATATCCATGAAGGATTCCTGGATATGCTGGGCATGAGGAATTGAAGCAAGGCCTTATAAGAAGTTAAAAGACTGTGTGAAAACTAACATTGCACACAGTGGATAGTACCAAAGTGGCTGGAACAGAGTGCACAAGACCAGAATGGCTGGCGAGCCTTGGACAGAACCACTCACAAGTACTTGGAGGAGAGACGCCGAGTGGTACTAATCGCTGCCCGACAAAGAAGGGAAGCATCAGCAGCTCCAATTCCAGATCCACCACAGCTTTCACATCCTTATTGTGGACATCCATGTCCCTTAGCAGCCACCTACAAACACACCGCAGAACGGCACAAATCCAACAGCAGATATGACAGCCAATCAATTATGTCTTAGTGTACATATAAAAGAATAAAGGGAGTTGCTAGTCATATGAAAGCAAATTTGTTTCAATGCTATTTGAAATCAGGGGGAAAAAAACTACAGGGAGGTAGTCACACCTAGGCTGTCGGAAGCAGGTCGTTGGGTGACAGTCAGAGGGGAAAGTGAAAATGAGCAGACAGGTAGTGCAGAGCACCCTTCTAGCCATTCCCCTGAATAATAAGTTTATTGTCCTGGATACTGTTGGTGGGGACGACTGACCAGGTGTGAGCCACGGTGGCAGGGCCTCCGGCACTGAGTCTGACCCGATGGTGCAGAAAGGTGGGACAGAGAAGAGGAGAGCTGCCGTCATTGGAGACTCTATAGTCAGGGGAGCAAACAGGAGATTTTGTGGACGTGAGAAGGACACCCGCATGGTTTGTTGCCTCCCGGGTGCGAGGGTCCGGGATGTCTCTGACCAGGTGCACGACATCCTGGTACGAGAGGGAAAGCAATCAGAAGTCATGCTACATGTTGGTACCAACGACATAGGCAGGAAGAGGGATAAGGTCCTGAAGTGTGAGTTTTGGGAACTAGGCAGAAGACTGAAAAACAGGACCTCAAGGGTGGCATTCTCAGGATTGCTGCCAATGCTACGTGATAGCGATAGTAAAAATTGGAAGAGATGACATTTGAATGCGTGGCTGAGGAGTTGGTGCAGGGAGCAGGATTTTAGATTTTTGGATCATTGGGATATCTTCTGGGGAAGGTGGGACCTGTACAGATTGGATGGGTTGCACCTGAACTCAAGGGGGAGCAATATCCTTGCAGGTACGTTTGCTAGCATGGTTCAGGAGGGTTTAAACTAAATTGCAAGGGGGATGGGACCTGGAGCGATAGAGCAGTGTAAGAAGTGCATGGAGTAAAGCCAGATCTAACATATAGAGAGGCTTTGAGGAAAGAGAAGCAGAATAAACGGTGTAAAGGTAGTAAGGCAGAAAGGCTGAAGTGTGTGTACTTCAATGCAAGAAGCATCAGGAACAAAGGTGATGAACTGAGAGCTTGGATACATACATGGAACTATGATGTAGTGGCCATTTCAGAGACTTGGCTGGCACCAGGGCAGGAATGGATTCTCAATATTCCTGGATTTCAGTGCTTTAAAAGGGATAGAGGGGGGGAAAAGGGGAGGAGGGGTGGCATTACTGGTCAGAGATATTATAGCTACAGAAAGGGTGGGTAATGTAGCAGGATCCTCTTTTGAGTCAATATGGGTGGAAGTCAGGAACAGGAATGGAGCAGTTACTCTATTGGGGGTATTCTATAGGTCCCCTGGTAGCAGCAGAGATACAGAGGAGCAGATTGGGAGGCAGATTTTGGAATGGTGCAAAAATGACAGGGTTGTTATCATGGGTGACTTTAACTTCCCTAATATTGATTGGCACCTGATTAGTTCCAAGAGTTTAGATGGGGCAGAGTTTGTTAAGTGTGTCCAGGACGGATTCCTGTCACAGTATGTGGACAGGCCGACCAGGGGGGAATGCCATACTAGATCTAGTACTAGGTAATGAACCAGGTCAGGTCACAGATCTCTCAGTGGGTGAGGATCTGGGGGACAGTGATCACCGCTCCCTGGCCTTTAGCATTATCATGGAAAAGGATAGAATCAGAGAGGACAGGAAATTTTTTAATTGGGAAAGGGCAAATTATGAGGCTATAAGGCTAGAACTTGCGGGTGTGAATTGTGATGTTGTTTTTGCAGAGAAATGTACTATGAACATGTGGTTGATGTTTAGAGATCTAGTCATATTCATAGTCATAGTCATACTTTATTGATCCCGGGGGAAATTGGTTTTCATTACAGTTGCACCATAAATAATAAATAGTAATAGAACCATAAATAGTTAAATAGTAATATGTAAATTTTGCCAGTAAATTATGAAATAAGTCCAGGACCTCTTGCAAGATGTTAAGGATAAATTTGTCCCAGTGAGGAAGATAAAGAATGGTAGGGTGAAGGAACCATGGGTGACAAGTGAGGTGGAAAATCTAGTCAGGTGGAAGAAGGCAGCATACATGAGATTTAGGAAGTAAGGACCAGATGAGTCTATTGAGGAATATAGGGAAGTAAGAAAGGAGCTTAAGAAGGGGCTGAGAAGAGCAAGAAGGGGGCATGGAAGGCCTTGGCGAGTAGGGTAAAGGAAAACCCCAAGGCATTCTTCAATTATGTGAAGAACAAAAGGATGACAGGAGTGAAGGTAGGACCGATTAGAGATAAAGGTGGGAAGATGTGCCTGGAGGCTGTGGAAGTGAGCGAGGTCCTCAATGAATACTTCTCTTCGGTATTCACCAATGAGAGGGAACTTGATGATGGTGAGGACAATATGAGTGAGGTTGATGTTCTGGACCATGTTGATATTAAAGGAGAGGAGGTGTTGGAGTTGTTAAAATACATTAGGACAGATAAATCCCCGGGGCCTGATGGAATATACCCCAGGCTGCTCCATGAAGCAAGGGAAGAGATTACTGAGCCTCTGGCTAGGATCTTTATGTCCTCGTTTTCCACGGGAATGGATCCGGAGGATTGGAGGGAGGCGAATGTTGTCCCCTTGTTCAAAAAAAGTAGTAGGGATAGTTCGGGTAATTATAGACCAGTGAGCCTTACGTCTGTGGTGGGAAAGCTGTTGGAAAAGATTCTTAGAGATAGGATCTCTGGGCATTTAGAGAATCATGGTCTGATCAGGGACAGTCAGCATGGCTTTGTGAAGGGCAGATCGTGTCTAACAAGCCTGATAGAGTTCTTTGAGGAAGTGACCAGGCATATAGATGAGGGTAGTGCAGTGGATGTGATCTATATGGATTTTAGGAAGGCATTTGACAAGGTTACACACGGTAGGCTTATTCAGAAAGTCAGAAGGCATGGGATCCAGGGAAGTTTGGTCAGGTGGATTCAGAATTGGCTTGCCTGCAAAAGGCAGAGGGTGGTGGTGGAGGGAGTACATTCATATTGGAGGATTGTGACTAGTGGTGTCCCACGAAGATCAGTTCTGGGACCTCTAATTTTTGTGATTGTTATTAACGACCTGGATGTGGGGGTACAAGGGTGGGTTGGCAAGTTTGCAGAGGAGACATGATAGAGGTGTACAGTATAATAAGAGGAATAGATAGAGTGGATAGCCAGCGCCTCTTCCCCAGGGCACCACTGCTCAATACAAGAGGACATGGCTTTAAGGTAAGGGGTGGGAAGTTCAAGGGGGATATTAGAGGAAGGTTTTTTACTCAGAGAGTGGTTGGTGCGTGGAATGCACTACCTGAGTCAGTGGTGGAGGCAGATACACTCGTGAAGTTTAAGAGACGACTAGACAGGTATATGGAGGAATTTAAGGTGAGGGGTTATATGGGAGGCAGGGTTTGAGGGTCGGCACAACATTGTGGACCGAAGGGCTGTAATGTGCTGTATTAATCTATGTTTTATGTTCTATAGCTGTACTGGCAATGTGGGATGAATTACCTCCTTCTGGAAATTAATTAGACCCTTACCAGTGCTTAATGAAGGCACTAATGAGGAGACCAGGCACCATGCAGAGTACACACTGTGTGATGTGCACTAAGCTGGTAAACAGATGTCATTCAAGCTCTCTAACCTGTTACACCAATGCCATTTCGACAATACAAAATATTTTTTTCAGAATAAAGTCTGATTCCTGATATTTGCGTTGGTTTCAAAGTCACATTGAGAACGGGAGACACAAGAGAAAGGAAGTTCTGGAACTTAGATCTCTGCCAAAGTAACTCAATGGATTGAGCAGCATGCTCAGTGGTGGGGAAAATGAATCAGATTAAAATTCAGATGCATTTATTTATCACATATACAGTGGAATTGGTCATTTTGTGTTAAGTCAACCTAACCTAAGGATAGGCTGGGGACAGACTGCTTGGGTCTCCCTCCATGCACTCTGGCACCAGCATATCTTGCCCACTATGTTTGCAAAACACACAATCGAAAACAACAGAACATCTGCAACAAAACACACTCCTTATCTCATAGAGAACAGTCCTGAAACCCCAGAGCAGGTCACCTCCAGGCCTCCAGACTCAATATGCTCAGACTCACAAACTGTTTTGAGTTCAGCCTAGCATGAGATGCTGAAATGTTGGCAATTCCTCTCCCCTCACAGATGCTACCTTAATAAACTAGGTTCCTCCAGCAGATTCACCTTGGAAAAAAGATATGGATCAACAACTAAAGGTCCAAAAATCGAAAACAATGATACAAAATAGATCAAGCACGTGATATGGGAACAGACCCAGCCTTTGGTCACTATTTCATTTGTCCCCCTTAATCAGAGGAGGAGCGTAGTCTAATAATGATAGCAATCACACACACAAAATGCTGGAGGAAGTCAGCAAATCGGGAAGCATCGATGGAGAAGAATAAACAGATAACATTCTGAACTGAGTTCCTTCATCAGGACCAAAAAAACAGGGAGAAGCTAGAAGAGAAGCAAAGGGGAAGGGAAGGAGTACAAGCTGAAAGATAACAGGATGAGACCATACGAGGAGTGATTGATAAGTTCGTGGCCTAAGGTAGAACGAGTAAATTTTAGAAAACCTAGCACATTTATTTTTCAACATAGTCCCTTCCTACATTTACACACTTAGTCCAGTGGTCGTGGAGCATACAGATCCCTTCTTTGTAGACGTGGTCCACAGCAGCGGTGATTGATACGTTTGTAGCCTAAGGTAGACGGAGATGAGTTATACAGCTCTCTTTACATGCACATACAGTTCAACTCTTTGAGTGATTATGCAGAAAGTTTGAAGTTAATAGCTCATCTCCTTCTACCTTAGGCCACAAACTTATCAATCACCCCAGCTTTGGACACTTTCTGGAGGTCCAAGATCCGTATGCTCCACGACCGCTGGGCTAAGTGTGTAAATGTAGGAGGGGACTATGTTGAAAAATAAATGTGCTAGGTTTTCTAAAATTGACTCCTTCTACCTTAGGCCACGAATTTATTAATCACCCCTCGTATGAGGGAGAAGCTGGGAGGGTGGGGAAGGGGAGATAAATTGAGAAACTAGGAGGTGATAAGTGGAAGAGGCAAAAGGCTGAAGAAGACTGGGCTGAGGGGACCATGGGAGGGGGGGGAAGGAGGTGGGCTACTAAAGCGAAGTGATGGGCTGAAGAGGTGAAGAGAAAGAATTAGAGGGGTGCCAGAATGGAGAATGCAAAATGTGAGAAGGGGGAAGGGAAAGAATTTACTGGAAGTTAGAGAAATTGATGTTCATGGTGGCAGTCATCAGTGGTAATTACAGTATATTGCTTTCCATGCATCTTGCTTCGAGAATAGTTTGAAAATGGAAAATTGAAGGATGAGCAATAGATCGGCTTGTAGTTAGATCTTTATGGATAACTAGCCAAAATGTTATACCTGGCTACTGTTTTTCAGGATCAATGTTTCACAGCTGGTTTGGGAAAACAGGAAATTTTCTCTATCAATGCTCAGAATAAGGGACGCTTGATATTCTTTCCTTTACTTTGCAAACTACTCCATCAGTTTTCCTGCCCAACCAAAGAAGATGACAATTGTGAAAATTTTCTATGTTTTCATCAAAGAATACTCTTCATTATAAGACCAGAAGACACAGGAGCAGAATTAGGCCACTCAGCCCATCGTGTCTGCTCTGCCATTCCATTTTGGCTGATCTCAGATCCCACTCAACTCCGTACACATGCCTGCTCGCTATATCCTTTGATGCCCTGTCCAATCAGGAAACTATCAACTTACACCTTAAATATACTCACGAACTTGGCCTCCACCACAGTCTGTGGCAAAGTTTTTCACAGATTCAGTACTCTCTGGCTGAAAAAAATTCTCCTTGCCTCTGTTCTAAAGGGTCATGCCTTCAATTTTGAGGCTGTGCCCTCTAGTTCTGGATACCCCCACCATAGGAAATATCCTCTCCACTTACACCTTATCTACATTCAGCATTCAGCAGGTTTCAATGAGATCCCTCCACATTTCTCCAAATTTCAGTGAGTACGGGCCCAAAGCTGTCAAATGCTCCTCATATGCTAACTCCTTTTTTCCAGAATCATCCTTGTGAACCTCCTCTGGATTCTCTCCAATTACAACATAACCTTTCTGAGATATGGGGCCCAAAACAGTACTCCAAGGGTGGCCTGACTAGTGCCTTGTACAGACTCAGTGCTGCCACTTATTTGCCCATTCTTTCAATTTGTCTAATTCCTGTTGCAATCACACTGCTTCTTCAGGATTACCTACCCCTCCACCTTTCTTTATATCATCCACAAACATTGCCACAAAGCAAACAACAGGAATTCTGCAGATGCTGGAAACTCAAACAACACACATCAAAGTTGCTGGTGAACGCAGCAGGCCAGGCAGCATCTCTAGGAAGTGGTACAGTCGACGTTTCAGGCCGAGACCCTTCGTCAGGACTAACTCAAGGAAGAGTTAGTAAGAGATTTCAAAATAGGAGGGAGAGGGGGAGATCCAAAATGATAGGAGAAGACAGGAGGGGGAGGGATGGAGCCAAGAGCTGGACAGGTAATTTGCCAAGGGGTATGAGAGAATCATGGGCCAGGTGGTCCGGGGAGAAAGACAAGGGGGGGGGGAACCCAGAGGATGGGCAAGGGGTATAGTCAGAGGGACAGAGGGAGAAAAAGAAGAGAGAGAGAAAGAATGTGTGTGTAAAAACAAATAACGGATGGGGTACGAGGGGGAGGTGGGGCATTAGCGGAAGTTAGAGGAGTCAATGTTCATGCCATCAGGTTGGAGGCTACCCAGACGGAATATAAGGTGTTGTTCCTCCAACCTGAGTGTGGCTTCATCTTTACAGTAGAGGAGGCCGTGGATAGACATGTCAGAATGGGAATGGGATGTGGAATTAAAATGTGTGGCCACTGGGAGATCCTGCTTTCTCTGGCGGACAGAGCGTAGGTGTTCAGCAAAGCGGTCTCCCAGTCTGCGTTGGGTCTCACCAATATATAAAAGGCCACATCGGGAGCACCGGACGCAGTATATCACCCCAGCCGACTCACAGGTGAAGTGTCTCCCCGTCCCCCTCCCACTTTCAAATCTCTTACTAACTCTTCCCTCAGTTAGTCCTAACGAAGGGTCTCGGCCTGAAACGTCAACTGTACCTCTTCCTAGAGATGCTGCCTGGCCTGCTGCGCTCACCAGCAACTTTGATGTGCATTGCCACAAAGCCATCATTCCATGATATAAATCAATGACAAACAATGTGAAAAGCAGCGGTCTGTATACTGACCCCCGAAGAATACCACTAGTCACCAGCAGGCAACCAGAAAAGGCCCCTTTTATTCCCCTTCGCTGTCTCCTGCCCTTCAGCTATTCTGCTATCCATGCCAGTATCTTTATTGGGATTTTATTTGTTAAACAGCCTCATATAAAACTGACTGTAAAAGCTTTTATAGGTATGTAAAAAGGAAAAGACTGGTAAAGACAAATGTAGGTTCCCTACAGACAGAAACAGGTGAATTGATTATGGGGAGCAAGGACATGGCAGACCAATTGAATAATTACTTTGGTTCTGTCTTCACTAAGGAGGACATAAATAATCTTCCAGAAATAGTAGGGGACAGAGGGTCCAGTGAGATGGAGGAACTGAGCGAAATACTTGTTAGTAGGGAAGTGGTGTTAGGTAAATTGAAGGGATTGAAGGCAGATAAATCCCCAGGGCCAGATGGTCTGCATCCTAGAGTGCTTAAGGAAGTAGCCCAAGAAATAGTGGATGCATTAGTGATAATTTTTCAAAACTCGTTAGATTCTGGACTAGTTCCTGAGGATTGGAGGGTGGCTAATGTAACCCCACTTTTTAAAAAAGGAGGGAGAGAGAAACCGGGGAATTATAGACCGGTTAGCCTAACGTCGGTGGTGGGGAAACTGCTGGAGTCAGTTATCAAAGATGTGATAACAGCACATTTGGAAAGCGGTGAAATCATCGGACAAAGTCAGCATGGATTTGTGAAGGGAAAATCATGTCTGACGAATCTCATTGAATTTTTTGAGGATGTAACTAGTAGAGTGGATAGGGGAGAACCAGTGGATGTGGTATATTTGGATTTTCAAAAGGCTTTTGACAAGGTCCCACACAGGAGATTAGTGTGCAAACTTAAAGCACATGGTATTGGGGGTAAGGTATTGATGTGGATGGAGAATTGGTTAGCAGACAGGAAGCAAAGAGTGGGAATAAACGGGACCTTTTCAGAATGGCAGGCGGTGACTAGTGGGGTACCGCAAGACTCAGTGCTGGGGCCCCAGTTGTTTACAATATATATTAATGACTTGGATGAGGGAATTAAATGCAGCATCTCCAAGTTTGCGGATGACACGAAGCTGGGTGGCAGTGTTAGCTGTGAGGAGGATGCTAAGAGGATGCAGGGTGACTTGGATAGGTTGGGTGAGTGGGCAAATTCATGGCAGATGCAATTTAATGTGGATAAATGTGAAATTATCCACTTTGGTAGCAAAAATAGGAAAACAAATTATTATCTGAATGGTGGTCGATTAGGAAAAGGGGAGGTGCAACGAGACCTGGGTGTCATTATACACCAGTCATTGAAAGTGGGCATGCAGGTACAGCAGGCGGTGAAAAAGACGAATGGTATGCTGGCATTTATAGCGAGAGGATTTGAGTACAGGAGCAAGGAGGTACTACTGCAGTTGTACAAGGCCTTGGTGAGACCATACCTGGAGTATTGTGTGCAGTTTTGGTCCCCTAATCTGAGGAAAGACAACCTTGCCATAGAGAGAGTACAAAGAAGGTTCACCAGATTGATTCCTGGGATGGCAGGACTTTCATATGATGAAAGACTGGATGAACTGGGCTTGTACTCATTGGAATTTAGAAGATTGAGGGGGGATCTGTTTGAAACGTATAAAATCCTAAAGGGATTGGACAGGCTAGATGCAGGAAGATTGTTCCCGATGTTGGGGAAGTCCAGAACAAGGGGTCACAGTTTGAGGATAAAGGAGAAGCCTTTTAGGACCGAGATTAGGAAAAACTTCTTCACTCAGAGAGTGGTGAATCTGGGGAATTCTCTGCCACAGGAAGCAGTTGAGGCCAGTACATTGGCTATATTTAAGAGGGAGTTAGATATGGCCCTTGTGGCTACGGGTATCAGGGGGTATGGAGGGAAGGCTGGGGCGGGATTCTGAGTTGGATGATCAGCCATGATCATAATAAATGGCGGTGCAGGCTCGAAGGGCCGAATGGCCTACTCCTGCACCTATTTTCTATGTTTTCTATATGCGGACCTTTATCAAACCCCTTCAGAAAACCCAAGTAAATGACATCCACTGCCTCACCTTTGTCCACTCTGCTTGTTACTACATCGAAGAACTCCAACAGGTTTGTCAGGCAAGACTTCCCTTCACAGAAACCATGCTGATTTTGACTTATTTTATCATTAGTCTCCCAAGTACTTCAAAACGTCATCCTTAATAATAGACTCAACACTTTCCCAACCACTGAAGTTAGGCTAATTGGCCTATAACTTCCTTTCTTTTCCTTTCCTGTCTTCTTCAAGAATGGAGTGACATTTGTAATCTTCTAGTCCTCCCGGACCATGCCAGAATCAAGTGATACTTGAATCAAATGAATCAGGTGATCATGACTGATCCATCCATAACCTCTTCAGCCACTTCTCTCAGGACTCTGGGATGTAATCCATATGGTCCAGGTGACTTATCCACCTTAAAACCTTTGAGTTTGCCTAGCACGTTTTCCTTTGTAATAGCAGTGGCACTCACCTCTGCTTCCTGACACTCACAATGCTAATGACTTCCACAGTGAAGATTGATGCAAAGTACCCATTTAGTGTATCTGAGAATTTTCTTACCCCCCTCCCCATTACTACTTCACCAGCATCATTTTCCAGTGGTCCAATATCAGCTCTCCCTTCCCTTTTAGTCTTTATATCACTGAAAAAAAAATTAGTAGCCTCTTTTATATTATTGGCTAGTTTGCCCTTATATTTCATCTTTGCCTTTCTTCAAGCTTCTTCAGTTGTCTTTTGTTGGATATTAAAAGCTTCCCCTTCATCCAACTTCCTATTCACTTCTCCTACCTTATATGCTCTTTCCTTGGCTTTCATGCAGTCCTTGACTTCCCCTGTCAGCCACGGTTGCCCAGCCCTGCCATGTGAAAACAACTTCTTCTGGGGGACATATTTATCCTGTGTCTTGTGAACTATTCCCAGAAACACAGGCCACCTCTGTTCTGCCATCATCCCCACTAGTATCCTCCTCCAACCCACCTGGTCAAGCACCTTTCTCATGCCTCTGTAATTCCCTTTATTCCTTTGTGATACAGATGCACATACCTTATGCTTCATCCTCTCAAAATGCAGTATGAATTCAATCATATTATGATCACTTCCTCCTGACGGTGCCTTTATATTAATCTCCAAAATAAGATCTGGGTTATTAATGTAAGATAGCCTTTCCCCGAGTATGCTCAAGTACAAGCTGCTCTGAAAAGCCACCTCATAGGCATTCAAAATATTCCTTCTTCTGCGATCCAACACCAATCTGATTTTCCCAATCTCCTTACAAATTGAATTCCCCATTACCATTGTGACATTACCCTTATTATACGCCTTTTCCAGCTCTTTTTGTGATCTCAACCCCACATTTTGGCTACTATTTGGAGGCTTATATATGGTTCCTTTAATGTTTTTTTTTCACACTTGCAATGTCTTAACTCTTCCCACAAAGATTCAACATCTTTGACCCTATGTCACCCCTTTCCAAAGATGTAATTCCCTCTTACCAACAGAGCCACATCACTGTCTATTTTTTCCTGCTTGTCCTTTCAACTCTAAGTATATCCTATGATGTTAAGCTCCCAACTATAGCCTTCTTTCAACCAGAACTCAGTGATCCCCACAACGTCATTATGACCAATCTCTAATTGCACCAAGAGTTCATACACCTTATTCGGAATGCTATGCAACTTCAGTCCTGCATTCTTTGCCCTTCTGAATTTTGCTTCTGTGGTACAATTTAATAAAAAAAACACATTAAAATTGGAGCAAGCGGCCGAGAGTGAAGGAGTAAGGAATCTCAGAGAGAAGTGTTTTTTTTTACTCCACTGCTTGGAGAAAAGAGGCTAGTCTGCACAGGTGCATAATGTACAGTGACAAAGGTTTGAAAAAAAAGACCACCATATACAGCGGGCAGTGCTGAGAGCGGGCAGTGGAGTGAGAGGGAGCAGAGTGGGTTGGTTTTGGCTCAACAGGCTTCAGTGTAAACAGGCAGAGGCAAGGGTAGTTTCCAAATTTCAGTCCTGGATATGACTCTAAACTGAAACCGGCGATGAGGCTCTGATTGGGGACTTCCAGAGCTCTGGGGAAAGTGAAGTTACCCCTTAGTCATTCATCGCTCCCAGGGCCGCTCTGACCGGAACGGTAGCACCTGCAAGGGTTCCTGCTCAGGATATGAGCGAAGGCCAATGGCAGATCCGGCAGGTGCAGTAACTGAATTTATGACAGAGATGGCGGATGAGCTACGACCTCAAATGTCTACGGCTATAGTATAGGCGGATGAACATTTGGGAAGAGAAATGGTGATTTTTTTAGAATCTAATTACCTTAGGAGTAGGTAACGGAGTCAGCAGTTAGGGCAGTTGAGTGCTCCGTTTGCAGAATGTGGGAAGTCAGGTCGAACACAATCATCCCTGATGACTACACCTGTAAAAGGTGCATCTAGCTGCAGTTCCTGACAAACCGAGTTAGGGAACTGGAGCTGGAGCTGGATGAATTTTGGATCATTTGGGAGGCAGAAGCAGAAAAAAATAGGAGTTACAGCGAGATAGTCACCCTTAAGATTCAGGAGACAGGTTCGTCTAGTGATTTGGGTGACTGTCAGGAGAGTGAAGGGGAATAGACGGAATGAGCAGAGCATCCCTGTGGCCATTCCCACCAATAATAAGTATATTATTTTGGATACTGTTGTTGGGGACGACCTACCAGGGACAAGTTGCAGTGGTTGCGTCTATGGCACTGAGACGGGACCCTCAGCTCAGAAGAAAAGGAGGGAAAAGAGAGGAGCAGTAGTGATAGGGGATTCGATAGTTAGAGGGACAGATAAGAGGTTCTGTGGAAGAGATCGAGAATCCTGGACGGTCTGTTGCCTCCCTGGTGCCAAGGTCCGCGATATCTTGGATCGAGTTTTCAGTATTCTCAAGAGGGAGGGTGAGTAGCCAGATGTCATGGTCCATGTGGGCACCAATGACGTGGGTAGGAAGAGTGAGGAGGTCCTAAAAGGTGAGTTTAGGGAGTTAGGTGCCAAGTGAAAGGACAGGACCCCCAGGATAGCAATCTTCGGTTTGCTACCAGTGCCATATGCAGGCAGGTTTAGAAATAGTTAGATAGTGCAGATCAACACGTGTCTGAAGACATGGTGCAGGAGGGAGGGCTTCAGATTTATAGATAATTGGGCAGTTTTCCAGGGAAGGTGGGACCTGTTAAGGCGGAACGGTTTACATCTGAACTGGAGGGGGACAAATATTCTTGCAGTTAGGTTTGCTAGAGAAGCTCCAGTGGATTTATACTAGATACAATGGGGGAGGGGAACCAGAGTGTAGGAACAGATGCAGGGGAGAAGGAAGAAAAAGAAAATAGTAAAGTTGTTTGCACAGTTAGTGATAAACAGAGAGTAAGGGATTAAATGCATTTATTTTAATGGTAGGAGCATTATAAGAAAGGTGGATGAGCTTAAAGCATAGATTGATACCTGGAAGTATGATGTGGTAGCTATTAGTGAAACATGCTTGCAAGAGGGGTGTGATTGGCAACTAAATATTCCTGAATTTCATTGCTTCAGGAGTGATAGAATTGGAGGGACAGGAGGGGGAGGTGTTGCATTACTTGTCAGAGAAAATATTACAGCGGTGCTCTCGTAGGATAGATTAGAGGGCTCATCTAGGGAGGCTATTTGGGTGGAATTGAGGAATGGGAAAGGTGTTGTACCACTTATAGGAGTTTATTAATAGGCAACCGTTAGTCTCATGAGACAATGGATTTGTGCCTTGGAAGGTTTCCAGGTCGCAGGCCTGGGCAAGGTTGTATGGAAGACCAGCAGTTGCCCATGCTGCAAGTATCCCCTCTCCACGCCACCAATGTTGTACAAGGGAAGGGCATTAGGACCCATGCAGCTTGACACTGGTGTTGCCGCAGAGCAATGTGTGGTTAAGTGCCTTGCTCAAGGACACACACGCTTCCTCAGCCAAGGCTCGAACTAACAACCTTCAAATCACTAGACGAACGCCTTAACCACTTGGCCACACACCAACACGGGTGTATTATAGACAATAGACAGTAGACAATAGGTGCAGAAGTAGACCATTCGGCTCTTCGAGCCTGCACCGTCATTCTGAGATCATGGCTGATCATCTACTATCAATACCGGGTTCCTGCCTTGTACCCATAACCCTTGATTCCCCTATCCATAAGATACCTATCTAGCTCCTTCTTGAAAGCATCCAGAGAATTGGCTTCCACTGCCTTCTGAGGCAGCGTGTTCCACACCTCCACGACTCTCTGGGAGAAGAAGTTCCTCCTCAACTCTGTCCTAAATGACCTACTCATTCTTAAACCATGCCCTCTGGTACTGGACTCTCCCAGCATCTGGAACATATTTCCTGCCTCTATCTTGTCCAATCCCTTAATAATCTTACATGTCTTAATCAGATCCCCGCTCAATTTCCTTAATTCCAGCGTGTACAAACCCAGTCTCTCTAACCTTTCTGCGTAAGAAAGTCCGGACATCCCAGGAATTAACCTAGTGAACCTACGCTACACCTCCTCCACAGCCAGGATGTCCTTCCTTAACCCTGGAGACAAAAACTGCACACAATACTCCAGCTGTGGTCTCACCAGGGCCCTGTACAAATGCAAAAGGATTGTACTCAATTCCCTTTGTAATAAAGGCCAACATTCCATTAGCCTTCTTCACTGCCTGCTGCACCTGCTCATTCACCTTCAGAGACTGATGAACAAATACTCCTAGACCACATAATGGGGAGTGAGAATTGGAGGAGCAATTTTGTAAAGGGTTAGCAGATATTTGTAGTAAGCACAAGGTTGTCATTGTGGGAGATTTTAATTTTCCACACATAGACTGGGAAGCCCAATCTGTAAAAGGGCTGGATGGTTAGGAGTTTGTAAAATGTGTGAAGGATAGTTATTTGAAGCAATACATAGAGGTACCAACTAAAGAAGGGGCAGTGCTGGATCTCCTGTTAGGGAATGAGATAGGTCAGGTGATGGAGGTATGTGTTGTGGAGCACTTCATGTCCAGTGATCACAATGCCATTAGTTTCAATATAGTTATGGAGAAGGATAGGTCTGGACCCAGAGTTGATATTTTTGATTGGAGAAAGGCTAACTGAGGAGATGCGAAAGGATTTAGAAGGAGTGGATTGGGACAAATTGTTTTATGGGAAGGATGTAATAGAGAAATGGAGGTCATTTAAAGGTGAAATTTGAGGGTACAGAATCTTTATGTTACTGTTAAGTTGAAAGGAAAGGTTATGTTTGAGAGAGCCATGGTTTTCAAGGAATATTGGAAACTCGGTTTGGAAAAAGAGAGATATCTACAATAAATATAGGCAGCATGGAGTAAATGAGGTGCTTGAGGAATATAAAAAATGTAAAAAGAATCTTAAGAAAGAAGTTAGAAAAGCTAAAAGAAGATATGACGCTGCTTTGGCAAGTAAGGTGAAAATAAATCCAAATGGTTTCTACAGTTATATTAATAGCAAAAGGATAGTAAGGGATAAAATTGGTCCCTTACAGAATCAGAGTGGACAGCTATGTGTGGAACCAAAAGAGATGGGGGAGGTTTTGGACAATTTCTTTTCTTCGGTATTCACTAAGGGAATTCAATGTTCACGATATTGAATTGTGTAAGGTAAGGGAAGCAGGTAGGGAAGTTATGCAAACTATAATGATTAAAGAAGAGGAAGTACTGGTGCTTTTAAGGAATATAAAAGTGGATAAGTCTCCAAGTCCAGACAGGATATTCCCTAGAATCTTGAAGGAGGTTAGTGTAGAAATAGCAGGGGCTCTGACAGAAATATTTCAAATGTCATTAGAAACAGGGATGGTGCCAGAGGATTGGCGTATTGCTCATGTTGTTCCATTGTTCAAAAAGGGTTCTAAGAGTAAACCTAGCAGTTATCGACCTGTGAGTTTGATGTTAGTGGTGGGTAAATTGAAGGAAAGTATTCTTAGAGATGGTATATATAATTATCTGGATAGACAGGGTCTGATTAGAAACAGTCAACATGGATTTCTGGTGGAAGTCCATGTTTTGACAAATCTTATTGAATTTTTTGATGCGGTTACTAGGAAAGTTGACGAGGGTAAAGCAGTGGATGTTGTCTATATGGACTTCAGTAAGGCCTTTGACAAAGTTCCACATGGAAGGTTAATTAGGAATGTTCAGTCGTTAGGTATTAATATTGAAGTAGTGAAATGGATTCAGCAATGGTTGGATGGGAGACGCCAGAGAGTAGTGGTTGTCAGATTGGAGGCCGGTGACTAGTGGTGTGCCTCAGGAGTCTGTACAGGGTCCAATGTTGTTTGTCATATACATTAATGATCTGGATGATGGAGTGGTAAATTGGATTAGTAAGTATGCAGATGATACTAAGATAGGTGGCGTTATGGATAGTAAAGTAGGTTTTCAAAGCTTGCAGAGAGATTTAGGCCAATAAACAAGTGGACTGAAAGATAGCAGATGGAGTTTAATGCTGATAAATCTGAGGTGCTACATTTTGGTAGGACTAATCAAAATAGGATATACATGGTAAATGGTAGGGCATTGAAGAATGCAGTAGAACAGAGTGATCTAGGAATAATGGTGCATAGTTCCCTGAAGGTGGAATCTCATGTGGGTAGGGTTGTGAAGAAAGCTTTTGGTATGCTAGCCTTTATAAATCAGAGTATTGAGTATAGGAGTTGAGATGTAATGTTAAAATTGTACAAGGCATTGATAAGGCCAAATTTGGAGTATTGTGTACAGTTCTGGACACCGAATTATAGGAAAGATGTCAACAAAATAGAGAGAGTACAGAGAAGATTTACTAGAATATTACCTGGATTTCAGCACCTAAGTTACAGAGAAAGGTTGAACAAGTTGGGTCTTTATTCTTTGGAGCGTAGAAGGTTGAGGGGGGACTTAATAGAGGTATCTAAAATTATGAAGGGGATAGATAGAGTTGATGTGGATGGGCTTTTTCCATTGAGAGTGGAGGAGATTCAAACAAGAGGACATGAGTTGAGAATTAGGGGGCAAAAGTTTAGGGGTAACCTGAGGAGAAACTTCTTCACTCAGAGAGTGGTAGCTGTGTGGAACGAGCTTCCAGCAGAAGTGGTTGAGGCAGGTTCGATATTGTTATTTAAAGTAAAATTGGATAGCTATATTGACAGGAAGGGAATGGAAGGTTATGGGCTGAGTGCAGGTCGGTGGGACTAGGTGAGAGTAAGCGTTCGGCACGGACTAGAAGGGCCAAGATGGCCTGTTTCTGTGCTGAAATTGTTATATAGTTATATGGTTATATGGAATAGATTTCAAAGTCTAGAAATCGAATTTGTTGAAGATGATAGTAATCATGTAGAAATGAAATTTAACTCTCTAAAGGATGCCTTGGTAGAATTAGCAAAGTCAGTGATTCCTAGGAAAGAAGAAAGCACAAAGAATAAATGGATGACAGGTGAAATCGAAAAATCTAGTGGGAGAATGGAGATGGAAGATTACAATTCCAATAGAATATAAGTCCTTAGTTCAAAAAGTTAAAAGCTTATGTCAAAAAGCCAAAGGAGAATGGTTAATTCAGGAATGTGAGCAAATAGAAAGAATCCCTATTACTAATCCAAAAAGGTAACATCTACAAATCAAGAATATCAGTGGTAAAAAGCTCCTCTGTTCTTCAGGTGGATGTTTGAAAGCAAAGGACAGTACCATTATCATGAAAAAAGATGAGATTATGAACAGATGGACTAAGTATATTCAGGAATTGAAGACGATCGTAGTGAAAAACCAGAAATTAAGAACAACATTGAAGGTCCAAGTATTTTAAAATCTGAAGTTCGTAATGCAATACATAAGATGAAGAAAGGAAAGGTAGCAGGTCCTGATGAATTAGTAATAGAATAAATTATTGCCCTTGAAGATTATGGAATTGAAAAACTTACTGATTTAATCAAGGACATTTATGAGACTGGAATAATACCAGAAGAGATGAAAAAAATCAGTATTTATCACTCTTCTTAAGAAAGCTGGAGCAATAGAATGTGAATTAAATAGGACCATAAGTTTAATGAGTTATATCACCAAGATACTTAAAAAAATTTTGATGACAAGAGCTAAAAGTAAGATACAAGCTGAAATAAGCAAAGAGCAAAGTGGTTTTCTGAAAGACAAAGGTACACGAAACGCGGTATTGATGTTAAGGATACTATCAGAACGAACTATTGAAGTGCAAAAAGATTTGTTTGTTTTATCAACTACACAAAAGCATTTGATAAAGTGAAGCACAATAAGTTATTTGACATACTACAGAAAACTCTAGATCTAGATTCGAAAGACCTCCGCCTAATCCGGAATCTGTACTGGGAATAAACTGCCGCTGTAAGAATAGATGGAGAAGTGAGTCAGTTTATGAAAATCAAGACAGGCGTTAGACAAGAGTGCGTTTTCTCCCCTGATTTATTTAATGTGTACAGTGAAACAATATTACAAAAAATAAGAGATATCTTGGGAATCAAAGTTGGTGGTGAAAACATCAATAATTTCAGATATGCAGATAACACCATGTTAATTGCAAGTACAGAGGAAAAACTACAAAACTTAGTTGATATAATTGTTGAAGAAAGTGCAAAAATGGGTCTATTTATCAATTGCCAAAAGACAAAATGTATGGTGATATCCAAAAAGAAGGAGAATCCTATCTGCAGGCTGAGAATAAATGGGGAAGACATAAAACAATTACAGAACTTTTGCTCCTTAGGAAGCTGGGTGACATCGGATGGCAGGTACGATTTGGACAACAAAAGAAGAATAGTGATGGCAAAAGATACCTTTACAAGAATGAAGAGTATTCTGACCAATACTAAACTAGGCATGACAACCTGCCTCAGAGTACTGAAATGTTATGTTTATCCAGTTATGTTATATTGCTCAGAATGTTGGACAATATCTAGTAACATGAAGAAATGAATTGCAGCAGCAGAAATGTGTTTTTTGAGGAGGATGCAAAGAATATCATGGACGAAATGAATAACTAACGAGGATGTCATGACCATAGTCTTGGGAGGACACTCAGGGTTCATCCTCCCATGCTTGGGCTCCCATATGATGACTTAGGCTGGCAGGTAGCTCGGGGTGGCGTAGACAGTGCCCCGCTAGTTGCAGTCTTCTTGCCTCGATTTTAGTGGTGAGCATCGGTAAGTTGTCATAGAGCTCAACGTTCATCATGTGCTGTTGCCAACTCACGTCAAGAGCCATCTGGAGCATTCGTGTATAGCTGGAGACTTTTGCATAGTCTTGGTGAGTGTCCACGTCTCGCATCCGTATGTGAGAATGAACTCTATGACTGCTATGAATATCCTCTTTTTAAGCTCTCTGGTCAGGTTCGACTTCCAGATTTCCTTCATGTCATTCGTAGCCCTCCACACCAGTGCCTTCCATATTTTTATGTCCTTCTCCAAACTCATCATTCTTCACCCGAGGTACTTGAAGTCAACGACATTCTTAATGGTATCATTCATTACCATCTTGAGAGTACCTTCGTCGCAGTTAAACGCCACATACTCTGTCTTTTTAGCATTTAGGTGAAGTCCAACTTTATTGCATTCAATTTCCACATTTGTCAGTAGCTTCCTCCATCTGGTCAGAGAGCAGGACTATGTCATCTGCAAAATTTGAGATCTGTGAGAGTAACTGGTCTGACCTTTTTGGTTTGTCCTGGTTTTATGATAAAACCAACTTGTCATGATCTTTGGTAGCTTGGCGTAGAGCGTAATCAAGGACGATTATAAAGATGTAGGGTGCCAGGGTGTCTCCTTGCAGCACACCAGCTAGGAGCTCGAACACTGTTGTTTCTCCGTCTGGTGATACAATTTTCGCCATGGTTTTGGTATAGCTGGACTCTATTGCTCTCAATAGATGGTCTGGAACTCCATAAGCTTTCAGGATCTTCAGCATATTACCTCGGTGAATGGAGTCAAAAGCTTTGCGAAAATTGATGAAAGTAAGCATGGCTGGTATGTCGTTCTTCTTGACTTCCTCGATGATTCTACGGTGAGCAAGTATTTGCATTACTGTCGTGCCCTTCTGCTGAAAACCATTCTGATTGAATCTTAGCTTAGGGTCAATGGAAATCAAGGGAAAATTTTAAATCAGCAATTAATCTACCTGGTATGTCTTTGGACTGTGGGAGGAAACCAGAACACTGGGGAAAACCCATGCATTCCACAGGGAGGATGTATAGACTTCTTACAGAGGACGCTAGTATTGAATTCTAAACTCCAATCCCCAAGTTGTAATAGTGTTACACTAACTGCCCATGATAGAATTATAGAAGATGTACACATTTTTATTCATACTTTTGGCATTGGTATTAGTATTGATTTATTATTGTCACTTACACTGAGATATTAAAAAGGGTTTTTAAGATATTAGCTTTATTTGGCACATGTACATCAAAACATACAGTGAAATACGTCATTTTGCATCAGTACTAGCACAGTACGAGGTTTGTGCTGGAGGCAGTCCACAAGTGTTGCCACACTTTTAGCGTCAACATAACATGCCCACAACTCACTAACCTTATTCAGATATCTTTGGAATGTGGGAGGAAACCAGAGCACCCAGAGAAAAGCCACACATTCACTTGGAGAACATATACTCCCCTAATGGACAGTCACAGGAATTGCACAGTGATCAGTGATCATTGTAAATTGATTATGCTAACCGCCATGCTACTGTGCCATGAATCATTCATTGTTGATAATTTCAAGATGGAAATGCTTTCTTGGTTCAACTCCTCCTCAGGTACATAAATAGCTTTTGGAACAGCAATTATTCTCGTAGTATCTTGAATGCTAAACTGTAAGCTCCTATTCAGAGTAATGTAATAATGACAAGATAATTTGCTTTAGTAATATTGATTGAGTGCTGGTTTTCTCCCCAACCAGTAGCAACAGCAGGAATAATGATCTATAACATAGCCTTGCATTTTTTTTAACTGAGATTATGGTAGTTTTACACCTCACATCTGAGAGATAAGCAAAGCCCAGACTGTTTACAGTCTGCTTGCCTCATACCATAACCTGGGGGATTTTCATTATCCCAGCCCTGAAGCTCCATTTTTACTGAAAGAAAAGTAACTGGTGAAGACAAAATCAATAGCTTTTCTGTTCCTTTTTATCTGGCCTCAGGCAATCCTAAAATATGAAGCATTCTTGAAATGTTGTAAGGTTTAAAGTTCAAAGTTCAACATAAACTTATTTTCAAAGTACCTCTGTCACCAAATACTACCCTGAGGTTCATTTCCTTGTGGGTGTCGGCAGTAAATACAAAGAAACACAAAAGAATTAATGAAAACCTACAGACAAAGGCGGACAGCCAACCAATCCGGAAAAGACAACAAACTGTGCAAATAGAAAGAAAACAAATAATAATAATAATAATAAGTAAAGCCAAAGTTAAAGTAAATGTATTATCAAAGTACATATATGTCACCATATAAAGTAAATACATAATACTGAGAAAATGAGTTGCAGAGTCCTTGAAATTGAGTCCATTGGCTGTGGAATCAGTTGTGAGTTGAGGTGAGTGAAGTTATCCATACTGGTTCAGAAGTCTGATGCTTGAAATGTATTAACTGTTCCTGAACCTGGTATTGTGGGACTTAAGCTTCCAGGTCCTTCCTGATGGCAACAGCAAGAAAAGAGCATGACCTGGATGGTGGGGGTCCTTGATGACTGGGGCTGATTTCTTGCGGCATTGCTCTTTATAGATGCTCATTGGTAGAAACAGGGCAGCCAATAGGGACACAAGTAGATGCTACTGTTAGTAAAGTGATTAAAAAATATCTGATGCAATGGTGGCACAATTGGTTTCCCAGGTCATTGAAGCACATATGTTCCGGTTTAAGATGGTGCTACGAAGACACGTGACAACTAGGAATTGGATTAAAAACATTATTAATAACATCTTTTTTTGAAGTGAGTTGTAGTAACCTATCACCACAAGCAAGGGAGACGTGAGTCATGGCAAAGCAAACTCACGATGTGCCCTGCTGACGCGCTACAAGATTGACACTCTTGGAGTTGGAGCTATGTTAGCTGGAGTGAACTATTCAGAGGGGAGAAGACAGGACAGAAGAGTTCTGACACCCGTCCAGCTGGCCCGGGTGTGAGCGTGGATCATTGGAAGTGCCAAATCGATTTAGAGAGGTCAAGAATGGCTTCTTTGGCAGCAGAATCCAGGTCTGAAATGAATTGCTGAGTGGCCTGTCCTAGGCCTGGGGCTATTTGCTGCAAGGAAATCCAGGTCCTAAAGCGAGATACAATATGCTGTTTGGACAATCTCAATGTCAGTCCAGGTAGACTGGAAGGCAGGCTATTGGACGAGGTTCGATTGCTCTGTGCGCCAAGCCAATTTAGAGAGGAGCAAGAATGGCTTCTCCAGTAGCGAATCTAGGCCTGGAGCAATTCACCGTGGTAGTGCCCATTTCCTAGTGTGAGGTTCGGACAATTTAAACACTGGCTGAATAGTCTGGGGGCTCCTATGAGACTGCCCCTGGTTGCTGTGCTTTGTGTCTTCAAACATCGTAGTGATCTGCCCCGCTAATATGATGAACTGAATACTGAAACTTTGGGCCGACTCTGGGCGCCTCAGGGTATTTGGTTCTAAGGACTCTATTTGGTTCGGAATGCTGTTGCTCGCTTCAATTGTTTGCATGATTTGTTTTTTGTTTTTTTTCTCTTTTTCTGTGGACACTGGGTGTTGGTCTTATTTTTTTAATATAATTGTGTTCTTTCGGGTTTCTTGCTTTGTGATTGCCTGTAAGCAAACAAATCTCAAGGTTGTATAACTGATAATAAATGCACTTTAAATCTTTGAATATGGAAATCCACATCTCTCAGCCTAAGATTTCACAAACAATGGACTCATTTTCAATGACTCTATAACTCATGTTCTCAGTATTATTTATGATGATGATTATTATTATTATTTTGCATTTGCACAATAAGTGTCCTTTGCACATTGGTTGTTTGCAAGTCTTTGTGTTTGTTTTTTTTATTGACTCTATTGAATTTCTTTGTTCTGCTATGAATGCCTGCAAGAAAGTGAATACCAGGGTAGAGTATGGTGACAGATGTTCTTTGATAATAAATTTATTTTGTACTCAAGTTGTTAAGACCACGAGCTCTGAAATTTTCTTCCTGAATCTCACCACCTTTCCTCCTTCCTTACATATTTAAAAATCTTCTTAAAGTATTCCAGTTCTTTACCTTTCTCCATTAGTATCTGTCTATGAGACCCAGTACCTAATGATTTGGTAATATTGCTGTGAAGTTGTGAGAAAAGTACTAAATAAATTCCAGTTAAATGACACCAAGATTAGGAGTGAAGTGGACAACAAGGAAGACTATCCAAGGCTGCAACAGGATGGGCCATAAATAGAACTTTGGCACACTCATAGATCAGAGTATTGAGTACTGTTGATGGGATGTTATGTTGAAGCTCTCTAAGACTTTGCTGAGATAGATTTGGATTATTGTGTGCAATTCTGCTCACCTACAGGAAATATATCAATAAGATTGAAAGAATACAGAGAAAATTACAAGAATGTAGTCAGGACTTGAGGATCTACATTAGAGGGAAAGGTTGAATAAGTTGGGACTTTATTCGCTGGAGTGTAGGAGAATGAAAGGAGATTTGAAAGATATCTATGCAATTGTGAGGGGTATAGATTGGATTAATGCAAGCAGACTGTTTCCTCTGAGGTTGTTGAAACCAGAACTGGAAATCATAGGCTAGGATTGAAAGGTAAACTACTTAAGAGGAACCTGAGGGAGAACATCTTCACTCAGAGGTTGGTGTGAGTGGGGAATGAGCTGCCAAAGGAGGTGTGGATGGAGGTTCAATTTCAACTTTTAAGACAAGTTTGAGTTAGTACATCGGTGTCAGAAACTGCTCCTTCATGGACCATGACTGTCCTGACACTTCAGCTCAGACCTCCGCCATTTAACCTCCCAGAACCAATGGTTGGATTCTAAAGTTCCCAAAGATGTTTAAATATCCCTTGGTGGGCTTACCTCTCAACGCCTGTGTCACCTTCCCTAATGTCTCCTCTGGCAGTTTAATGTCAAATTTTGATTGATAGTATAAGGTTTAAATGTTCCAAGCAGCAGTGGCAAGGTTAAAGGGATGTATGTTGCAGTTCTTTGGAGCCGTGGGACTGTTAGAAGTGAAATACCCACATTTCTCAATCTGAACAAGCTAGTGAAGGATTTGAAAAGAATGACAGATTTTTTTTAGAGAAGAGAATTCAAGTGTAACATTGTAAAATATAATTAATCAAATACTTACTGTCCATCTTCACAGAAAACGACTCATAATTCCCCTAGAAGTACTGAAGAACCAAAGACTCATAGCAAAACAATGAAACAATGTAGATCTACTGTACGTGCTGGGATTGTGAGTGTGTGTGTTTGTGTGTGTGAGTGTGTGTGTGTGTTTGTGTGTGTGTGAGTGTGTGAGTGTGTGTGTGAGTGTGTGTGTGTGAGTGTGTGAGAGTGAGTGAGTGAGGGTGAGTGTGTGTGTGTGTGTGTTTGTGTGTGTGTGAGTGTGTGAGTGTGTGTGTGTGTGAGAGTGTGTGAGTGAGGGTGAGTGTGTGAGTGTGTGTGTGTGTTTGTGTGAGTGAGTGAGTGTGTGTGTGTGTGAGTGAGTGAGGGTATGTGTGTGCGTGAGTGAGTGAGTGTGTGTGTGTGTGTGTGTGTGTGAGTGTGTGTGTGTGTGTTTGTGTGTGTGTGCATGTGCGTGTGTGTGTGAGTGTGTGCGTGTGTGTGAGCGTGTGAGAGTGAGTGAGTGAGGGTGAGTGTGTGTGTGTGTGTTTGTGTGTGTGTGAGTGTGTGAGTGTGTGTGTGTGAGTGAGGGTGAGTGTGTGAGTGTGTGTGTGTTTGTGTGTGTGAGTGTGTGAGTGTGTGTGTGTGAGTGAGTGAGTGAGGGTGAGTGTGTGAGTGTGTGTGTGTTTGTGTGAGTGAGTGAGGGTGTGTGTGTGAGTGAGTGAGTGAGGGTGAGTGTGTGTGTGTGTGTGTGTGTGTGTGTGTGTGTGTGTGTGTGTGTGTGTGTTGGAAACCAGGAAATTCCACTTTTGGCAGATGGTGTGGGGATGCTCAACAAGAAAGTCCCTTACGTCAGGTGTCGCTAAGGTAGAGTAACATGCCTCAGGAGTACCAGAAAGATAATCTCAACAGATTCTCAGGTGAAGCGTTGCCTAATCTAGAAGGTCTGTTTGGGGTCCTGAATGGAGGTAAGGGAGATAAGTAAATGGGCAGGTTTAGTAGAATTTCCTGGTGACCAACCATTTTAGTTCCTCTCCCCTTTCCTGTTCTGACATGTTAGTTTATGGTTCCTTCTGTCATGATGACGCCACTCTCAGGGTAGAGGAGCAACAACTCATATTCCATCTATGTAGCCTCCAATCTGATGGCTCAAATATCAAATTTTCCTTCTATAGAACCATAGAACCATAGAACATTACAGCACAGAAACAGGCCATTTGGCCCTTCTTGGCTGTGCCGAACCATTTTTCTGCCTAGTCCCACTGACCTGCACCTGGAACATATCCCTCCATACACCTCTCATCCATGTACCTGTCCAAGTTTTTCTTAAATGTTAGAAGTGAGCCCACATTTACCACTTCATCTGGCAGCTCATTCCACACTCCCACCACTCTCTGTGTGAAGAAGCCCCCCTAATTTCCCTTTAAGCTTTTCCCCCTTCACCCTTAACCCATGTCCTCTGTTTTTATTCTCCTTTAGCTTCAGTGGAAAAAGCCTGCTTGCATTCATTCTATCTATACCCATCATAATTTTATTAACCTCTATCAAAATCTCCCCTCATTCTTCTACGCTCCAGGGAATGAAGTCCTAACCTATTCAACCTTTCTCTGTAACTGAGTTTCTCGAGTCCCGGCAGCATCCTTGTAAACCTTCTCTGCACTCTTTCAACCTTATTAATATCCTTCCTGTAATTTGGTGACCAAAACTGTACACAATACTTCAAATTCAGCCTCACCAATGCCTAATACAACCTCACCATAACATTCCAACTCATACTCAATACTTTGATTTATAAAGGCCAATGTACCGAAAGCTCTCTTTACAACCCTATCTACCTGTAACAACACTTTTAGGAAATGTTGTATCTGGATTCCCAGATCCCTGTGTTCTACTGCACTCCTCAGTGCCTTACCATTTACCCTATATGTTCTACCTTTGTTTGTCCTTCCAAAGTGCAATACCTCACACTTGTCTGTATTAAACTCCATCTGCCATTTTTCAGCTCATTTTTCCAGCTAGTCCAAGTCTCTCTGCAAGCTATGAAAACCTTCCTCACTGTCCACTACACCTCCAATCTTTGTATCATCAGCAAATTTGCTGATCCAATTTACCACATTATCATCCAGGTCATCGATATGGATGACAAATAACAATGGATCCAGCACTGATCCCTGTGGCACACCACTAGTCACAGGCCTCCACTCTGAGAAGCAATTCTCTACTTCCACTCTTTGGCTTCTTCCATTGAGCCAATGTCTAATCCAATTTACTACCTCTCCATGTATAGGACCTAGCGACTGAATCTTCCTAATTAACTTCCCATGCGGGACCTTGTCAAAGGCCTTACTGAAGTCCATATAGACAACATCCACTGCCTTCCCTTCATCCACTTTCCTGGTAACCTCCTCGAAAAACTCTATAGATTGGTTAAACATGACCTACTACGCACAAAGCCATGTTGACTCTCCCTAATATGTCCCTGTCTATCCAAATACTTGTAGATCCTATCTCTTAGTACTCCTTCCAATAATTTACCTACTACTGATGTCAAATTTACTGGCCTATAATTTCCCAGATTACTTTTAGAGCCTTTTTTAAATAACAACAACATGAGCTATCCTCCAATCCTCCAGCACCTCACCCATAGATACCGCCATTTTAAATGTATCTGTCAGGGCCCCTGCGATTTCAACACTAATCTCCTTCAAGGTCCGAGGGAATACCCGGTCAGGTCCTGGGGATTTATCTACTCTGATTTGCCTCAAGATAGCAAGAACCTCCTCTTCAATCTGTATAGGATCCATGACCTCACTACTTGTTTGCCTTATTTCCATTGACTCCATGCCAGTTTCCTTAGTAAATACAGATGCAAAAAACCCATTTAAGATCTCCCTCATTTCTTTTGGTTCCATACATAGCTGACTACTCTGATCTTCAAGAGGATCAATTTTATCCCTTACTATCCTTTTTTTCTTAATATACCTGTAGAAGCTCTTTGGATTATCCTTCACCTTGACTGCCAAAGCAACCGCATGTCTTGTTTTAGCCCTCCTGATTTCTTTCTTAAGTTTTTTTTTGCACTTCTTATACTCCTCAAGCACCTTATTTGCTCAGTTTCCTATACATGTCATACATCTCCCTCTTCTTCTTTATCAGAGTTCCAATATCCCTTGACAACCAAATTCCTTATTCTTATTCACTTTGCCTTTAATTTTGACAGGAACATACAAACTCTGCACTCTCAAAATTTCTTCTTTGAAGGCCTCCCACTTACCAATCACATCCTTGCCAGAGAACAACCTGTCCCAATCCATGCTTTTTAGATTCTCTCTCATTTCTTCAAATTTGGTCTTTTTCCAGTTTAGAACCTCAACCCAAGGAACAGATCTATCTTTATCCATGATCAAGTTGAAACTAATGGAATTGAGATCACTGGAACCAAAGTGTTCCCCTACACGTACTTCCATCACCTCTCCTAACTCGTTTCCTAATAGGAAATCTAATATTACATCCTCTCTAGTTGGTACCTCTGTATATTGATTTAGAAAACCTTCCTGAACACATTTTACAAACTCTAACCTGTCTAGACCTTTAACAGTATGGGAATCCAATCAATATGTGGAAAATTAAAATCCCCTACTATCACAAATTTATGTTTCCTACAGTGTCTGCTATTTCTCTGCAGATTTGCTCCTCCAATTCTCATTGAGTATTTGGTGGTCTGTAATACAACCCCATTAATGTGGTCACACCGTTCCTGTTTCTCAGCTCCACCCTTATGGCCTCAGTAGACAAGCCCTCTAATCTGTCCTGCCTGAGCACTGCTGTAACATGTTCCCTGACTAGCAATGCCACCCCCGCACCCTTAATTCCTCTGCCTCTATCACATCTGAAACATCGGAACCCTGGAACATTAAGCTGCCAGTCCTGCCCCTCCTGCAGCCAAGTTTCACTAATGCAGGGGTCCCCAACCTTTTTTGCACCGTGAACCGGTTTAATATTGACAATATGCTTACGGACCGGCCGACCCGGAGGGGGTGTTCCAGTAGGGTTAAACTGGCCTCAGCATGTCTCTTACAGTTCGGGTTGCCACCTTTCTCACTCCCAAATAAGGGACAAAAGTAGCAGTCAAATATGGGACTGGTGTTTACCCCGAGAAAGACTACCATGACCGTGAAGCCTTGCGCAGGCACTTGTGTGCTCCTGCGTGACGTACGCATGCGCGTATGTGCCGTTTTTTTTCACAAATCACTTTTGGCTTAATCTTCCCGACTGCACTGTACATACATTATTTCTACTATATATAGGCTGTGTATTTATCATATCATTCCTGCTTTTACTAAATGTTAGTGTTATTTTAGGTTTTATGTGTTATTTGGTATGATTTGGTAGGTTATTTTTTGGGTCTGGGAACGTTCAAATTTTTTCCCATATAAATTAATGGTAATTGCTTCTTCGCTTTACGCTATTTCGGCATGGAAGGTTTCATAGTAACGCTCTACCTTAATGGGGGAAATACGGGACAAGGGTGGTCCCATATGGGACAAACCAATTTAGCCCAATATACGGGATGTCCCGGCAAATACGGGACAGTTGGAAACCCTATGTTCACGCTCAACAGTACGTGACAGGGAATGAGGAAAGGTGCAGCTGACTCATATCGTTTCCTCGCGGCCCAGTAGCACATGCTTTGCGGCCCGGTAACGGTTCATGGCCCGGTGGTTGGGGACCACTGCACTAATGGCTATAATGTCGTAATTCCATGTGCCAATCCACGCCCTCAGCTCGTCAGCCTTCCCCACAATACTCCTTGCATTGAAATAGACACACCTCAGAAGATTATTGCCACCACACACAACCTTTCTATTTGTGACTTTGCATGAACTTTTAACATCATTTTCACCCCCCTCTACTATCTGCTCTGGCACTCTGGTTCCCATACCCCTGCAAGTCTAGTTTAATCCCTCCCCAAAAGCACTAACAAACCTCCCTGAAAGGATATTGGTCTCCTTGTAGTTCAAGTGTAACCCGTCTCTCTTGTACAGGTCCCACCTGCTCCAGAAGAAGTCCCAATGGTCCTGAAATCTGGAACCCTGCCCCCTACACTAGTTCCTCACCCACGTGTTTATCTGCCAGAGCATCCTATTCCTACCCTCACTGGCACGTGGCACAGGTAGCAATCCTGAGATTACCATCCTCGAGGTCCTGCTTTTTAACCTCCTACTAAGCTCTCTGTACTCACTTTTTCTTCTTACATCATTGGTACCCATATGTACCATGACATCTGGCTGATCACCCTCCCACTTCAGAATGCTGTGCACGTGATCAGAGACATCCCTGACCCTGGCACCTGGGAGGCAACAAACCATCTGGTAGTTCCAGTAATTGTTTTTCTTTTGTTCTTTTTCCCACCCCTTTCCCTCTTCTTCTATTCCCTATTCTGGCATTTTAGCTCTTCATAACACCTCTACTTGGTGTTCCTCCTTCAGTTATCACTTCAGCTATCACAGTAGCACCTATCACCTTCTACCTTGTCCTTCTTCCCCTTCCCCACCTTTTCATTCTGGCCTGATCCCCCTTTGGTTCCACTTCTGATGAAGGATCTCGGCTTGAAATGCCAAATGTTTGATCACTTTCATAGATGCTGCCTGATCTGCAAGGTTCCTCAAGCATTTTTTGAATGTTAGTCTGGCAGTCAAAGACCTATGAGCCCACCATCGGTTGTGGGGAAGTGGCTGAAAAAATTTCTGAAGGATAGAATTCACTATCAGTTGGGACTGATCAGAGATGATCAACATGGTCAAATCTTGTCAAATGAATCAAACGAATCAAGTTGACTTTTCTAAGGTGATAGCAAAATGTACAAAATTCAAAGTTCATTTTTTAATCAAAGTATGTATGCTATATACAACCTTGAGATTCTTCTCCTTACAGGCAGCCACTGATGGGTATATTTCTCAGATGAGTGAATAGAATAGGAAAACAGCCAATATAGCTCATGGAAATATTCTAAGTTGAATCAGTGATTTTAAATGTGTGATGTGTTTTTCCATATTGCTCTCCATTCTGTCTGTTTACCATTATTGATCCAAGGAAGAATATTTAGATTCTCTAGAAAATATAATTGAGTGGCTAGTGTGGATACTCTAAGCCATGATGTACCCAATTTCAGACTGCTACAATGCTGACAAGAAATAAATTCACAAACATAAATATAGAACTATTTCTTTACACTTTTCTCTGGCCCTGACTTGTCAAAAATAAACTTTAACATTCTGTAAAATGTAAGTAAATAAAACACGGCATTTTGCATTGTTATTCTTCAATAATGAACCAAATATATTTCAGGTCTTGGATAGATTAGAAACAAAGCTGCAAATACTTCCCCTGTTACAAGGGAATATGGTGGGGGGTGGGATGCATGTTTAGGGCAGTGGAAGTAATCTCATCATGTAGGTGCTTTGTCTCTGATAATGTCCAATGAAAATCTTCATTTACTAAGTTAATTTCTTCTCTGTTCCCCAAATTCACCATGACTCCCCAGCCTTTCCACGGTAAGTTATAATTTCCTTTGATTGAACCTTGTCTAGATCTTTATTCATAATCAAGCCTGACTAGTCCTTATTTTTTCGTTATTTTGCCAGGAGGGAAGGAGGGAGAAGAGGAATGCGGTAGTCGTGGGGGATTCCATAGTCAGGGGAACGGACAGGAGATTCTGTGAGCCTGATAGAGATATCTGCATGGTGTGTTGCCTCCCAGGTGCCAGGGTACGGGAAGTCTTGGATCGGGTCTAGAATATTCTGAAGGGGGAGGGCGAACAGCCAGCTGTCTTGGTACATGTTGGTACCAATGACATAGATAGGACAAGGGAGGAGGTCCTGAAGAGAAATTTCTGGGAGTTAGGAAGGAAGCTGAAAAGCAGGACCTCCAGGGTAGTAATCTCAGAATTGCTACCTGTGCTACGTGCTAGCGAGGGCAAGAATAGTAGTATCAGGCAGATGAATGCAGAACTATTCTCTGGCTGAGAGACTGGTGCAGGGGGCAGGGCTTCAGATTCTTGGATCATTGGGATCTCTTCTGGGGAAAGTATGACCTGTTCAAAATGGACAGGTTACACCTGAACCCGAAGGGGACCAATATCCTGGCGGGAAAGTTTAATAGAGCTGTTAGGGAGGGTTTAAACTAATTTGGCAGGGGGATGGGAACCAGAATGATAGAGCGGAGGAAGGGGAAAACAGAAGTAAATCTAAGATAGTGAGCAGTAAAGATATCAGGAAAGACAGGCAGATGATGGGGCAAATTTGTAGCCATTGGGATGAGTTGCAGTGCAATAAAGTTGCAGTGAAATCAAAGCAAAAAGTACCAAATACTGGTCTTAAGGTGTCACACTTAAATGCACGCAGCATAAGGAATAAGGTGGATGATCTTGTTGTACAGCTACAGATTGGCAGGTATGATATTGTGGCCATCACTGAGACCTGGCTAAAGGATGCGTGTCTCTGGGAGCTGAACTTCCAAGGATACTCGGTGTATCGAAGGATAGGAAGGTAGGCAGAGGGAGAGGCATGGCTTTATTGGTAAGAAATGATATTAAATCATTAGAAAGAGGTGATGATCATAACATAATTGAGCTCACTGTGAAATTTGAAAAAGAGAAGCCGAAATTCGATGTGTCGGTATTTCAGTGGAGTAAAGGAAATTACAGTGGCATGAGAGAGGAACTGGCCAAAGTTGACTGGAAAGGGACACTGGCGGGAAGGACGGCAGAGCAGCAGTGGCTGGAGTTTATGTGAGAAGTGAGGAAGGTGCAAGACAGGTATATTCCAAAAAAAAGAGGAAATTTTCAAATGGAAAAAGGATGCAACCGTGGTTGACTAGAGAAGTCAAAACCAAAGTTAAAGCAAAGGAGAGGGCATACAAGGAAGGAAAAATCAGTGGGAAGACAGAGGTTTGGGAAGTTTTGAAAAGCTTACAAAAGGAAACTCAGAAGGTCATTAAGAGGGAAAAGATTAACTATGAAAGAAAGCTAGCAGATAATATCAAAGAAGATACTTAAAGCTTTTTCAAGTATATAAAGAGTAAAAGACAGGTGAGATTAGATTTAGGACGAATAGAAAATGATGCTGGAGAAATTGTAATGGAAGATAATGAGATGGTGGAGGAACTGAATGAGTATTTTGCATCAGTCTTCACTGAGGAAGACATCAGCAATAATTGAAACGTATAAGATCCTAAAGGGATTGGACAGGCTAGATGCAGGAAGGTTGTTCCCGATGTTGGGGAAGTCCAGAACGAGGGGCCACAGTTTGAGCATAGAGGGGAAGCCTTTTAGGACCGAGATTAGGAAAAACTTCTTCACACAGAGAGTGGTGAATCTGTGGAATTCTCTGCCACAGGAAACAGTTGAGGCCAGTTCATTGGCTATATTTAAGAGGGAGTTAGATATGGCCCTTGTGGCTACGGGGGTCAGGGGGTATGGAAGGAAGGCTGGGGCGGGTTCTGAGTTGGATGATCAGTCATGATCATAATAAATGGCGATGCAGGCTCGAAGGGCCGAATGGCCTACTCCTGCACCTATTTTCTATGTATGTTTCTATGTATATCGGAAACTCAAGGGTGGCAGGGAAGAGAAGTGTGCGCAGTCACAATTACGACAGAGAAAGTACTCAGGAAGCTGAATAGTCTAAAGGTAGATAAATCTCCCGGACCAGATGGAATGCACCCTCGTGTTCTGAAGGAAGTAGCTGTGGAGATTGTGGAGGCATTAGTGATGATCTTTCAAAAGTCGATAGATTCTGGCATGGTTCCAGAGGACTGGAATATTGCAAATGTCACTACGCTATTTAAGAAGGGGGCAAGGAAGCAAAAAGGAAATTATAGACCTGTTAGCTTGATATCAGTGGTTGGGAAGTTGTTGGAGTCGATTGTCAAGGATAAGGTTATGGAGTACCTGGAGGCATATGACAAGATAGGCAGAACTCAGCATGGATTCCTCAAAGGAAAATCCTGCTTAACAAACCTATTATAATTTTTTGAGGAAATTACCAGTAGGCTAGACAAGGGATATGCTGTGGATGTTGTATATTTGGATTTTCAGAAGGCCTTTGACAAGGTGCCACACATGAGGCTACTTAACAAGATAAGAGCCCATGGAATTACAGGAAAGTTACATACGTGTTAGAGCATTGGCTGATTGGCAGGAAACAGAGATTGGGAATAAAGGGATTTTATTCTGGTTGGCTGCCGGTTACCAGGGGTGTTCCATAGGCGTCGGTGTTGGGGCCGCCTCTTTTTACATTGTACATCAACGATTTGGATTATGGAATAGATGGCTTTGTGGCTAAGTTTGCTGATGATACGAAGATAGGTGGAGGGGCCGGTAGTGCTGAGGAAACAGAGAGTCTGCAGAGAGACTTGGATAGATTGGGCAAAGAAGTGGCAAATGAAATACAATGTTGGAAAGTGTATGGTTATGCACTTTGGCAGAAGAAATAAATGGGCAGGCTATTATTTAAATGGGGAAAGGATTCAAAGTTCTGAGATGCAACGGGACTTGGGAGTCCTCGTACAGGATTCCCTTAAGGTTAACCTCCAGGTTGAGTCGGTAGTGAAGAAGGCGAATGCAATGTTGGCATTCATTTCTAGAGGAATAGAATATAGGAGCAGGGATGTGATGTTGAGGCTCTATAAGGCGCTGGTGAGACCTCACTTGGAGTACTGTGGGCAGTTTTGGTCTCCTTATTTAAGAAAGGATGTGCTGACGTTGGAAAGTGTACAGAGAAGATTCACTGGAATGATTCCGGGAATGAGAGGGTTAACATATGAGGAACGTTTGACTGCTCTTGGACTGTACTCCTTGGAGTTTAGAAGAATGAGGGGAGACCTCATAGAAACATTTTGAATGTTGAAAGGCATGGACAGAGTGGATGTGGCAAAGTTGTTTCCCATGATGGGGGAGACTAGTATGAGAGGGCATGATTTAAGGATTGAAGCGTGCCCATTCAGAACAGAAATGGGAAGAAATTTTTTTAGTCAGGGTGTGGTGAATCTATGGAATTTGTTGCCACGAGCAGCAGTGGAGGCCAAGTCATTGGGTGTATTTAAGGCAGAGATTGATAGGTATCTGAGTAGCCAGGGCATCAAAGGTTACGGTGAGAAGGCGAGGGAGTGGGACTACATGGGAGAATGGATCAGCTCATGATAAAATGGCGGCGCAGACTCGATGGGCCGAATGGCTGACTTCTACTCCTTTGTCTTAAGGTCTTATGGTCTTATGGAGTACAGTTCATTCATGTGTTAGAAAAAAAAGTGTATTTGTTCAGAATCAGAATCAAGTTTATTATCACCGGCATGTGTAGTGAAATTTGTTAACTTAGCAGGAGCAGTTCAATACTATACATAACATAGAAGAAGAAAAAGAAAATTAAAAATAAACAAACTAATAAAATTGATAATAATAAGGTAATTAATAAATCAATTACAGTTTACGTGTTATGAATAGATTAAAAATCGTTCAAAACAGAAATAATATATATTTAAAAAGTGAGCTGGTGTTTACAGGATCAATGTCCATTTAAGAATTGGGTAGCAAAGGGGGCAAAGCTGCTCCTGAATCGTTGAGTGTGTGTCTTCATTCTTCTGTACCTCCTACCTGATGGAAAGTGGCCAGTGAGTGAGTGGGCCAGTGAAGGAGTGGAGCTTTGAGGCTTTGACTCAAGAGGCTCGACGAGAAGAGGTGACATGGACACAGACTCCTGACATGGTGATGTGCCTCTCATGTGAGATGTGGCAGTCTTGGGGGAACTCCTCTGTCCCGCAGAGTCACATCTGCCAGGAACAGCGAGATGATATGGAAGATCATGTAAGGAATCTGGAGCAGCAGCTACATGACCTTCGACTCATAAGGGAGAATGAGGCAGTCATAGATGAGAGTTACAAGGAGGTAGTCACACCTAGGCTATCGGAAGCAGGTCGTTGGGTGACAGTCAGAGGGGGGAAAGTGAAGGTGAGCAGACAGGTAGTGCAGAGCACCCCTGTAGCCATTCCCCTGAATAATAAGTTTACCGTCCTGGATACTGCTGGCCAGATGACCGACCAGGTGTGAGCCACGGTGGCAGGGCCTCCGGCAATGAGTCTGACCCTGTGGTGCAGAAGGGTAGGACGGAGAAGAGGAGAGCTGTCATCATTGGAAACTCAATAGTCAGGGGAGCAGACAGGAGATTTTGTGGACGTGAGGACACCCGCATGGTTTGTTGCCTGCCGGGTGCCAGGGTCCGAGATGTCTCTGACCGGGTGCATGACATCCTGGTACGAGAGGGAAAGCAACCAGAAGTCATGATACATGTTGGTACCAACGACATAAGCAGGAAGAGGGATGAGGTCCTGAAGTGTGAGTTTCGGGAACTAGGCAGAAGACTGAAAAACAGGACCTCAAGGGTGACATTCTCAGGATTGCTGCCAATGCTACGTGATAGTGATAGTAAAAATTGGAAGAGATGGCATTTGAATGCGTGGTTGAGGAGTTGGTGCAGGGAGCAGGGTTTTAGATTTTTGGATCATTGGGATCACTTTTGGGGAAGGTGGGACCTGTACAGATTGGATGGGTTGCACCTGAACTTGAGGGGGAGCAATATCCTTGCAGGTAGGTTTGCTAGCATGGTTCGGGAGGGTTTAAACTAAATTGCACAGGGGATGGGACCCGGAGCGATAGAGCAGTGAAAGAAGTGCATGGAGTAAAGCCAGATCTAACATATAGAGGGGCTTTGCGGAAAGAGAAGCAGAATAAACGGTGTAAAGACAGTAAGGTAGAAGGGCTGAAATGTGTGTACCTCAATGCAAGAAGCATCAGGAACAAAGGTGATGAACTGAGAGCTTGGATACATACATGGAACTATGATGTAGTGGCCATTACAGAGACTTGGCTGGCACCAGGGCAGGAATGGATTCTCAATATTCCTGGATTTCAGTGCTTTAAAAGGGATAGAGGGGGGGAAAAGGGGAGGAGGGGTGGCATTACTGGTCAGGGATACTATTACAGCTACAGAAAGGGTGGGTAATGTAGCAGGATCCTCTTTTGAGTCAATATGGGTGGAAGTCAGGAACAGGAAGGGAGCAGTTACTCTATTGGGGGTATTCTATAGACCCCCTGGTAGCAGCAGAGATACAAAGGAGCAGATTGGGAGGCAGATTTTGGAAAGGTGCAAAAATGACAGGATTGTTATCATGGGTGACTTTAACTTCCCTAATATTGATTGGCACCTGATTAGTTCCAAGGGTTAGATGGGGCAGAGTTTGTTAAGTGTGTCCAGGACGGATTCCTGTCACAGTATGTGGACAGGCCGACCAGGGGGGAATGCCATACTAGATCTAGTACTAGGTAATGAACTGGGTCAGGTCACAGATTTCTCAGGGGGTGAGCATCTGGGGGACAGATCTGTATCTATGCTACTACCAGGGGGTCTATAGAATACCCCCAGTAGAGTAACTGCTCCCTTCCTGTTCCTGACTTCCACCTATACTGACTCAAAAGAGGATCCTGCTACATTACCCACCCTTTCTGTAGCTGTAATAGTATCCCTGACCAGTAATGCCACCTCTCCTCCCCTTTTCCCCCCTCTCTATCCCCTTTTAAGGCTCCCTGGCCTTTAGCATTATCATGGAAAAAGATAGAATCAGAGAGGATAGGAAAAATTTTAATTGGGGAAGGGCAAATTATGAGGCTATAAGGCTAGAACTTGCGGGTGTGAATTGGGATGATCCCTTTACAGGGAAATGTACTACTGACATGTGGTCAATGTTTAGAGATCTCTTGCAGGATGTTAGAAATAAATTTGTCCCGGTGAGGAAGATAAAGAATGGTAGGGTGAAGGAACCATGGGTGACAAGTGAGGTGGAAAATCTAGTCAGGTGGAAGAAGGCAGCATACATGAGGTTTAGGAAGCAAGGATCAGGTGGGTCTATTGGGGAATATAGGGAAGCAAGAAAGGAGCTTAAGAAGGGGCTGAGAAGAGAAAGAAGGAGGCATGAGAAGGCCTTGGCGAGTAGGGTAAAGGAAAACCCCAAGGCATTCTTCAATTATGTGAGGAACAAAAGGATGACAGGAGTAAAGGTAGGACCAATTAGAGATAGAGGTGGGAAGATGTACTTGGAGGTTGTGGAAATGAGCGAGGTCCTCAATGAACTTGATGATGGTGAGGACAATATGAGTGAGGTTGATGTTCTGGAGCATGTTGATATTAAGGGAGAGGAGGTGTTGAAGTTATTAAAATACATTAGGACAGATAAGTCCCCAGGGCCTGACGGAACATTCCCCAGGCTTCTCCATGAGGCGAGGGAAGAGATTGCTGAGCTCCTGGCTAGGATCTTTATGTCCTCGTTCACGGGAATGGTACTGGAGGATTGGAGGGAGGCGAATGTTGTCCACTTGTTTAAAAAAGGTAGTAGGGATAGTCCGGGTAATTATAGACCAGTGAGACTTACGTCCGTGGTCGGAAAGCTGTTGGAAAAGATTCTTAGAGATAGGATCTATGGGCATTTAGAGAATCATGGTCTGATCAGGGGCAGTCAGCACGGTTTTGTGAAGGACAGATTGTGTCTAACAAGCCTGATAGAGTTCTTTGAGGAGGTGACCAGGCATATAGATGAGGGTAGTGCAGTAGATGTGATCTAAATGGATTTTAGTAAGGCTTTTGATAAGGTTCCACATGGTAGGCTTATTCAGAAAGTCAGGAGGCATGGAATCCAGGGAAGTTTGGCCAGGTGGATTCACAATTGGCTTGCCTGCAGAAGGCAGAGGGTGGTGGTGGAGGGAGTACATTTGGATTGGAGAGTTGTGACTAGTGGTGTCCCACAAGGATCGGTTCTGGGATCTCCACTTTTCGTGATTTTTATTAACGACCTGGATGTGGGGGTAGAAGGGTGGGTTGGCAAGTTTGCAGACGACACAAAGGTTGGTAGAGGATTGTCAAAGATTACAGAGATCATTGATAGGATGCATAAGTGGGCTGAGAAGTGGCAGATGGAGTTCAACCCGGAGAAGTGTGAGGTGGTATGCTTTGGAAGGACAAACTCCAAGGCAGAGTACAAAGTAAATGGCAGGATACTTAGTAGTGTAGAGGAGCAGAGGGATCTGGGCGTAATTTGTCCGCAGATCCCTGAAAGTTGCATCACAGGTAGATAGGGTAGTTAAGAAAGCTTATGGGGTGTTAGCTTTCATAAGTCAAGGGATAGAGTTTAAGAGTCGCGATGTAATGATGCAGCTCTATAAAACTCTGGTAGGCCATACTTGGAGTACTGTGTCCAGTTCTGGTCACCTCTCTAAAGGAAAGATGTGGAAGCATTGGAAAGGGTACAGAGGAGATTTACCAGGATGCTGCCTGGTTTAGAGAGTATGCATTATGATCAGAGATTAAGGGAGCTAGAGCTTTACTCTTTGGAGAGAAGGAGGATGAGAGGAGACATGATAGAGGTGTACAAGATATTAAGAGGAATAGGTAGAGTGGACAGCCAGCGTCTCTTCTCCAGGTCACCACTGCTCAATACAAGAGGACATGACTTTAAGGTAAGGAGTGGGAAGTGCAAGGGGGATATTAGAGGAAGGTTTTTTACTCAGAGAGTGGTTGGTGCGTGTAATTCACTGCCTGAGTCAGTGGTGAAGGCAAATACACTCGTGAAATTTAAGAGATTACTAGACAGGTATATGGAGGAATTTAAGGTGGGGGGTTATATGGGAGGCAGGGTTTAAGGGTCGGCACAACATTTTTGGGTGAAGGGTCTATACTGTGCTGTACAGAGGAGATTTACCAGGATGCTGCCTGGTTTAGAGAGTATGCAGTCTGATCAGAGATTAAGGGAGCTAGGGAAAGAAGGAGGATGAGAGGAGACATGATGGAGGTATACAAGATATTAAGAGGAATAGATTGAGTGGACATATGTTCTGTGTTCTATATTCTATGTAACAATGAGAAAAGGGCATGCCCCGGGTGGTGGGAGTCCTTAATAATGGATGCCGTCTTTCTGAGACACTGCTCCTTGAAGATGTCCTGGGTACCTTGTAGGCTAGTACCTGAGATGGAGCCGACTAAATTTACGACACTCTGCAGCTTCTTTCAGTCTTGTGTAGCAGCCCTCCCTCCCATACCAGACAGTGATGCAGTCTGTCAGAATGCTCTCCACATTTCCTTCATAGACGTTTTTAAGTATTTTTGTTGACATATCAAATCTCTTCGAACTCCTAATGAAATATAGACGCTGTCTTGTCTTCTTTGTAGCTGCCTCGATACATTGTACAGAAATGCACAAAATATTTATCTGTCTTCTACACTAAAATCTTTCAGTTCTGACACTTTATCAATTAACATTGGGCATAATGTCTTCTCTGAGTGTCTGCATCCTTATAATCCTCTTCAGTTGTGATGTTTAATTAAATTTAGTTCTCTCCTGACTGAGAAAACTCTGATATCCATCAATGTACACATTAATTATTCCTCCAGACGGTAGAAGTTTTCTCAAATCTACCCAACTATTAATGCTGTAATAGTCACCATGTAAGTGATAGAATTATGGAAACCTATGAATAATCTTTGTTCATCATAATACATCTCAAGGTCTAGTAAACATCTACAAATATGTTTGATGCTTTTCTTAAGCTATTCACATAGTTTTATATTTAGGTGTTTATTGTGAACGTTGTACAGACCTTTGCTCTTTCTTTCCAGAATGCACTCAAGAATTTGAAACTCAACTTGATGAAACTCTTTTTAGATGGATTGAACTGCAATTCTTTCAAGAAACTGGGTAGATTTATTTGAATTGGAAGCATGTTAACCCTGGGACCTTTGCTCCAGGGAAGACATTGATTATGCATTTTACCCATTTTTACAGTAAGCCAGGACTCTGATGTATATTTTTCGCAAATCATGGCTCTGATGGTAGAATGCATTTTTAACATTTTATAGTAGATGCCAAAATTACATTGGCTACTATTACTTTAATGAAGAAATCACTAATTGAAATCTGCAACATATTCCCAAGATGTCTTTTAAAATCTTTTGGTGGAGGGAGGAAGAAGTCATGAGAGTACTGAAGTGGGACAGAATTCCATAGTACGTCACTAGCACTTACTATGCTACTTAAATTGATCATGGCTAATAGAATTATTGAGTCATAGAGACATCCAGCACAGCAACAGGTCCTTCAGCCCAAGTGGTCCATGCAATCCAAGATTCACATCTAAGCTATACCCAAACACTTCTCATATGGAAGACTTGTCATTTGAGGAGCATTTGTTGCCCCGGGCCTCTATTCACTGGAATTCAGAAGAGTGAGGGGTGACCTCATTGAAACCTATTAAATGTTGAAAGTCCTTGACAGCATGGATGTGGAGAGGATGTTTCCTATGGTGCGGGAGTCTAAGACCAGAGGACACAATCTCAGATTAGAGGGACATCTTTGTAGAACAGAGGTGAGGAGGAATTTCTTCAGCCAAAGAATGGTGAATCTGTGATATTCATTTCCACATGCAGGCAAGGAAACCAAGTAACCGGGTTTTATTTAAAGCAGAGACTGATAAATTCTTGATTGGTCGGGGCACAAAGGGATACAGGATGAAGGCAGGAGATTGGGGCTGAGAGGGAAAATAGATCAGCCTGAATTAAGTAGTGGAGAAGACTTGATGGGCTAAATGGCCTAATTCTGCTCCTACTGTATTTCTTATGGTTTTATGGGTCATTTGTTCGGGTTTGGCCAATATCTCTCTAAACCATTCTTACCCATGCACTTGTCTAAATACCTTTTAAATATTGTTGATGTACCTGACTCAACCACTTCCTCTGGCAATTCATTCCAAAAACCGACTGGAATTCCATATTCTACTTTCTGACTGAAAAAGTTCCTATTCAATCTCTCTCCTGTCACCTTAAACTGATGTTCTCTTGACATTGATTCCCCAGTCCTGGGAAAAAGACGGAAAGCATTGGCCTTACAATGCTCTTCTTGATTATATGCACCACTATGAAATTGCCCCCATTCTTCTACCTCAATGGATAAAGTCCCAACCTTCTCAATCTCCATCTGTAACTCAGAACCTCGAGTTCTGGCAACATCCTTGTAAATCTCCTCTGCACTAACTCCACCTTAATGATATCATTCCCATTGTAGAGTAGCCAAAAACTGAACACCATGTTCCAAAATCAGCCTCAGTAATGTCTCATACAATTGCAAACTACCATCCCAACTTGTACACTCATTGCCTTGACTGATGAAGGCCGGCATGACAAAGGCCATCATCTTTAAGCTCAGTATAATTTCCCTGTAACAATAAACTTTGACTTCCTTAATACCTCAAAATATCCTGATTTCTGGCTTATCATCAACTGAACCCTGCAGCCCCATAAGCCTGCTCTGCCATGCAATGAGGTCGCGGCGAATTAATTTTTCCTCATCCACTTTCTTAACCTCTTCCCATAAGTCTTGATTTACTTACTGATGAAAAATTAATTGCAGATTTAAAAGCCTTTAAAAATCCAACAAACACAGCTCTCTGTGGAAAGGAATTCTATAGGCTCACAACCTTCTTTAAGAATAATTTTTTCTTTGTCTCTGTCTTAAGTGGACACATGCTGATTCTGACACCAAACCCTCTGGTCATAAAACCCATCCACAAGGGGAAAAGATCTTCTTAATGCTTACTCTGTAAAGCCCTCCAAGAATGTATACATTTCCAGTGATTGTTCACATTTTTCTGAACTTTAATGTGTATTTCCTAAGCAAGAACTCTCAAACCTTTGTCATGAAGCTTTTTTTGTAGTATTCCATTTGACTAAAGTTTTATAATTCTTTCTTCCAAGTAAACCACTTTACATTTTTTCCTACATTATTGTCAACTGCCAACTTTTTATCTGTTTATTAATTCCATCAATGTCACTTTGTGAACTGCTTGTATTCCTGTAAAAGCTAGCCCTCCTCAACTGATTGGAAAGGCTTAAAATATTGATTCCTTCCATCTGACAGTTTTGGTCCTAATATCAATTATTTGCAATGCAGCTACTCATCAATGCTTCTTCAGTAATATCTCCAACGCAACAACCTCCATCAAGCAGGGCAGAGAACATGATGAAGGTTCCCTCCAGTCTCACATAAACCTCTCACAGAAAATGGGTACTGCTCTTCACTGTTGCCTGAAAATGTGAACTCTCTGTGGTGATTCAAAATTGTAGTTCTCAAGGACATCTAGAGATAGACAACAGAATATCTATACTGCACGCATCCCATGAATGAAAAGACTAGCAATGCAAGTTATTTTACAAACTACATAAAAGCTTTATCTGTTTTTTCTTTACAGATTTGTCTAATAAAGAAAAGAAATTACAACTTTCTCCTGTGCTTTCACATTTGCAGAATGTTCCAAACTGCTTTAAATCCAAACTTACAGCATCTAAAGAATTTAATAAGATTGTACCATTAAAATATTCACTCTTCTTTTGTGTTGATATGCGACAGCCAGGAAAGTATAATAAAGATAAACAGTGATGAGGTAAATTTTGAGATGGACTCCTTTCAAGTAGCGTTAGTTGAGAGAAACTTTTTGATGAAGACATGTCTGAAAATCCTCTGGTAGGTAAGCCTGCTGAACGAATGTCACCTTTGCTGATCTGGTACTCCAGTGGATGGGTTAGATTGTGTGGGCACAATAGACTGCTGATACTGGAATCAGGATCGAAAAGAAACACAAGCTGCCAAAGGTCAGCTCGGCAGCTTGGCAGGTTAGCAGCATTTATAGAGGGAAATAAACAGTCTATGTTTTGGATCAAGACCCTTCATCTGGGCTGGACCATCAATCCAAGTGAAGGGTCCTGACATGAAACTTTGATTGTCCATTTCCCACCAAAGATACTTCTTGACCTGCTGAGCTCCTCCAGCATCTTGTTTTGTACTTGAGGCTAGATTGTGCCCTCATATCCAAGCGTGTGAATTCCCAACTCAAATTCTGTCACCCAATCTGACTGTGAGAGATGTTACAAAGACAAATTATCACCCTCTCAGAGAGATACTGACTGAAACAACCCATCTTTAATCCTTACATATTCAGAACCAATCAACAATATCTACAGGAAACAGGGTCATTCTTTTCAATAATACGCTGACAAAATCCAATTATAATATCACCATTTTTATCAGCATGCCTCCCACTCCCAACTTTGCTTATGGTTACCCTTCTGTTAATCATGAGACTCAATTAAGTTAGTGCTTCGATTGATTGGGTACTTGGACTACTACTAATTTTAATATCTCGCATGATCTCTACTCCTTTTTTCTGATATCATTCTTTATCTTGAGTGGTTGTGTAATCTACCCAAAAACAGCATAATCTCAGCAAAGTGAACTGAAGTGTATACTCTACATTCCTTTCATTAATAAACATGCATATTTTCATAACTCATTTCCTGACATTATACCATGTCCGTTGCTTGAATTATTGTTCTAGAATTGAGTACTCCACAACTGTTGACAACAGCTTTCTATTATATACTATCTCCAAGCCCAGTTAAAGGAATGAGCATAGCTGTGATACAAAAATAATATTCACAAGAGCGGTATCAGAACTGAGATTATGCTTAGTAAGATAAGATAATCATGCTTGGCCTCTTTTCTCCAGGAAAGAGAAATTAAGGATGACTTTTCAAATTTATGGAGTGGGTTGATAATGTATGGAAAGAACGATATCTTTACCCTTGGGATAACTTCAGTTCCATGCTCATTAAAGTAATCATCAATGCATTAAAGAACAACCTCTTTCTCAGTTATAAAGAAAACATAAAAATATAAAATTATCAGTAACTGCACTAATTGACTCTATCGTAACTACATGGTTTAGTTTATTTCTGAATGGTCCATGAACACTATGTTATTGTTCACCTTCTACAATATGTATTTAATTATTTATTTGTTTGTTTTTGCTGTAACTTACAGTAATTATTTAATGTATTTATTGAGATGCAGCGCGGAATAGGCCCTTCTGGCCCTACAAGCCAAACCTGATTTAATCCCAGCCTAATCACGAGACAATTTACACTAACCAATTAACCTGCCAACTGGTATGTCTTTGGACTGTGGGAGGAAATTGGAGCATCCGGAGGAGATCGACACAGTCACAGGGTGAATGTACAAACTCCTTACAGGCAGTAGGAAATTAACCTGAGTCATTTGTACTGTGCTAACCACTATGTTACTGTGGTATTTGCCCTGTATTGCTGCCACAAAACAACAAATTTAATGAGAAATACAATTTATTAAGTACCTTCACTTCTGCTGCTGTCGTCGTGGCTATCCCCCGAGGTCGAGGATGATGGTCTTCGTTCTGTTGATCTACCTATGGGCTCTCAAGTGGCTTATGAGTCCAATCTTGGCTTTGAAAGTTCTTCCGCATATCTGTTGGCTTCGAAAGTTGCTGTTCCTTCTCGGATGATGGCTTGCCAGAGTTTCCTGTCCTTGGCATTGGTTTCCCAATTGTTGATGTCGATGTTACATTTCTTCATGTTTGCTTTTAAAATGTCTTTGAATCTCTTCCATTATCCACCTCTTTTATGTTTGCCTTCTTTAAGCTGGGAGTAGCAGATTTGTTTTGGCAGACGTTCGTCTTTCATCCGAACAACAGAATCTTAGTTGGTTCCTGATGACGTAGGCTTCAACGTTTGTTGTTTTTGCTTCATTTAGCACACTGATGTTGGTTCTTCTATCTTCCCAGCTGGTATTTAAGATGTTTCAAAGACAGCATTGATGAAACTTTTCAACTGCCTTCAGATGTCGTCGGTATGTTGTCCAGGTTTCTGATACATACAGGAGCATTGGGATTACCACTGCTTTTTACACTAACATTTTGGTGTCTGTTCGGATGTCATGATCATTAAAGATTCTTGTTCGGAGACATCCAAAAGCTGTTCCAGCGCATTTAAGACGATGTTGGATCTCATCATTAAGGTCGACATTGGAGGAGAGGTGACTTCCAAGATGCAGAAAGTGGTCCATGTTTTCCAGAGTAGTTTCGCCAAGTTGAATTGATGGTTTTATCCGATTTGTCTCAGTTGGTGACGGTTGATAAATGATCTGAGTCTTCTTGGAATTGATGGCAAGTCCAAGTTTTGTGTATGCATGGTTGAAGGCAGTCAGAATCTGTTGTAGGTGGTTTTCTGAAAGAGCTGCAACACTGTTGTCATCTGCGTATTGGAACTTGATGAGGGAACTCGTAGGTGTCTTCATTTTGGATTTGAGAAGGGCAAGATTGAAAAGTCTGCCATCTGTTCTGTAGACAATTTCAATTCCTGGGGGTAGGTCGTCCTTGATAATGTGGATGATTGTCGCAATGAAGATGGTGAATAAAGTTGGGGCAATCATGCATCCCTGTTTTACTCTTGATCTAACTTGAAAAGGCTCACAATTATTATTGCTGACCATGACTGTGGCAAGCATGCCGTCGTGGAGGAGTCTCAGGATTCGATTGTACTTTTCAGGGCATCCATAGGTGGATAGGACATCCCATAGGAGTTCCCTTGATACCGAGTCAAAGGCTTTGGTGAGGTCAATCAATGCCATGTACAAAGGTTGAAGTTGTTCACGACATTTTTCTTGTAGTTGTCACATTAGAAGATCATGTCAATTGCTCCACGTGATGGTTTAAAACTGGCTTGGTCTCCGGAAGGATCTTCACAGCCAAAAGATTGAGCTGGTTGTTCATGATTCGGGAGAGGGTCTTTCCTGCTGTTGCTAACAGGGAAATTCCATGATAATTTCCACATTCGGATCGATCTTCTTTCCTTTTGTAGATGGTAATGATTGCTGAGTCTCTAAAGTCTGCTGGTACGTCTTCATTTATCCAGATCTTGATGAGAAGTTGATGCAGTTGGTAATGAAGTGGATTACCTCCAATTTTGTAGACCTCAACTGGTATTCCATCAAGTCCAGCGGCCTTGTTGTTTTTCAAGGTTTTGATGGCTTCCTTGACTTCTTCAAGTGTTGATATTTTGCTTAGGGAGTCATCAACGGGCTCTTCTGGAATGTTGTTAATCACATTCCTGTCAAATGAGACAGTTTGATTTAGAAGATCTTCAAAGTGCTCCCTCCATCTAGAATTGATGTCAGCATTGCTCCTCAGAATGGTTGAACCATCTTTGCTCTAGAGAGGAGCTTGACCGTGCCTGGATGGGTCAAAAACAGCTTTAGTTGTGTTGAAAAAGCCTCGAGTGTCGTTGGCATCTGCTAGTTGTTGGATTTCCTGAGCTTTCTTCCTCTACCATTGGTTTTTCAGGTTTCGGGTGCTCTTCTGGACTGCAGCCTTGCATTCCTGATAGCATTTCCTTTTGGTAGCCGATTGTTAGTCATTTTGTAAGGTGATGAAAGCTTTTCTCTTTTTGTCGATGAGTTGTTGGAGTAGTTTGTCGTTATCAGCGAATCAATCCTGATGTTTTTTCGTCTTGAACCCAATTGTCTCTTTGCAGGATGTGATGACAGTGTTCTTCAATTGATTTCAGTGATTCTTCTACAGATAGTGGGATTTGTTGAGGCAGTTGTTCTTGAAGATTTTGTTGGAACTTCTGTACATGGCTGATGTCTTGAAGGATATCAACATTAAATTTCTTAATAGTGTTCTGATTTTGGTGTTTCCTTTTGGGCCGAATCTTCATTCTCATAGTGGATGAGATGAGTCGATGATCTGTCCAGCACTCGTCAGCACCAGTAACAGTTCTGGTTATCAGTACATCTTGTTGGTCTTGAGATCGTACGATGATGTAGTCGATGAGGTGCCAGTGTTTGGAGCGTGGATGCTGCCAGGAGACTTTGTGCCTGTTTTTCTGGTGAAATAGGGTGTTTGTAATCACCAGGTTGTGTTCAGTACATTTGGTGAGGAGGAGTGTTCCACTGGCGTTGACCTTGCCAACTCCTTCCTTGCTTAATATTCCAGCCCGGAGCCTATAATCTTTCCAGACTCTGGCACGGAAGTCTCCCAAGAGAATGATCTTGTTGTTGTTGAGAAAAGAGGAAAGGACGTGGTCAAGGTGGGCGTAGAAGTTCATCTTTACTTCATCTTCAGCGTCCAGAGTTGGAGCATAGGCGCTGATGATGGTGGTGTGTTGGTTCTTGGCAAGCTGAATTCGCAGAGTCATGAGACGTTCACTGATTCCCAGTGGCTGCTCTGGCAGCTTCTGAAGTGGGCTGTTTCGGATGGCAAAACCTACTCCATGGATCCTCAGTTGTTCAGGATCAAGTCCTTTCCAGAAAAAGGTGTATTGACCTTGCTGTTCCTTTAGTTGCATTTCTCCAGCTCTGTGGGTCTCACTTAGAGCAACAATGTCAAAGTTGAAATTTTGGAGTTCCCCAGCAACAAAGGCAGTTCTCCTCTCTGGTCGGTCTGAGTTTGGGTTATCCATCGGAGTGCGTATATTTCAGGTTCCAAATTTCATAGTTTCACTTCTCGATGCTTTTCGACCTCATGATGGTGATCTCTCTGGACTCTGCTTTCCAGACAGGATGGGATGAAGCAGACTATTTTTAGGGCACCTTTTCTAGTCCCTTCCCAGTTCAGGGTGAGCAGAGTGGATCCTAAATAGGGCTGCTCAGACGTGAATACTGCTGCCGAACAACCTTCCTGCTTCTGTCCAAAAGTTGAATGACTGAATCAAGCATTCACCGCTTTCGTGCCGGTTCTTGACTAGGAGCTTCCAGCCATCACATTGCCTGCTCCCATTGCCCTCCTCCGATCGCCAAAAGACTTGAAGAAGTGGCCCACAGAGCGAAGACACCTGTGCGTGTATTTGTTTAACGTGTACTTGATGTTGCACTCCAAGAAGCACACGATACTTCACAAATCAACCAACTGATTCCAATGGCACGGAAACCACGACGATTGGAGCTAATGGATTTGTTGCAGTCTTCATCCGTCTTCACAGCCGTTGAGTTTGAAGTAACTTCGTCCGCCTGTTCCACCGTTGAGGTCTTGGTTGGATTGTTCTTTGTCACGGACCTCACCCTCGACCTTACAGCCATGGGTGACCCTACCAGGAGCATAGCTCCAGACGACATTGCTCTCGGGATCTCAGGACCACACAAGCCTCTCCACCGTGACAAGGTGACAATGCATGGAGAAGTCTGCTGCTGTAGCCCGTCCACTTCAAGGTTCAGCATGTGCTTTCAGAGATGCTCTTCTGCACATCGCTGTTGTAACCTGTCGTACTTGAGTTACCATTGCTTTCCTGGCAACTTAAACCATGATGCCAATTTCCCTCTGGCCTCTCATTCTGCCACAGAACTACTGCTTACTATTTTGTTACCTTTCACACCATTCTCAGTAAACTAGAGACTGTTGTGTGAGAAAATCCCTGGATATCATTCCACAACCTGGTATCAATAATCATTCTACAGTCAAAGTAATTTAGATCACAATTCTTCCCTATTCCGATGCTTGGTCTCAACAATAACTGAACTCTTGACCATGTCAGCATGCTTTTATGCATTGAGCTGCTGCCACACGATCTGCTGATTAGATACTTACATTACTAAGCAGGTATACAGTCAACCTAGTACGGTGGCCACTGGTATACGTCAGTGATAATAAACCAGTTTCTGATTCTGTTTTAATACTGCAAATAACACATTAGAATTCCATTGAATCCTGAAAATGACTTTCCTTCCAATTTAATGGAATATTTTTACCAATGGACAGAGAGAACATCCTATATGAATACATCATGGCTTGGTATAGAACATAGATCATAGATCATAGAATAGTACAGCACAGTAGTGGCCCTTCAGCCCACAATGTTGTGCCGACCCACAAACCCTGCCTCCCACATAAGCCCCCACCTTAGATTCCTCCATATACCTGTCTAGTAGTCTCTTAAACTTCACTAGAGTATCTGCCTCCACCACTGACTCAGGCAGTGCATTCCACGCACCAACCACTCCCTGAGTAAAAAACCTTCCTCTAATATCCCCCTTGAACTTCCCACCCCTTACCTTAAAGCCATGTCCTCTTGTATTGAGCAGTGGTGCCCTGGGGAAGAGGCACTGGCTATCCACTCTATCTATTCCTCTTATTATCTTGTACACCTCTATCATGTCTCCTCTCATCCTCTTTCACTCCAAAGAGTAAAGCCCTAGCTCCCTTAATCTCTGATCATAATGCATACTTTCTAAACCAGGCAGCATCCTGGTAAATCTCCTCTGTACCCTTTCCAATGCTTCCACATTCTTCCTATAGTGAGGTGACGAGAACTGGACAGAGTACTCCAACTGTGGCCCAACCAGAGTTTTATAGAGCTGCATCATTACATCGCGACTCTTAAACTCTATCCCTCGACTTATGAAAGCTAACACCCCATAGGCTTTCTTAACTACCCTATCCACTTGTGAGGCAACTTGCAGGGATCTGTGGACATGTACCCCGAGGTCCCTCTGCTCCTCCACACTACCAAGTATCTTGCCATTTACTTTGTACTCTGCCTTGGAGTTTGTCCTTCCAAAGTGTACCACCTCACACTTCTCCGGGTTGAACTCCATCTGCCACTTCTAAGCCCACTTCTGCATCCTATCAATGTCTCTCTGCAATCTTTGACAATCCTCTACACTATCTACAACACCACCAACCTTTGTGTCATCTGCAAACTTGCCAACCCATCCTTCTACCCCCACATCCAGGTTGTTAATAAAAATCACGAAAAGTAGAGGTCCCAGAACAGATCCTTGTGGGGCACCACTAGTCACAATCTTCCAATCTGAATGTACTCCCTCCACCACCACCCTCTGCCTTCTGCAGGCAAGCCAATTCTGAATTCACCTGGCCAAACTTCCCTGGATCCCATGCCTTCTAACTTTCTGAATAAGCCTACCGTGTGGAACCTTGTCAAGTGCCTTCCTAAAATCCATATAGATCACATCCACTGCACTACCCTCATCTATATGCCTGGTCACCTCCTGAAAGAACTCTATCAGGCTTGTTAGACACGATCTGCCCTTCACAAAGCCATGCTGACTGTCCCTGATCAGACCATGATTCTCTAAATGCCTATAGATCCTATCTCTAAGAATCTTTTCCAACAGCTTTCCCACCACAGACGTAAAGCTAACTGGTCTATAATTACCCGGACTATCCCTACTACCTTTTTTGAACAAGGGAACAACATTCGCCTCCCTCCAATCCTCCGGTACCATTCCCGTGGACAACGAGGACATAAAGATCCTAGCCAGAGGCTCAGCAATCTCTTCTCTCGCCTCGTGGAGAAGCCTGGGGAATATTCCATCAGGCCCCGGGGACTTATCTGTCCTAATGTATTTTAACAACTCCAACACCTCCTCTCCCTTAATATCAGCATACTCCAGAACATCAACCTCACTCATATTGTCCTCACCATCATCAAGTTCCCTCTCATTGGTGAATACCGAAGAGAAGTATTCATTGAGGACCTCGCTCACTTCCACAGCCTCCAGGCACATCTTCCCACCTTTATCTCTAATCGGTCCTACCTTCACTCCTGTCATCCTTTTTTTCTTCACATAATTGAAGAATGCCTTGGAGTTTTCCTTTACCCTACTCGCCAAGGCCTTCTCATGCCCCCTTCTTGCTCTCCTCAGCCCCTTCTTAAGCTCCTTTCTTGCTTCCCTATATTCCTCAATAGACCCATCTGATCCTTGCTTCCTAAACCTCATGTATGCTGCCTTCTTCCACCTGACTAGATTTTCCACCTCACTTGTCACCCATGGTTCCTTCACCCTACCATTCTTTATCTTCCTCACCGGGACAAATTTATCCCTAACATCCCGCAAGAGATCTCTAAACATCGACCACATGTCCATAGTACATTTCCCTGCAAAAGCATCATCCCAATTCACACCCGCAAGTTCTAGCCTTATAGCCTCATAATTTGCCTTTCCCCAATTAAAAATTTCCCTATCCTCTTTGATTCTATCCTTTTCCATGATAATTATATGGATACTGCTCTGCCTGCATCTGCAGAGTGTTGTTAACACAGTTCAGCACTTCATGAATACCAGCTTTCCCTCCATGAACTCTGCCTATACATACTTCTCACTGTCTCAGTAAAGCAGCCAGTTAATGAAAGACCCTATCTACCCTTGTCACTCTCTGCTCTCCTGCTCTCATTGGGCAGAAGATACAAAAGCCTGCAAGCACATTCCACCAGGTTTGTCTTATTCCCTGTTGTTATAAGACAACTGAATGGTCCCCTAGTACAATATGATAGCCTTTTGATCTTGCCATCTATCTCGTTATGACCTTTTGCACCTTGTTGTGTCTCCTTACATCACATATTTGCTGTAATTATCATCATTATGAGCAGTCTCATTTGACATGGGCAATCATGGTCTTTCCATGACCGTAACTGTTCATGGCAAATGTTTCTACAGAAGTGGTTTGGCATTTCCTTCTTCTGGGCAGTTTCCTTACAAGATGGGTGACGCCAGTCGTTATCAATACTCTTCAGAGTTTGTCTACATGGTATCAGTGGTTGCATAACCAGGACTTGTGATATGCACCAGCTGCTCGTACAACCATCCACCACCTGTTCCCTTGGCTTCATGTGACACCGACTGGGGTGCTAAGCAGTGCTACACCTTGCCCAAGGATGTCTTGCAAGTTAGTGGAAGGAAAGAGTGCTTTACACCTCCTTTGGTAGAGAAGTGTGTCCACCCCGCCACCCTGTTGGAATTATAGCATATCTTTCTGTATTCTATCGTTTTCCCTTGTACTACCTCAAAGCATTATGCAATAAATGGATTGACATGAATGACAGGGTTTTCATTGTAGCTTGGTGCTTGTAATAATAATAAACTAATTTACCAAGTTGCCAATCTTAAAATTAGGTTTAATTTGGCTCAAGCCAATCCTAATGAACTTAAACATTTTGAGATTCAGATTATTTACAGGTGATTGATAGGACAGCATTGCTATCCACCAACGTGCTGAATGTGAATCAGGACCATCACATCACTGTGTAATTCAGCTTGAGTTGTGCAGTATATAGTGTCATAGAGTCGTAGAAAAGTACAGCAAAGGAACAGGATCTTTGGCCCATTTAGTCTGTAATGGACCATTTGAACTGCCTACTCTCATTTACCTGCACCAGTACTATAGCCCTCCATACCGCTACAATCAATGTACTTATACAAACTTAACTTAAACATTGATATCGAGCTCTCATGCACCACTTGTGCTGGCAGTTCATCCCACATTCTCACGAACCTCTGAGGGAAGACGTTGCCCCTCACGTTTAAGCTTTAACCTCTGGTTGTAGTCCCACATAACCGCTGAGAAAAGCCTGTTTGCATTTACCCAGAAACTCATGAGGTGACAGGGAAAACATACAAGCTCATTGAAGACAGCGGCGGGAATTGACCCCAGGTCACTGGGGCTGTAGAGCGATGTGTTAACCGCTACACCACCGTACCGCCGGGCAAGGTTTGCGCACTTCCTTCCAGGCATTCACAAAAGAACAAAGAAATACAATAGAGTCAAGGAAAACCTATGCACAAACAAAGACTGACAAGGAACCAAAGTGCAAAAGAAGACAAACTGTGTAAATAATAAAACAAAATCTACTAAAAAAAATAAATAATGCTGAGAACATGAGTTGTGGAGCTCTTGAAAGTGATTCCATAGCTTGTGCTCAGTTATCATCGGTGTTGAGGTGAGTGAAGGTATCCACCTTCATTCAGGAGTCTGATGGTTGAAGGGTAATAACTGTTCCTGACCCTGGTGGTGTGACAGCAGTGAGAAGAGAACATGGCCTCAGTGGTGGTTGGTCCTTGATGATAGATGCTGCGTTCCTGGGGTAGCACTCCCTGTAGGTGTGCTCAATGGCTGATGGATAAACTCTTCGCTTTTTTTTTGTCACTAGTTCATCATAAAGGTTGAACTCCCTTCTCTACTACTGCTGCTATCACAGTAATTGTTATCTACCTCTGGCCTCCGTGCAAGAGCTGACAGTAGGTTTTATTTAAAGTGAGAGTAATGGTGCAGTTTCAATGCCCGATTGGGCTAAACTTTGAATCGAGACTGGAAACACAACTACTTCATGAGAAACCTATCAACATTGCTTAATGTCAACTATATTGTTGTGAAGCATCCTGGGAGGTTTTAGTAGACAAAGGAAGCAAAACTAAATCATTGTTGTTTCACTGTCAAAAGCTTATTTAGAGCTGTAGGGCAAAATGTGCTTATAGGACTTAGAAGTCAAAAATTGCAACACAAACCGCGACTAAATGTTGTAAACAGAAATTTAGAGGGGAACAGAGTTGATATTGCAAGTCAAGAAACACAGAACACTCAAGGAACTTAGCAGGTTAAGCAGTATGTATGTACTGCCTAACCTTCTGCCCGACAGTAGTATCGAAAAGAGAGGGAGATTGGTCAAATGCAGGCAGACGGCCCTGAGCACCTGTTCGATTCCCTCTCTCATCCTGGATGATTTTAATCCTGCCTGATGCTTTAATCAATGTGATGGAGCTGACCACAGGTTTGTATTCCACCATCAAGCATCAACGCAGCGTGCACCTCCAGCAATGGCCATCCTGGTCATACCTGCACTCTCCAGAGTCCAGTTCGCCAAATCTCCCATGAGATCACAAAAGCACCCGATAAATTAGTTGGCGCAAAAGCACATCCATAAGAAAGATTTTAAATGCTTGGACCATATGCTCAATCCACCTGAAGAACAGAGGAGCTTTTAACCAGTGATATTCTTGATTTGTTGATGTGGCCTGTTTGGATCAGTAATAGGGATTCTTTCTATTTGCTCACATTCCTGGTTAAAAGCTTGTCTGTTCTTCAGGTGAATGTTTGAAAGCAAAGGACAGCACCATTATCATGTAAAAAGATGATATTATGAACAGATACACTGAGTATATTCAGGAATTGTTTGAAGACGATCGAGGCGAAAAACCAGAAATTAAGAAAAACATTGAAGGTCCAAGTATTTTAAAATAAATAAGGAGAAGAAAGGAAAGGTAGCAGGTCCTGATGGATTAGTAACAGAACAAATTATCGCCCTTGAAGATTATGGAATTGAAAAACTTACTGATTTAATCAATGACATTTATGAGACTGGAATAATACCTGAAGAGATGAAAAAATCAGTATTTATCACACTTCCTAAGAAACCTGGAGCAATAGAATGTGAATTACATAGGACCATAAGTTTAATGAGACATATCACCAAGATACTTCTAAGAATTTTGATGACAAGAGCTCAAAGTAAGATACAAGCTGAAATAGGTAAAGAACAATGTGGTTTTGTGAAAGACAAAGGTACAAGAAATGCAATATTGATGTTAAGGATACTACCAGAATGAGCTATTCAGGTGCAAAAAGATTTGCTTGTTTGTTTTATTGACTACACAGAAGCATTTGATAAAGTGAAGCACAATAGGTTATTTGAAATATTACAGAAAACTCTAGATCTAGATTCGAAAGACCTCCGCCTAATCAGAAATCTGTACTGGGAACAAACTGCCTCTGTAAGAATAGATGGAGAAGTGAGTCAGTTTACGAAAATCAAGAGAGGCGTTAGACCAGGGTGTGTTTTCTCCCCTGATTTATTTAATGTGTACAGTGAAACAATATTACAAAAAATAAGAGATATCTTGGGAATCAAAGTTGGTGATGAAAAAGTCAATAATTTCAGATATGCAGATGACACTGTGTTAATTGCAAGTACAGAGGAAGAACTACAAAACATAATTAATATAGTTGTTGAAGAAAGTGCAAAAATTAGTCTATCTATCAATTGCAAAAAGACAGAATGTATCGTGATATCCAGAAAGAAGGTGAATCCTATCTGCAGGCTGAGAATAAATGGGGAAGACATAAAACAAGTAAAGAACTTTTGCTACTTAGGAAGCTGGGTGACATCAGATGGCAGGTGCGACATGGACATCAAAAGAAGAATAGGGATGGTAGAAGACACCTTTACGAGAATGAAGAGTATACTGACCAATACTAAATTAGTCATGACCTCGCCTCAGAGTACTGAAATGTTACATTTATCCAGTTATGTTATATGGCTCAGAATGTTGTACAATATCTAGTAACATGAAGAAATGAATTGAAGCAGCAGAGATGTGGTTTTTGAGGAGGATGCGAAGAATATCATGGATGAAATGAATATCTAATGAGGATGTCATGAACAGAGCAAACACAAAAAGAGAAATAATGTATGAGATCATGAACAGGCAACGTAACTTCATTGGACATGTGATTAGGAAAGAGGAGTTAGAATGCATGGTAATTTTGGGAATGATTGAAGGGAAGAAAGCAAGAGGAAGACAAAGACAAATGATGATGGAGACAACAGCCAAAGAACAGGAAATGAATACCAATGAATTGATCCACTTGACCCGAAACAGAAGTGTTTAGGCCATGGCAGTCAAAGCTCAAACTGAGCATGGCACCTGATGATGATGATGATGATGATGATGATATGCTCAATCAAGGCCTCATACCTTTGTGCAGGCATTCAAAATGTGGTGGCATTGGCAAGAAGGCTGTTGACCTCATATAGTCCCAAGGGGACCTTTCACTAGAGACAGTTTCAGGTCTGCAGATCCAGAAACTGGTCAGAAGTGTAATATCTCAGCATGTATGAGAGAACCAGGGATTCTGTAAACATGAAGTCTGAGAGATAAAAGTGAGGTGGAAGAGAAGAATGCATTTGTTGAAGCTGAAATATATCATTTCCTCTCTGACTTCCTGTGGTTTTGAGCTATCCACAAGCCTATATAGCTTTCACATTGCAGTCAGAAATATAGGCTCTATAGGCAGAGATTATTGAGTTGAGTTTAGCTAAGTACGCAAACAAAACTGCAGCAAGTGCAAACCCGACTGTGCATTTGAAGGACATTCATATTTACACACAGCATTTAATGTCAATGTGTCAGTAATTAGTTTCAACAGCAGGAGAAATTTTGAAACTTTCATTTCTCTACCTGAACTCCATTTTAACAATATAATTTCATAATGCAGGGGTATATTATGTGGATTTTAAGAATTGCAGCTGGTGTAGCTTGTTGCAAAGAACTAATATTCCTATGTGATTGAATGCCAGGTCTAGAATCTGCAATTGAGTTGGAAAAGACTTCAATAATTTGTTTGGTCCAATTAAAATGTTTCTAAGACATAAAGAGACCACAGATCTGTTCCTAAAGCAATTAATATTTCAGAATATGTATCAAATCAGTAATAACAAACCTGATGAGAGTTATAGATCGCTAGAACACATAAACCGGCCAGCAAGTCCATGCCAAACTCTTACTCTGCCTAATCTCATTGACCTACATATGGACCATAGTTTTCTATAGACCTCCCATCCATGTATTTGTCCAAACCTCTTAAAAGTTGTTATCAAATCCACATCAACCACCTCTGCCGGCACCACTTTCCACACTCAGATTACACTTTAAGTGAAGTTACCTTTCAGGTTCTGCTTAAATATTTCATTTTCACCATTAACCCTTGACTTATGATTCTGACTCCTCTGCAGGAATTCAAAGAGATATAAAGCCTTTGGAAACAGAGTGGTCCTGTGGCTACAAATAACAAGCCTCTGAGTGCAAATGACCTCTGAAGGAGCATGGTGCTGATTATTTAACTGAGTCAAAGAAGTGTTTGTCTCTGATTGGTTACTGACCATGGGAAACCATCTCTGGCTGGTCAGAATTTAAATTGTTAAATGTTTGAAAATTGGGCAGCAAGACGCTCATCCATAATGTGTTGGAATTCAGTGATACAGGGCACATGTGAAGGTGTAATAATCACTGTATGAGTTGTAATTTTTATGTCACTCTGCAACTCTCTACTCAGTGGTCATTTTATTAAGTACACTTGTGCACCTGCTCGTTCAGCAGCAACTCAATGCATAAAAGCAGTCAGATGTGGTCAGTAGGTTCATTTGATGTTCAGACCAAACAACAGAATGGGGACAAAATGAGATCTAAGTGATTTTGACCATGGAATGGTTGTTGGTGCAAGATGGGATGATTTCAGTATCTCAGAAACTGCTGATCTCTAAGGATATTTCTTGCACAACAGTCACAACAGGGTTTTACGGAATGGTGTGAAAAACAAAAAAAAATGCAACGGTTGGTGGTTCTGTGGGCAAAAATACCTTGTTAAAGAGAATGTCCAGACTGGTTCAAGCTGTCAGAAAGCTGACAGTAACTAAATAACCAGATATTACAATAATGGTGTTCAGAAGAGCATCTCCTAACTCGTAACAAGTCAAACATTGAAGTGGATGGGATACAAAAGCAGAAGTCCCATGAACATACACTCAGTGGTCACTCTATTAGGTACAGGAGGTGCCCACTGAGTATGTGTCTGTGTAAGTGCTACATATATTTGATTAAACCTGTAAGACAGTGATTATTCTCACTGATTATTTCAAACTGTAGAGCATAATTGACACCTGGAATACACAGAGACTGTCAAGGACCCCCACCATCCAGACCATGCTCTCTTCATGCTGCTGTCATTGAGAAAGATACTCAGGAGCCTGAGATTCCACACCTCCAGGCTCAGGAACAGTTATGACCCTCCAACCATCAGGCTCCTGAATCAGCATGGACGACTTCACTCACTTCAACACTGAACTACTGATTGAATGCACCCTGTAGAATCATTTTCAAGGATTCTACAACTCATGTTCTCAGTATTATTTGTTTATTGATCATTATTATTTTTTCTTGTACTTGTACAGTTTGTTTTCTTTTGCACACTGTTGTTTATCAGTCTTGGTGTGTAGTTTTTCATTGATTCTATAGTATTTTTTGTTCCGCTACGTGCAAGAAAATGAATATGGTGACTTGTACGTACTTATCTAAAAAAATTACTTTGAACTTTGAAACCCCTTCATGAGTGAAACATCAGTGTAAGTGCCATCATTGAAGCAGTACTTAAGTGTAGGGTGCGTAAATCACAACTGTGATGTTGCCACATATGAGAATTGTATCAAACAACTGATACAAATATCACATAGGAGAAAGGGGTGAGATGAAGTTTTATTTCCTCAGGCCAGGAAATGAGGACTGGACTAGGTGCAAATCTTAGTGTTAAACAGAAGACAATGTTGCAATTGTGACTGTTAATGGTTTGTCGGACTTTAACCTAAAATTAAGACCACTCACCCTTAAAGCTGCGGTAGTTGGGAAAGAGTGACCTAATTTTATTTATTTATTTAGAGATCCAGCACGGAACTTCTGGCCCAGTGAGCCATACTGCCTATTTACACTATGTGACTAATTGGCCAGATCTTGTCTAACCAATCAGATTGACTTTTCTGAGTTGATAACTTAAGTGTATAAATGAGGAAAGTCAGTAGATGTGGTTGACTTGGACTTTAGTTAGGCCTTCAGCAAGGTTCTTATATGCTAGACTGAGCAAGCTGGCAAGTTAAATCAAAAATCCAGTCATTGCCCACTATTCAACACCTCATTTATTTCCAGGACTGTGCCCACTCATTGGACAATTTACACTGACCAATTAACCTACTAACCAGTACATCTTTAATTTGTGGTAGGAAACTGGAACATGCAGTTCCAGGGCACAATGTGTGCCCTTGTTTATTGTGAGACAGACAGAGGTGGAGCTGCATCGCCTTATTTGTGGTGAGGACTGGGCCTCAAGCTGTGGGCTTGCCTGTTGCAGCATTCCAGGAGAAGAGATGCCTGTGAATGGCATCCATGCTGAGCAGCGGGATGGCCCCTTCCATTGATGCTGCCCTCTATTGTTTGATCGGTGGAATGACAAGCTGGACTTCGTACATGTGCATGCTCATCTGCAGACTGCTGAGAGCTACTTCTTCTTGCCCGTAACACCCATGCGCCATAAATTTTCAAGACATACAGTATCACTCAGGGAATTGGGCTATATCTATGTTTTTGTGTGACTGTTATGTTTACTTGCTATCTTGTATGTGCTATAGGTACCTGTGCTGTGTATGACTGTTGGTACTCTGTTTTGGACCTTGCCCTGGAGGAACAATTTCATTTGGCTGTATTACTGGGTATTCATGTTTGGCTGAATGATAGTTAACCTTGAACTTAAAAGAGCATGGGAAGAATGTATAAACTTTTTTACACCGGAATTGAATTCCAAACTCCAACACCCTGAGCCATAAGACTGTCACTCGAACCACTCTGCTATCATCGTACTTGTTACCCCAATCCATTACCAGAAATCATCCTTCATCAGGTCTTCAGGAGGAGAGGGAAAGAGAAAGGATGTAGTGTCACAACATCAGTTGTTACAGTAAGTTACTGTAATCATTTCACCTGAAGCAAATGCACGTTATCAGGACTAAAAGAAATGTTGACTTATTGTTATTTATTAAAATCCCTTATCAGGTTTCAGCATAATTAATAGTTATTCAATCTGTTATAAACACAGGTGGCTGCTTGTGCTGAAGGTGCTGTTTCAGACAAAGATGGTTGTACTATGCTGCCACCATTCTATCCTGCGATCAATGAGAAGATCTCTTGGTCATTGTTTGTGAGGGTTTACTATGTGTAAATTGGTTTCATACTACAAAGTTCAAAGTTCAAAGTAAATTTATCATCTAAGTACATATATGTCACTATATACAGCCCTGAGATACAATGTGTTGCAGGTATACTCAGTAAATCCATAGAATAATAACTATAACAGAATGGTTATTAAATCTTTATTTCAAGACCAGAACACACAAAATCCTATTGGAACTCAGCAGGTCAGGCAGCATCTTTGAAAGGAATAAAGAATTGAAATTTTGGACTGAGACACTTCTTCAAGACTGAAAAGAAAAGTAGAGGGAGGGGAATAAGTACAAGTTGGGTAAGTGGTGTGGGAGGGGGAATTTAAGTGAGATGCTGGGAAATAATAGACGTAAAAGAAAAAGGACGATGAAGAAGGAATCTGATAGGAAAGGAGAGTGGACCATGGGAGAAAGGGAAGGAGCTGGGGCTCCTGAGGAACATGACAGTAGGTGAGAAGAAGCGAAGAGTTAAGAGGGAAGCCAAATAGGGAATGCAAAAAAAAGATGAGGGGAGGAGGGGAAGGAGGGAGAAATTGATGTTTATACTGTCAGGCTGGAGGTTACTAGATGGAATATGAGGTGTTGCTCCTCCAACCTAAGGCAGTAGAGCAGAGTAAACCAGTTAACTGCACAAAGAAGAGATGCATCAAAATCCAGTCTTGTTCAACATATTTCAGTTGTCCAGTGAATGAACCCTGCTGTGCTCTCAGGAAAAAATCAAACTATACTCTTATGGTGTTGAGACTGATTGATCGAGAGGGTTACAAAAAGCAATATTTGCAGATGCTGGAAGCCTGAAACAAAAAGAGAAAATAGTCAGCGATCAGGTAACAAAAAAAAGACGTGATTTCAGTTCAATGAAATATACCTGAAATTGGTTTATTATTGTCACAAGTACCAATATACAGTGAACAGTTTGTCTTGCACACTGCTCATACAGATCAAATGATTACACAGTGCACTGAGCTAGAATAAAGAAACAAATCAGATTAAGTATAAAAGCTAGTAAAAATGTGCAGTGCAGGTAAATAATAAAGTGCAAGATCATAACGAGATAGATTGTGAGGTCAAGAGACCATCTTATCTTACAAGAGGTCCATTCAAAAGTCTGATAACATGGGATAGAAATTGTCTTTGAGCCTGGTGGTACCTGCTTTCAGGCTTTATTATCTTCTGCCTGATGAGAGAGAGAAGAGAGAATGTCTAGGATGGATGGATGTGGTCTTTGATTATGCTGGCTGCTTCACCAAGACAGTGGGAAGTAGGGCCTGAAATATAGACACAGTTACAATGAAGTATCATTGAGTTATGCTTCTTTAAAATTTTACTCTTCTTCTCTATTCATAGGTGGTCCCAGATCTACCAAATCTTCCTGGTATATTTACCCACATGGGTCACTGCTATGCCTGGTTCTTCATTGTCAATGTAGAAAGCCCCTGTTTGAAGCCTTTCCCGGTTATATTCCAGCTCTTCCTCTGCTATATTGACAACCACATTGGTGCTGTTTCGTGCACCCATGCTGAACTTGTCAATTTTATCAACTTTGCCCCTAACTTCCACCCTGCCCCAAAATTCACTTGGTCCATCTCTGACACCTCCCTTCCCTTTCTAGATCTTTCTGTCCCCAGCTCTGGAGACAAACTGTCAAATGACATTTTTTATAAATCTACTCATTACCGCGGTTATCTTGACTATACCTCTTCCCATTTTGTCTCTTGTGAAAATGCTATTCCCTTTTTTAGTTTCTTTGCCTCCACCACATCTGTTCCCAGGACATGGCTTTCAGTTCCAGGACATCAGAGATGTCCTCCTCCTTTAAAGAACAGGGTTTTCCTCCTCCACTATTGATGCTGTCCTCACCCGCATCACCTCCATTTCCTATATATCTGCACTCACCCCATCTTCCTGCTGCCTTCATACTGATAGAGTCCCTCTTGTCCTTACCTACCACTCCATCAGCCTCTGCACCCAACACATTATCCCCTGCAATGGCTGCCATCTCCAAAGGGCTCTTACCACTAAGCATGTCTTTACTTCCTGCCACTCCGTATTCTGCAGGGATCACTCCCTCTGCAATTCCCTTGTGCATTTGTCCCTCCCCACTAATCTCCCTCCTGGCACTTATCCCTGCAAGCAGCTTAAGTGTTACACCTGGCCATGCACTTCCTGCCTCATCTCTATTTAGGGCCCCAGATAGTCCTTTCAGATGAGACAACACTTCACCTGCAAATCTGCTGAGACCTTTGATTGTGCTGCTGCTCCCAATGCAGTCTCTTCTGTATTGGTGAGATCTGTTTTAAACTGATGAACCGTTTCATCGTGCACCTCTGCTCCAACTACTACAATGGGAATATGAACAAGGAAAGTCAGTCAGGACATTTTCCTGCTCATTGCATGCTAGCATGGAATCCTTTGTGATTATCCGAATAGAACAAGGAAGCTGTAGTTGAATATCTTAACTAAGGTGCTGTCCAAGCATTTCATAAACACAAGAGAATCTGCAAATGCTGGCAACCCAGAGCAACACACAAAAATGCTGAAGGAACTCAGCAGGTTAGGCAGCATCTATGAAATTGAATAAACAGTTGACATTTTCAGCCGAGACACTTCATCAGGACTGGAAAGAAGGGGGAAGAAGCCAGAACAAGAGGCTTCCCCATTCATCCAACTTCCTATTCTGGCTTCATTCCCATTGCTTTTCAGTCCTGAAGAAGGGTCTCGGCCTGAAATGTCAACTGTACTTATGTAGCGTTTAAAGAAGATATTGTATTAGCATTTGTGTTGCATTAAACAGTGAAGTGATTGCTGTGTTGTGCTAAGATGAAATCTTTGACTATTTTACCTCGTATGATTTGGATTTGTAGATTTAGGTTCAGGAGGGATGGTAGAATTAGAGTATACGAGGTCCAAGTTACCATAGAGAGATTAGTAGGGCCATTTCTCTTTCTTAATCTGCTTGTGCTTAGCTCCTGACCAAAGCCTCAATTTGGGACTTTGATGGTCAACTGGCAACTTTCTTATTCCCTTAAGTGGTGTGCAGGGATTTGGATTGGCCAGCTGTTCTTCATACAGCGCGAACTCCTGCCAAAGATACATCATGCATAATACATGACCTTATAAAATGAGTCAGGATAGGGACACAGACAGATTTTAAGGACCCAACAGTAATATCATCCCACTGGATCTCTGCCTGGAAGACATATATCCACTCCTATAAATCTAATACTTCTGTGAAACAATTTCTGGGTATAGTTATTCCCAAGGTGAGTTACTTTTTTAAACCTAACTAAGTTCATCTAACAGCACAGGGAGAAAAGCAATAAGCACAGCACTAGTGGTAAGTGCCAGAGGCTTGATTTGGCACAGTGATACTTATCCATTTAAATGCCAGCTAGGGCAAGACTTCTTTGGATGTATATCTGCAACCGTAGGTCAAAAACTTACCAAAAGATTCCTGCAGACAATTCTCTCATTCATGTTCTTCAATATCTGTTTCATAGGGTCCAAGAGTGACACATGAACTTGCTGACATTCCCCAGTGTGGAGACTACAGAATATGTTCACCTATCCTGCATTAGACTTTGAATGGGGATTTTGCAACTGTGAGCAAGGAAGGCAACATGCTGGAATTTTAAAAGAACTGTGATAAAAGAAGATACATGTAAAAAAATTAAAATTGATTTGTGTTTTTAGATTATTGACAATGTTTAATAATCAGTTGTAGAACCATATCATTAAAAAGGCTCTTTGGCCCATCTTCTCCATGCTCCCTATCAAGTACCCATCTATACTAACCCTTCTTATCAGTAAACAACAGGAATTCTGCAGATGCTGGAAATTCAAGCAACACACATCAAAGTTGCTGGTGAACGCAGCAGGCCAGGCAGCATCTGTAGGAAGAGGTGCAGTCGACGTTTCAGGCCGAGACCCTTCGTCAGGACTCGTCAGGACCCTTCTTATCAGTGCTTGGTCTATAAACTTCTATTGATTTGTAATACAACTACTCATTTAGGTATGTATTTTTTATTTGTATTTGCAATAGATTGTGAATATTTCTAAAAAGCAGCTATATTCACAAGCACAAAGACAATGACAGCTTTGATAGATGGGAACTGGGGGGACCGTCATGTGGCTCAATTATTTTGAAGATCACATCTCATCTCATGTGCATGCTCTTGAAAACTAAGCTTCTATTTTTTTATCAGCAGAGTTAAGAGTAATTTGGGATAAATCTGTACCTTTTCCATAAATATGGGTTGTGAAAAGCAGAGCAAAATCCTTACAGGGTTATGGAGCCCATATTGCTTCCACACTAAATGATTGAATAGTACCAGAGAAATTAAATTGAATCATTCAACTTACCAGTAAACTAATAGGTGCAGTATTAAAAGAGATGCTGGAAAATCTGCATTGTTTATTGGAAATAGAAGAACAAATTGGAAAAGTGTTTAAAATTGTATGTGGGATCGTGGAATTCATAAATTAAGAGTACAAAAGTAATGAAGTTATAATTAACCTACAGAGAACTGACAGTCAAGCTTACTAACTACTTTCAAATCTCTTACTAGCTCTTCTTTCAGTTAGTCCTGACGAAGGGTCTCGGCCCGAAACGTTGACTGTACCTCTTCCTACAGATGCTGCCTGGCCTGCTGCGTTCACCAGCAACTTTGATGTGTGTAACCATATTGCTGATAGTTTATCGCAATGAAAAGCTTTATTTAAAAACACGAAAAGGTCTGCAGATGCTGGAAATCAAAAGCAATGCGCACAAAATGCTGAAGGAACCCAACAGGCAACATCTATGGAAATTAATAAACAGTCAAAGTTTTGTGCCACGAACTTTGTTCAGAACTGAAAAGGAAGGGGGAAGATTCCAGAATAAAAAGGTGGGGGAGGGGAAGGAAGACTAGTAGAAGATGATAGGTGAAATCAGATGGATTGGAAAAATAAAGGTCTGGAGAAGAAAGAATCTGATAAGAGAGGAGAGCGAACCATAGGAGAAAGGGAAGGAGGAGAGTCCCAGGGGGAGATAATAGGCGGGTGATAAAAGACAAGAGGCCAGAGTGTGGAATGGGGGGGGTTATTTTTGGCACAAGTGGAGGCCATGGACTGACATATCAGAATGGGAATGGGAATGGGAATTAAAATGCCTGGCCACCGAGAAGTTCAATTTTTGCGGATGGAGCAGAGGTGCTCGACAAAGCAGTCTACCCATTTACAAAGGGTCTCGCTAACGTAGAGGAGACCTTATAGGGAGCACTGTACACAATAGACAACCCCTGCAGATTTGCAGATGAAATGTCGCCTTACCTGGAAGGACTGCTTAGGGCTCTAATTGGAGGTGAGGGTGGAGATGTATGGGCAGGGGTAACACCCAGGTTGCTGACAGGATTAAGTGCCGGGTGAGGGGGGGAATTAGTGGGGAGGAACGAGTGGACAAGGGAATGACTGAAGGATCAATCCCTGAGGAAAGTGGGGGAGGGGGAAACAGGTAAAGATATGATTTTTGGTATATTTGTTTAAAACCTTTTACTGAGAGAAGCTACTGTACCGTATTTTCTTTTCCCCTTGCCCTTCGTATTAACTATTTACTGACAAAAATGATTTGCTACATACGCACAAAGAATTACATGGTTCCCTTCCTGTAAAAGTTCAATGATTCTTTTTATTCTTCTATTTAAAAACATTGTTGTTTCTTGTAAAATATTTACGGTTTTGGTCTAGTTTCTAACTTAACGTAAACAGCATTTTAACTAGTCAAGCCCCATGAAGAAATATGCAATATTCTTTGGCAAATACCAGATTTCCATTTTGCTGTTTTAATTGTAGTTATCCTTTTCTGTCCAGGTCTAAATCTGCTTTCAGCTGTCCATTTCCTTCCACAGATGCTGCCTGATCCAGTGGGTTTCTCCAGTATTTTTTTGCCCCAAATTTCAACGCCTGTGTCATCTTTTCCTGTGAAGAGTTTGTGGAGTATGTGGTATGGAATTACTGCTCTTGTTGTAGATCATATGATATGCTGCCAAGGATACTATTTGAGTTATCCTTTCCGGCATAGACTGGAGATGGCTTCAACTCCACCTAATCTCCTGGCCCACCTCAGTTTTAATGATGCTTGACTTCAGAGGCTCAATATAATTGTAATTTTAGTCAGGTTCCCGATATCCATTACCAGATCCTATACATACATTACTATTATATTAAGACCGTAAGATATAGTAGCAGAATTAGGCCATTTGGCCCATTGAGTCTACTCCGCCATTTCGTCATGGCTGATATTTTCTTCTCAGCTCCAATCTCCTGTCTTCCACCTGTGTACGCAGCTCTCTGGTGAAAAATGATGTTGTATCTGTTAAATAGGGGCCGTGGACAATTCTGATTTGATGGAGAATGGACGTGAAAGCACAGAAGAATATCTGGATAAATTTCTGAAAACGCTCATCCACTGCTGTCATTACTGTGTGGTCAGCAATCTTTCGGAGGGTAGGCCTCAAAATCCCCGGCCTTGTCTGCTTTTGGCGACTGAGAAGGAGGTCGAATCATTCGGCAGAGATGCTGCTCAGTACTCGGTGTTCAGAGAGCTGATCAGAGCTCGAAGTCTTTGGATGACTCAGAGTCGGATTGTGGTCAGCATGGCAGGGAGAGTTTTTCTTCCTTCTCCCGTCTGCATGAGATGTAGGATATTTGAGAAACTTTGAATTTTACTGTGCTCACGGACTTTCTTCATCAAGTTATGGTATGCTTACACTGTTTTTTTCTTTGCCATTTATTCAAATATTTCATTATTTTTTCTGCTATTTCCACTCTGATACCACAGATGTGGTTCATGTGTTTTGATTAAAGCTATCTCCATCTTAAGTGGCTTTCAATAATAAAGTTGTAGTTAACGTTATGATAGAAAACGATCACAGACCTACCTCTTAACTATCAACCATTAATTTCATGCCTGTCTTAAGGTATACAGTATATTCCATTGACACAAGGCAAGCTTTGAATGTTACTTTGTCTCTATGCTTGAAAAATGTTGTCTTGACAGATTGGGCTCATCTCTGCAAGATTTGGTCCTCTTCGGTGGCTCAGGAATATGGTAATGCCAGTGAACTTTTATTGTTCAGTAAAGTCTCTAAATTCTCTAGAAGTGAACTGGGCTGCTTTGCTCTCACTTGTCTGTTTAGGGCCTAGTTTTATAAAAAATTCAAATCAGTATAGCAGTAGAAATTTTAATTTTAAGATATGTTCATTCCACACTAACACATGGAAGTGAATGTTGGATCATCATCATCATCATCATCATCAGGTGCCATGCCCAGTTTGAGCTTTGACTGCCATGACCCACACACTCCTGCTTCCAGTCAAGTGGATCAGTTCATTGGTATTCATTTCTAGTTCTCTGGCTGCTGTCTCCATTTGACCATGGTTTTATTAGCAAATAGATTCTAGGAAACCTAGTATCTAGCAACGCTGGTTTGCAATTGCCTTCCTTTGGGTGAACTAAAGAAATCGCCATTTCTCTTCTCAAATGTTCATCCACCTGTACTATAGCTGTTGACATTTGAGGTCCTAGCTCATCCGCCTTCTCTGTCATTAGTTCAGTTACTGAACCTGCTGGATCCACCGTTGGGCTTCGCTCGTGTCCTGAGCAGGAACCCTTGCAGGTTCTACCGTTCCGGGTCAGAGCGGCCCTGCGAGCAATGAATGACTAAGGGGTAACTCTACTTTCCCCAAAGCTCTGAAAGTCCCCAATCAGAGCCTCATCATCAGTTGCAGTTTAGAGTCACACCCAGGACAATGTTGGATAATATCAAAGCAAAATGAGGTAAGACTTGAAGCTGGAGAAATGTGATTTTTTGAGAAGACTGATGAAAATATCATGGAAGGACAGAGTAACAAATGAGCAAGTGTTGCAAAAAGCCAGAAGAAGTGAAGTGATATCATCAGTCAGGAAACAGCAGCTGGAATTTCTGGGACATGTACAGAAGAAAGAGAAGCTCGAACATCTTGCAGTGTGGGGAAAAATTGATGGAAGAAAAAGTCGCAGTTGACAGCACATGACATTCATGAGTTACATTAAGGGGTGGACAGGCAAAAGTTTTAAAGAGCTTATTAGGACTTCTCAGGTTAAAGACAGATGAAAGACCATGATCACCCTCAGCATACAACAAGCACATAATGATGATGATGAGTAATTTTAAAGTTGTTTTCATCCTTCTGATGAATAGGACTTTGGAGTATTGTCAACAACTAGAAGGTACCTTTCATTTTTGTCATAGAACAAATTAGACCCTGTAGTTCACCAAGGTCTGGGAGATGCATCAGCTAGTTATGATCCCCTGTTCTATTGTGTATTTCTGTGCTATTGACAGACAGCACATTGATATTTTTCTCCTGTGTGATTGTAGATGTCAACACAGTCTTCACAGGTAGTGGAGTGGAGATATGTCTCTACCAAAGGAGGTGTAAGGTGCTCCTTCCCTCCACAAGCCTGTAGGTCACCTTTGGGAAAGATATAGCACCTGCTTAGCTCCCCTTATCAGGGTCACATGAAGCCATTGGGCAGGTGGTGGATGGTTGTATGAGCAGCTGGTTCATATCACAAGTCCTGGTTATGCGACCTCTGATGCCAAGCAGTCAATCTCTGAAGAGTATTGATAATATAAAGATACTTCCCAGAAGAAGGCAATGGCAAACCACTTCTGTAAAAAATTTGCCAAGAACAATCATGGTCAAGGAAAGACCATGATCACCCAAGTCATACAGCATGGGACACATCAAACAAACTAAGTCTCCATTGTTCTGTGTGGTTTGGTGTATCTTCTATAGTTATTTCCTTGACAAATATATTGGCAAGATTATTCCGGATCTAAGCATCTTAGGTTGACCAAAGTCTTACTACTGGATGTGTTTGTTTCATGCTTTCAGGCCATTCCTGGGTCACTTACAAAGTTAACATCATGACATCCATCTCTCTTCCAACCTTACTTAGTCTTGTTGCAGTCACATTCATGAGGCAAGATACGTTTCCATCTAGCTTTCTCATCTCATGTTTCTACTGTAAAGAATGTATCTTTGAGCACCAATTCTATTCCTGGTTTGTAGCTCAGGATGAAATACAGTGGAACCTCAAGTGTATTCTGTGCAGCCCTGCTGATGTTTTATATCGGATTTTCTTATAGATATTCCCTTGAGTTCAGAATTAATTTTCTTCAAACTACCTTGTGGAGACATAGATGTGGGCATTTTTTTTATCCATATGTGACTGCTAATGACTCTCTTCCTATTGTTGGCATTATTTTTGTTCTGGCTGAGAGGACTTTTTAGATGCAACTCCAACTGGCATGCCTTGTTACACTAGGGCTGCTGCCAGCCCCTTATTAGAGGCATCAACTCGGAAAATATTATGCTTCACTCCTGTTTGTTGATACCAACTTGCCTTGGTTCCCATCACTCATATTTCTTTACAATGCAGGCAGCACAGTAGCATGGTGGTTAGCACAACGTTTTATAGTATCAGCAACCTGGGTTCAATTCTTCCTGCTGCCTGTAAGGAGTTTGTCCATTATCCCTATGACCACATGGCTTTCCTCTGGGTGCTATGGTTTCCTCCCACCATCCAAAGATGTACTGGTTAGTAAGTTATTTGGTCATTGTAAATTGTCACATGATTAGGCTAGGATTAAATCAGGGATTGCTGGGCGGCTCGGCTTGAGGGCTGGAAGTGCCTGTTCCACTGTATGTCAATAAATACATAAATACTATTTGTCCCATTCAGTCTTTGCCAACTCGGAAAGTAAACCCATCAAACCCATGTCCCTACTTACTTCCCTGATCTCCTGCATGCCCATCAGTCCTTCATCCACCACTTGGCACTAGAGACAATTTACAACAACCAATAAGCCTTCTGACCAGCACACCATTGAGATATGGGAGATTGTTAGATGTTTCTCGATCAGTGTGTCACTTTGAGTTCACAACGTTCTCCCATCCCTCCCATGAGATTAACTAACTTACTGCAACTTCTCTGACTCCGGAAAGTATATTCTTTCATTTTTGTGATATAAAGCATGTTGTAATGGAACACAGAGCATAGCACAGTACAGGCCTTTTGGCCCACGATGTTGTGCTGACCTTTTAACTTATTCTAAGATCAACCTAATCCTTTCCTATCACATAGCCATCTACTTATCTTTCATCCATGTGTCTATTGAAGAATCTCTTAAATATACCTAATGTATCTACTTCTACCACTACCCTTGGCAGTACTTTCTGTCACAGTGAGTGCTGGCAACGATTGAACACAACTGCAGAGGAACGACAGGCTCTCATGTGGAGAAGGCAGGCAGAGTTTATACATAGGAATTCCAACAGAACATGGAAGGCTTGACCGAGCAACACTGCGTAATGAAACATTATCCAAAACTAGGAGCCCACAATAAATGCTAAGGAATGCCCACTTAAATAGTACAGGTACGCTGAATCCTGGAGCCCTTCAAAATAAACTCAGCAAGGTTAAACAATCTTTGTTACTAGCTAAACGATAATTAATCATTTAAGGTACTCTAAAAACCTTGAAGCCAAATGCTCACCGACTCCCTGCACAGGTCAAGAGTTTTCATTACTGCTTTCCATACACCTAGCACACTCTGCGTAGAATATTTACCTCTGACCTCTTCTGAAAATCACTTTAAAACTATGCTCCCTTGTACTAGCCATTATTGCCTGGGAAAAGGCTGTTGGCTGTTCACTCTTTTTATCCTGTATACCTCTTGTAAGTCACCTCTCATCCTCCTTCACTCTAAAGAGAAGAGCCCTAGCTCAATCAACCTCCTAAGACATGCTCACTATTCCAGACAGCATTCTGATACATTTCCTCTGCACTTGACAATTAAGTGACCAAAACTAAGTACAATATTCCACTGTTTTCTAATCAGGGTTTTATAGAGCTGCTGCATTATCTAGCAGCTCTTGAACTTAATCTCCCTTTATCTTCTTTCATCTGTGTGTCTCTGAATTGGGTCATTCCATGATGTGGAATTGCATCTCTTCTCTATACTGCCAGCACAGCATTACTTCATCTCAAGAGACTTTCTTTTGGACATTCATCATCTTTCATACTTTTCATTATTGAGATATAACACAGAATAGGCACTTCGAGGCACGTCGCCCAGCAACCCCTGATTTAACCCTAGCCTTATCACGGGACAATTGTCAATGACCAATTAAACTATCAACCGGTATGTCTTTGGACCGTGGGAGGAAATCCACCTGGTCATGGTGAGAATGTACAAACTCCTTACAGGCAGCTGCAGGGATTGAACTCAGGTCACTGGTACTGTAAACTACTACACTACCATACTGCGCCCAAAGTGCTATACCGTTAATTTATGCTCCTAGGTCCAATGTCGGCAAGCCAGATCAAAGTATGATTTTCAGCCATTTTCTGACTGAGATGAAAATGTGGATTTCATTTCTTCTTTAAAGTGAAAGGGAGAAAATTTAATGATGTATAGGGCAAGTATTTTACACAGAGATTGGGAGGTGTCTGGAACTGCATGCCAGGGAGGTGCAGGAAGTAGAAATGATAGCGGCTTTTAAGGTAGAGATATTAATATGCAGGGAATGGAGGAATATGGATCACGTGCAGGCAGAAGAAGTTAGTTGCATTGTGCTTGGTTTGGATATTGTAGGTCAAAGAGCCTGTTCCTGTGCTGTTCAATGTACTAAGTTGGCCAAATAAGAGATGATTACTGCATCTACATTTGTACATCGGAAGTCCTGGTTCAGGGCTTTGGCCCAAAACATTGAATGTTTATTCCTTTCGATAGATACTACTGGTCTGCTGAGACGCCCCAGCATTTTATACGTGCCTCTCCGTTGCTCAGGATCTACCATGGATATTGCACGTTAGCTGTGCACGTAATATGCAAGCTAGGGCAGTACGATATGGAGAGCAAGCTGTTACTCATGCAGCAGGTTCACCTGCTCCATACAGCCGATGAATCAAAAGAAATGGCTCAGACTATTCAGTTTGGCACAATCGGCAGTGTGGGGGTTGCTAGTCAGTTTTGAATGCAATGTAGACTGTTTTAGGAACTCCAGCTCTGGATTTTTCCTTGTGGTTTACTCCTGAAGCCTTCCCCATGAGTGGGTGTAGCCGCAAGCAGCAGAGGTTTGAGATCAGAGTTTTCCTTTTCGGAGATAAGCTGCCAACTATGGCTGATGAGCCCCATCTACCGGAAGTGACTGGTTTTAAGATGCCAGTAACCCACCTTTGCCCCTTCTTCTGTCAATAGAAATGGTTCTACTGGCTTAATAGCTAAAGCACACATGACAGCCAGGAGCTGGACTTGGTTGTCAGAGGCTATTTGAGTTGCACGCCATTAGGAGCATTTAACAAGAAGTGGGAGCTTACCCCAACTACCACCCCTGAAGGAACCAATTTGTATGCACCACTGTTGATTTCTAGCACCTGCAGAATCACTTGTGTTTGTGATTTACTGCATCTACCCGCCTGAAATCAGGTGTAGAATGTTAGAGCACACTAGCTTTCATTCTGCTTCATAAGGTATATGTGTTCTTCCACAGGAAAAGCTTTATTTATTTAACACAGCATCTTGTAGTGCCCATTCAAACAACTGTGCGTGCTTGGGCTCGTGGAATAGCTCATGGAAGGTCAAAGATTCATGTAGTAAGCAATCTAGGAACAGATGTTGGTGCTCGGATGGGACAGCTGGCAGGTGGTATCCACAGGTAAAACCGAACATATCATCATATTCTTCCAGACTGCTGAATCAGCAGACATCTGACCTAGCATTTTACAGCCAGTTACTAAAGCACCCTGTAAAGGCAAGAGGCCGCCTTTTAGCTTCAAATTCCCTGAATATGATGAAAAAAAAATTCCAATAGAATGCAGCTCTGGGCAACACTCCACTGATTTCAGTAGATTTTCATTGTCACAAACTGCTGATTGTGGGATGCTGACCAGAGGCAGCTGTTTCTAATTTAAAAGTGCATGTCTTGCTTAAACCTTAGAAGGTTAAATATTGCAGGACCTTGCGAATATGATATCTTCCAGTCCTGCTGCTGAGCACACAGTAACCTTACACAAAGCCAGCCCGGTAACAATGGAACTCGACGCGTGAAGAAAAAAAAAGCTGAAAATTAGAAATGGAAGTAAAATAATGCTGGTACTGCACTCAGCTCAGGCGATCAGCATTATTTTTAACTCTGTCTGTTCAAAATAATGTTAACCAGGAAATGTTCTGTATATTAGCATCCATGAACAAAAAATGGATTAATTAGTTGGGATTCATCATAGCGTTCACACACATGTTAGATTTCGATACAATATCAGATCCTCCTGAAATGCTATAAAATTGGTGGGGATATATATCCAGACGGCAGTTTGTTATTCAAGAGGGTCTGTGCATTGGAGCAATGAGGTGTAACTTGGAGGGCAATAATGAAGCCATGTCTACTCTCAATCATCAGCAAGGTGATGGAATGGATAATCAATGATGCTACCAAAACATGCATGCTCAGCAGCAACTGTCTTACAGAACTTGGTCTGGATTCTGACGAAGTCTCTCAAGTTCAAGTTCGAGTTTATAGTCATTCAACTGTATGCATGGACACTGCCAAAGAAAGCAACGCATCTCAAGGACGAGGGTAGAGAACACAGTACATATATCTCAAACAAAACACATATAGTGATATTACCACAAATAATAAAATATATTCCAACTTTTGATCTCATTATGGGTTTGGTCTAAACACAGAAGAGAGTGCTGAACTGCAGAGGTGAAGTGGGAGTAACAGCCCTTGATATTAAGGCAGAATTTGAGGCTGCCCCAACACAATTCAAGGAATGTGTTGGTCATTGACATAAATGATTCATTTCTCTGCATGTTTTAATGCTATGTGACAGATATAGCCAGCCTTTAATGTTTAATCTTTAATCAAAGAGCCCTGTCTAAATTGGAGACAGGGGACAAGATGCACATTTTACAATCATATCTTGCACAAAGGGTAATGGCTGTGGTGGTTGTGATCAATTATCTCGGCCATGGGACAGGAGTCCCTCAAAGGCCTAGGCCCAACAATCTTCTGCTAAACTGTTGTTTTGTGACAGCAGTACAATGTAGACATAAAACTTACTGTAAGTTACAATAAACAGACAGGCAGATAGAGCAAAAGGGGAGTGAGGAGGTGTTCATCAACCCAAGACTCTTTCAAATTGCTGCAGGTACACAGAGGAGAGCAATCTGACTGGTTGCATCACCACCTAGTCTGGAGGTTTTAATTCACAGGATCAAAAGAGGCTGCAGAAAGTTCTAGCCTCAGCCAGCTCCATCACCTTCCCACCATCGTGGACATCTTCAAAAGGCAGCCCCTCAAGAAGGAGGCAGCCGTGATTAAAGACCCTCACAACCTGAGACATGTCCTGTTCTCATACTATCATCGAGGGGATGTACAGGAAGCTGAAGAACTGCACTCAATGTTTTAGGAACAGCTTCTTTCACTCCGCCACCAGTGATAGTAAACTTGATCCAGATTCTGATTCTGAGGCCTGGGCTGATAGGCAGCAAGTAGAGCATTGTTTCCCTCATCACAGATGTTGTCTGACCTGCTGAGTATTTCCAATATTTTCGATCTTCATTGCTTAAAGTAATTCTATCAGGAAAAGATAGTTTGACAGGTTACAAGGAAGTCATTGTGTGAAGCAGAACAGTCTTGTCAAATTGTTCAATCTCCCTTGAACAAAACTGTAAAATTCGCTGAGTTTTTTTTCTATTTTTATTTTCTTTCTCTTAGTGTCCATGAAAATTCTGACAAAATTGCATTTCATAAAGTAAGCAGTACTTCACTGTCCTCCCATCTTCACCCTGCCGACATATTTGATTCCTTGCTCTCAATCTATTTTTCCTTGATAGAAAAGTTTAAGAAAAAAAAAGAAAATTTGACTTTACTTACAATGGAAAATAATCTGTTCAAGACTGTTCGAGTGCGAAGTAAGAAACTCAGTGACATTAAATCCTATTGTGAAATAGTGTAATTACATTGGAGGACAAGTAGCATTCAGTGGAGAAACTCATCCTGGTAAAGAATGTAGGTTGCGAAATTGAATTCTCCGGATCGATTGAGTAGAAACATTGCTGGTGTTGGGATAAATCCCTATGGTTTAGGGTTGTGAGCCTTTCATACCTACCTGGTCTGGACTTAACTCTGAATCAAGTCCACTCTATACATGGAACACTTCAACATAAATGTGCCCTTCATCCCATCTAGCCATTGCTAATAAGTTAATATGACTAGTCCCATTGACCAGCCCCTGACCCATAACCCTCCATACCCCTCCCATCCATGCACTTGTCCAAATTTCTCTTAAATGTTGAAAATAAACCTGTATCCATCACTTCCACCAGCAGCTCATTCCACCCTCTGAGTGAAGAAGCTCACCCTCATGTTTCCCTTAAACATTTCACCTTTCACTCTTAACCCATGACCTCAAGTAGTAGTCTCACCCAACCTCAGAGGAAAAAAACTGCTTTCATTTACCCTGTCGATACCTCTCATAATTTTTTATACCTCTGTCAAGTCACCTGTGCCCTACAGAATAAAATCCTAACCTATTCAACCTTTCGCTCAAACTGAGGTCCTCAAGTCCCGGCAACATTCTTGTAACTTTTCTCTGCACTCCTTCAATTTATTCACAATGCTGTTAAGACACCGGGGGAAGATAAGCAGTGGGTCAGCCAAGAACCAAAGAGCCAAAAGAAACATTCTTTTCAACATTTTAAGCAAGATTGGTGTATTTTTGTTTTTGTACAATTTTAGAGTGAAAAAAAAAAGGAAAGGAGCACCATGCAAAAGTTTGGGCACCCCAAGAGATTTGAGCTCTCAGATAACTTTTACCAAGGTCCCAGACCTTAATTAGCTTGTTAGGGCCATGGCCTGTTCACAGTCATCGTTAGGAAAGGCAGGTGATGCAAATTTGAAAGCTTTATAAATACCCTGACTCCTCAAACCTTGTCCCAACAATCAGCAGCCATGGGCTCTTCTAAGCAGTTGCCTAGCACTCTGAAAATTAAAATAAATGTTGCCCACAAAGCAGGAGAAGGCTATAAGAAGATAGCAAAGTGTTTTCAGGTTGCCATTTCCTCAGTTCATAATGTAATTAAGAAATGGCAGTTAACAGGAATGGTGGAGGTCAAGTTGTGGTCTGGAAGACCAAGAAAACTTTCTGAGAGAACTTCTCATAGGATTGCTAGAAAGGCAAATCAAAACCTCTGTTTGACTGCAAAGGACCTTCAAGAAGATTTAGCAGACTCTGGAGTGGTGGTGCACTGTTCTAATGTGCAGTGACACCTGCACAAATATGACTTTCATGGAAAATCTTTCCTGCATCCTCACCGCAAAATTCAGTGTCAGAAGTTTGCAAAGGAACATCTAAACAAGCCTGATGCATTTTGGAAACAAGTCCTGTAGACTGATGAAGTTAAAATAGAACTTTCTGGCCGCAATGACCAAAGGTATGTTTGGAGGAAAAAAGGGTGCTGAATTTCATGAAAAGAACACCTCTCCAACTGTTAAGCACGGGGGTGGATCGATCATGCTTTGGGCTTGTGTTGCAGCCAGTGGCACAGGGAACATTTCACTGGTAGAGGGAAGAGTGAATTCAAATAAATACGAGCAAATTCTGGAAGCAAATATCACACCGTCTGTAAAAAAAAGCCAAAGATGAAAAGAGGATGGCTTCTGCAACAGGATAATGATCCTAAACACACCTCAAAATCCACAATGGACTACCTCAACAGGCGCAAGTTGAAGTTTTTGCCATGGCCCTCACATTCCCCCAACGTAAACATCATCGAAAATCTGTGGATAGACCTCAAAAGAGCAGTGCATGCAAGACAGCCCGAGAATCTCACAGAACTAGAAGCCTTTTACAAGGAAGAGTGGGCAAAAATCCCCCAAACAAGAATTAAAAGACTTAGCCGGCTACAGAAAGCGTTCACAAGCTGTGATACTTGCCAAAGGGGGTATTATTAAGTACTGATCATGCAGGGTGTCCAAACTTTTGCTTTGGGTCCTTCTCCTTTTTTGTTAGTTTGAAACGATAAAAGATGGAAATTAAAAAAAGTTATCTTGCTTAAAATATTAAAGAAATGTGTCATCTTTAACTTTATGCCTTTTGGAAATCAAGTCATCTTTTGCTCACTTAGCTGTTCACAGTAACAGAAATTTTGACTGGGGTGCCTAAACTTTTGCATGCCATTGTACACATATACACACTTAGTGTAATTTACTATTTTTTATTATTATGAATTGCATTGACCTGCTGCTTCATAACAACACATTTCACGAATTATACTTGTGATATTAAACTTGATTTTGATAGGTTAAGTTGAAACAGTTTAATAGTGGTAGTTATTAACACATTAAGTTTCATGGTCTGTGTAATGGAGTTGTTAACAGTAAAGATTAAAGGTTAATTATTAGCCTTATTTGTCACATACATCAAAACAATGAAGCATACTGTGAAATCCATTGTTTGTATCAAAAATCTGCAGGTTATGTGGCTTTTGCCCCGCTCGGGGATGAAGTGAGGCTGAGCCTGTGGGCCTGTTCTGGCTGCTCCTGTCTGTGGATTGAAGCGTTTTAATTCTGCATGCTGTTAGCTTGCTTTTATTGCTTGCACGATTATTCATTTTTCTATCTCTGCACATTAGGTGTTCATTGGATTTTTTTAATGGGTTCCTTTGTGTTTCTTGTTTTGTGGCTGCCAGCAAGGAGACAAATCTCAAGGTTGTATACATACTTTAATAATAAACGTACTTTAAACATTGAACTTTGAAAAATCTGCTTGGGCCGCCCGAAGATATTTTCAGGCTTCTGGTGCCCATATAACTTGCCTGGAACTTACTAACCCTAACCTGCATGACTTTGTAATGTGGGAGGAAACCTGAGTACCCAGCGGGAACCCGTGATGTCACGGAGAGAATATGCAAACTCCTTACAGACAGCGCCAGATATTGAAGCAGTGTTACTGCCACTGTAATAGCATTACACTAACCACTACACTATCGTGCTGCCCCTAACAAAATTGCTTCTGTACTGCTTGCCTGGACTCCACTACTTTTTGACTCAGTTCTTTTGCAGGGTCTCGATCCAAATCATTTACTGTTTTCATTCCCATAGATGATGTTGCATTCCTCCAGCATTTTGTGTGTGTCACAGTTACTATCTGACTCATACCATGAATTTGAAGAGGTATAAGCTCTCTAATCAGATTGAGTTTAGCAAACGGTGATCAAATTCAAATTTTTTTTTTATTGTTGAGGCTGTGTCAAATTAATGATTTTATAGATTGGAAATGTCCTTTTATTTTGCATGCCATTTCTTGCACAATAAAAGACTTTTCCACTTCATGGGGAACAAAAATCAGTATTGCAACAGAATGTTGAAGGAGAATGATGACCAATCAAACGTGATTGTTGTGGGTTTTTTGTTGTACCAGCAAGAAGGGGGAAAATAAGCAATTCTGCAAAACAGCACATTAGCAGTCCATTTTGCAGAACGTTGGCATTCTATAGTGATTCATTTGCAAAACAGATGAACCTGCTGTTTCAGTGACCTTCACTAAACCATAAACTCCACATGATTCAGAAAATGACCGCCCAATTTTAGTCCTATTATTTTAAATGACAGTATTTTGGGATAGAGTGATAAACAAAGAAGGATCCTTGTTGTGGCAATAATGGACATGCCCTCTTCTCATTGCTACCATCAAGGAGGAGGTACAGGAGCCTGAAAACACACTCAATGTTTTAGGAACAGCTTCTTCCCCTCTGCCTTCAGATTCCCGATGGACAATGAATTTACACTACAGTATTTTATTTTCGTCTTTTCCTCTCTTTTTGTACTGCTTATTTAATTTATGATATATGAGAAAGTCTGCAATGCTGAAATCCAAAACAACACACACAAGGTGTTGGAGGAACTCAGTAGGTCAGGCAGCGTCAGAGCAAAGGAATAGGTTGTCAGTGTTTTGTGCCAAGACCCTTTATCAGGACTGATTCTGATTCTGTAGAGGAAAACTAAAGATGATGAACTTTCCTGGCGGTGATGTAGGAAGGGAGGACATAAGATGACAGGTACGTAAGACAAAGGAACAGTATTGGACCATTTGGCCCATCATGTCTGCTCTGCCATTCCAACCTGGCTGATTTGTTATCCCTCTGAAACCTATTCTTTTGCCTTCTCCCCATAACTTTTGATGCCATTACTAATCAAGAGTCTATCATCATCCACTTCAAATATACCCAATGACTTGTCTTCATCAGCCAACTATGCCAGTGCATTCAGAGATTCACCACCCTCTGGTTAAGAAATTCCTTCTAATCTCTGTTCTAAATGAATGTCCCACTATTTTGAGGCTGTGTTCTCTGGTCTTAGACTCCCCCATTTTTCGAAACATCCTGTCCTCATCCACTCTACCTAGGACTTTCAACATTCGATAGGTTAAAGGGAGATCCCCCTTCAATCTTATAAACTCCAGTGAATACAGGCCCAGAGCCATCAAACGCTGCTCATACATTAACCTTTCCATTCCTAGGATCATTCTCTTGAAGTGGCTCTGGACCCTGTCCAATACCAGCACATCCATTCTTTGATTGGAGACCAAAACTGCTCACAATACTCCAAATGCAGTCTGATAAATGTCTTATAGAGCATCAGCAATACATTCTTGCTTTTACTTTCTCGTCCTGAGAAACTGAATGCTAACATTACATTTGCCTTTCTTACCCCAGACTCAACAGCCACTCAATAAAAGAGCACAAACTCAAGCCATCCAATACCAATGAAATCTGCAGATAACCAAAACAGAGCTTGTTTTCTGCCAAGAAAACAAAAGCACCAGCCTGGATGCCGCGCCGCAACGCCCTACTGGTCAGGATGCCTCTCTCAGCTGTAAACAGGCACGACCAGGGCTGGAGGACTAATTTTCTTCCGGTGTTCCAATTTTCTCTCACATTCCAAAGACATGCAGGTTGGTAAGTTAATTAATTAGTCAGCAAAATATAGCATGCTGCATTGTCACTGAAAGCATTGACTGTACAATCTTTGAACTGTATTGGTCATTAACACAGAGCAATGTGTTTCACTGTACGTTTTGATGTACATGTGATAAAGAAAAGCTAAACCTTATAATCTGTATACCCTTAACTACAAAGGGGAATAAAGAGTTCACGTTTTGCACCAATTCCGAATGAAGGGCCTCTGCTTGAAACATCAATTGTTTTTTTCTCTCTCCATAGATACTGCCTGACCTGTGAGTTCCTCCATCATTTTGTGTGCATTGCTCCCGTGAAGTTTGTTGTCAGATGCACAAGTGCAGTGAGGTGCAGGTACAGTATAATGAATAGCTTGCCTGCAGCAGCATCACAGGACACAAGACATGCATAAATTATACAAGACAGTGAAGATAAAAAGAGATGATGCAAAGTAAGACATTAGTGCAAAAAAAAGCATAATCAGGGACAAGCCATTTATAAAACATAAGTACAAGTACAGAAATAATCAACCTTATTTAGCATCGCATATTTTTTTGTTCAATGCTACTGGAGATCTAAAACTTTGCCAATGCTTCAGGGAAACTGTATACCTTTAAAATGCAAAGATTCTAGTTAAGTTATTAAATATTACCTTGGATACACAGCATCAGAATCAGAATTAGGTTTATTATCATTGACTTGTATGTTGTGAAGTTTGTCGCTTCGCAGCAATAGTACGATGCAGAGATATCGGAATTACTATAAATTACAAAATAAATAACAGGAGCAAAATAAAAGGAAAGACAAAGTAATGTTTATGTCTTATTAGATCATTCAGAAATCTGATGGCAGAAGGTAGGATGCTTTTCCTAAATCATTGAGTTTGGGTTTTCAAGTTTCTGTACCTCTTCCTTGATGGTAGTAATGAAAAGAGGGCATGTCCTGGATGGGCAGGGTTCTTAATGATGGGTGCGGCTTTCTTGAAGCAACACACTTTGAAGAAGTCCTCAGTGGTTGGAAGGGTTGTACCCATGATTGAGCTGGCTGTGTCTGCTACTGTTTACAGCCTCTTGAGATGCTGTGCACGGAAGCCTCCATACCAGGCAGAGATGCAACAAGTCAGAATGCTCTCCACTATACCTATAGAAATTTTCAAGAGTTTTTGATGACATACCACATCTCCTCCATCGTCTAACAAAGTACAGCTCTGGTCTGCCCTCTTTGAAACTACATCAATGAGCTGGGCCCATAATTGCTCCTCTGAGATGTTGATGCCCAGAAATGTAAGGCTCCTCACGCTTTCCACCACTGACCTCTCAATGAGACTGGTGAGTGTTCTCCCAGCTTTCCTTCCTTAAGTCTATAATTAGTTCCTTGGTCTTGTTCATGTTCAGTGTGAGGTTGTTGTTGTGACACCACTCAACCAATGGAACAATCTCTGTCCTATACACACCCTCATCGCCATCTGAGATTTTACCTACAACAGTGGTGTCATTAGCAATTCATAGATCCACATAGTCAAAAGAGCAGACAGAGTAGAGCAGTGGTTTAAGCAAGCACTCTTGAGCCTGTGTTGATTGCTATCAGAGCCTGTGAGCCTGTGTTGATTGCTATCAGAATCAAGTTTAATATCATCGGCATATGTCTTGAAATTTATTATGTGGCAGAAGTACAATGCAATACATAATAATAAAAATGGCAGGTTACAGTATACACAGTATATATTTTTAAGTTAAATTAAATAAGTAGTGCAAAAAAAGTGATGAGACCATATGAGGTAGTGTCCATGGGTTCAAAGTCCATTCAGAAATCTGATGGCAGAGGGAAAGAAGCAATTCTTAAATAGCTGACTGTGCGTCTTTAGGCTCCTATTCCTCCTCCCCGATGGTAGCAATAAGAAAAGGGCATGTCCTCTGTGATGGAGGCATCAAAGGGGAGATATTATTATTAATCCACATGGACTGTATTGGCACAAAAGGAAGTCAAGGATCCAGTTGCAGAGGGAGTTACAGAGGCCCAGCTTATCAAACTCATTGATTAGTACTGAAGGGATGATCATTTTGAATACAAATTGGCATCATTAAAGAACAGTTGTTCTGATTGCTCTGAAGCAGCATGGAAATCCAGTAAAATTTTGTTCCCTGTAGACTTGTTGTGGCAGTATGCAAATTGCAACAGATCCAGATCCTTGCTCAGGCAGGAGTTAATTCTGGCATAACCAACCTTTCAAAGCACTTAATCATGGTAGATGTGAGGTCCACCGGGCCATAGTAATTGAGGCAACTCAACCTGCTCTTCCTGGTCATCACTGTAATTGCCGCCCTTTTGATTCAGGTGAGAAACTGACTGCAGCAGTAAAAGGTTGAAGATATCCTTGAAAGGCCCACCAACATACAGACAAACTTGGTGCTTATGCTCCAATTTAACTACTGCTTGTTTAAATCTATCGCTGTTTCCTACTCCTACATTCTCTTTTCCAGCTTATCCATTACCACACTTATACTCTCCCTTCAGAAGTGAATATCACTTCATGTTGATCCTTACACAAAGATTTTTATGTCTGTATTTCTTATTGGCTGTGATTTTGTTACATCATAGTAAGAGCCTAAGTTTCCTTAGCATCAGACCTGACTTAGTGGTTTTTAAACTTCAAAGTGATAATAAACCTATTGAATATTGAAATACATAGAAAGAATGGATGTGGAGAGGTGTTTTCTATCATGGGGTAGTCCAGAACCAGAAGGTGCAACCTCAAAATAGAGGGACATCCATTTTGAACAGAGATAAGGAGGAATTTCTTTAGCCAGTGGCTAGCGAATCTGTGGAATTCCTTGCTACAGGTGGTTATGGGAGCCAAGACACTGGGTGTATTTAAAGCAGAGGTTGATAGGTTCTTCTTTAATAAGATTATTAGGCCATAAAACCATAAGATGTAGGAACAGAATGAGGCCATTTGACTTGTTGAGTCCGCTCCGCCATTTCAACATAGCTGATCAATATTGTCTCTCAGCCCCAGTCTCCTGCATTTTACCCATATCCCTTCATGCCCTGACCAATCAAGAATCTATCAACCACTACTTTAAATATACGTAAAGACTTGGCCTCCACAGCCACCTGTGGCAACAAATTCCACAGATTCACCACTCTCTAGGTAAATAAATCCCTCTTCATCTCCCTTCTATAAGGACACCTCACTATTTTGAGGCAGTGTCTTCTGATCTTCGACTCTCCTATCATAGGAAACATCCTCTATACATCCACGCTATCGAGTCCTTTCACCATTTGATAGGTTCCAGTTAGGTCACTTCTCATTCTTCTGAACACAGGCCCAAAGCCATCAAACACTTTTCATATAACTAGAGCCAACTAGAGAGCAGGCTATTCTAGACTGAGTATTGAGCAATGAGGAAGGGTTAATTAGCAATCCTGTCGTGAGAGGCCCCTTGGGTAAAAATGACCATAATATGGTGGAATTCTTTATTAAGATGGAGAGTGACTTTGTTAATTCAGAAACAAAGGTTCTGAACTTAAAGAAGGGTAACTTTGAAGGTATGAGACGAGAATTAGCAAAGATAGACTGGCAAATGACACTTAAAGGGTTGACGGTGGATATGAAATGGCAAGCATTTAAAGATCACATGGATGAACTACAACAATTGTTCATCCCAGCTTGGCAAAAGAATAAATCAAGGAAGGTAGTGCACCCGTGGCTGACAAGGGAAATTAGGGATAGTATCAATTCCAAAGAAGAAGCATACAAATTAGCCAGAGAAAGTGGCTCACCTGAGGACTGGGAGAAATTAAGAGTCCAGCAGAGGAGGACAAAGGGCTTAATTAGGAAGGGGAGAAAAGATTATGAGAGAAAACTGGCAGGGAACATAAAAGCTGACTGTAAAAACTTTTAGATCATAAGACCATAAGACAAAGGAGCAGAAGTAGGCCATTCGGCCCATCGAGTCTGCTCCGCCATTTTATCATGAGCTGATCCATTTTCTCCTATTTAGTCCCACTCCCCCGCCTTCTCACCATAACCTTTGATGCCCTGGCTACTCAGATACCTATCAATCTCTGCCTTAAATACACCCAATGACTTGGCCTCCACTGCTGCCCGTGGCAAAAAAATTCCATAGATTCACCACCCTCTGACTAAAAAAATTTCTTCGCATTTCTGTTCTGAATGGACGCCCTTCAATCCTTAAGTCATGTCCTCTCGTACTAGACCCCCCCATCATGGGAAACAACTTTGCCACATCCACTCTGTCCATGCCTTTCAACATTCAAAATGTTTCTATGAGGTCTCCCCTCATTCTTCTAAACTCTATGTACTGTTTATTCAGGTAAACATTAATGATCCCCTGCTATCTTTCAGAACAAGTCTCTCCCAGTGTCTTTGCAGGATTTATTACTCAACTTGAATCATTAGTAGGAAACTGCTAGTGGCCTAGTAGCTTTTTATAGTTTAATGCTGTGAGTATCTTGCCTTTTCAAATGCACCACACGACGACAACGAAATCAGTTTGAATGTAATTTATGCATTATGAGGAGCTTTGAGATGTACTAAGCTTTGTGAATGTGCTCTTCTTATATGTGCGACCATCCAGTAGATTGCCTTTTTGAAGAATTTCAAAACATAATTTGAATTTATACATTACTTTTAAAATGAAAGAACAATGTATTAACAGAAGCATCATTGGATGTATTTTGACATCAGGAAACATTGTGGAAAACTATGAAGTTGTTCAAAGAGCTTTTCTTTAAAGTTATAAGTACATTTATTACCAAAGTACATAGATGTCACTATATACAGTCCTGCGATTCATATTCTTGCAGGCATACTCAGTAAATCCAAGAAACATAATAGCATCAATGAAAGACTGCACCCAACAAGACAGAGATACAACCAATGTGCTAAAGACAATAAATTGTTCAAATATAAAGAAAATAATAACAATTAAGTAAACAATAAATATTGAGAACGTAAGAAGAGTCCTTGAAAATGAGCCCATCAGTTGTGGGAACAGTTCAGTGATGGGGACAAGTGAATTTGAGTAAAGTTATCTTCACTGGTTCAAGAGCCTGATGATTGAGGGCTATTAACTGTTCCTGAACCTGGTGATGTGAGTCCTGAGGCTCCTTAACCACCTTCCAGATGGCAGCAGTAGGAAGAGGGCGTGGCCTGGGGTGGGGTTGGGGGGTTCTCGATGATGGATGCTGATTTCCTGTGACAGCGCATTTGTGTAGATGTGCTCAATGGTGGGGAGGGCTTTACCCATGATGGATATAGTCCTGGGCTATTTTTTTATGCTGCATCTTCAATCATAGATTGATCTGCAAATGGAGAGCGGTGGAACCAAAATGTTTCATTGTCCATAAGACCATAAGACAAAGGAGCAGAAGTTGGCCATTCGGCCCATCAAGTCTACTCTGCCATTTTATCATGAGCTGATCCATTCTCCCATTTAGTCCCACTCCCCCGCCTTCTCACCATTTCCTTTGATGCCCTGGCTACTCAGATACCTATCAATATCTGCCTTAAATACACCCAATGACTTGGCCTCCACTGCCGCCCGTGGCAACAAATTCCACTCATTCACCACCCTCTGGCTAAAAAAATTTCTTCGCATCTCCGTTCTGAATGGGCGCCCTTCAATCCTTAAGTCATGCCCTCTCGTACTAGACTCCCCCATCATGGGAAACAACTTTGCCACATCCACTCTGTCCATGCCTTTCAACATTTGAAATGTTTCTATGAGGTCTCCCCTCATTCTTCTAAACTCCAAGGAATACAGGCCAAGAGCGGACAAACGTTCCTCATATGTTAACCCTCTCATTCCCGGAATCATTCTAGTGAATCTTCTCTGAACCCTCTCTAATGTCAGCACATCCTTTCTTAAATAAGGAGACCAAAACTGCCCACAGTACTGCAAGTGAGGCCTCACCAGCGCCTTATAGAGCCTCAACATCATATCCCTGCTCCTATATTCTATTCCTCTGGAAATGAATGACAACATTGCATTCGCCTTCTTCACTACCGACTCAACCTGGAGGTTAACCTTAAGGATATCCTGTACGAGGACTTCCAAGTCCCGTTGCATCTCAGAACTTTGAATTCTTTCCCTATTTAAATAATAGTCTGCCCATTTATTTTTTCTGCCAAAGTGCATAACCATACACTTTCCACCATTGTATTTCATTTACCACTTCTTTGCCCATTCTTGCAATCTATCCAAGTCCATCTGCAGATTCTCCGTTTCCTCAGCACTACCGGCCCCTCCACCTATTTTCGTATCATCAGCAAACTTAGCCACAAAGCCATCTATTCTATAATCCAAATTGTTGATGTTCAATGTGAAAAGAAGCGGCCCCAACACGGACCCCTGTGGAACACCACTGGTAATTTGGACAACTTTTTGTCCAACCTGTATTGAGACCTCTTCAATGGTGTATATATGTAAGTTGCTGTGTGGTCTTTTAAAATGTCTTGTTCCTTCCTCTCCAGAATTCTCTCTAACAATACTGACCATGAGCCAATCAGTCACAAATACATGTTGTGTTTGATTCCCCCTCATTATCATAGTACTCTGCTGCAACAACAGATAAGCTCAAGCAGGCTGACAATAGGAACTTTCTCCCTTGCAATAGAAAGCAATGCCTTTACCCAGAGATCAGTCCTGAAGGCAGTCCTCAATAACAGGAACTGAAGGAAATTTAGTCCCAAGGTTGGTTAGTGGCACAACAAATGGAGGAGAAACAAAGGATTACATGTTTAAAGAAAAAAAAACTAGCTTCAATTAACATTTTACATGTTCAGAAAACAGTAAAAGGAACAATAGTAGTATCAAGTCATATATTTGTGGAGTAGATGCCCCAATGCTACTCTATACAACAATTATTAAATACTAAGTTTACCTATTGTAACACACACAAAATACTGGAGGAACTCAGCAATTTAGGCAGCAGCTTGGAAGTGAACATACAAAACAGGAAAACAGATTATTATCTGAATGGTGGCCGATTAGGAAAAGGGGAGGTGCAACGAGACCTGGGTGTCATTATACACCAGTCATTGAAAGTGGGCATGCAGGTACAGCAGGCGGTGAAAATGGCGAATGGTATGCTGGCATTTATAGCAAGAGGATTTGAGTACAGGAGCAGGGAGGTACTACTGCAGTTGTACAAGGGCTTGGTGAGACCACACCTGGAGTATTGTGTGCAGTTTTGGTCCCCTAATCTGAGGAAAGATATCCTTGCCATAAAGGGAGTACAAAGAAGGTTCACCATATTGATTCCTGGGATGGCAGGACTTTCATATGATGAAAGACTGGATCGACTAGGCTTATACTCGTTGAAATTTAGAAGATTGAGGGGGGATTTTATTGAAACGTATAAAATCCTAAAGGGATTGGACAGGCTAGATGCAGGAATATTGTTCCCAATGTTGGAGAAGTCCAGAACGAGGGGTCACAGTTTGAGGATAAAGGGGAAGCCTTTTAGGATCGAGATTAGGAAAAACTTCTTCACACAGAGAGTGGTGAATCTGTGGAATTCTCTGCCACAGGAAACAGCTGAGGCCAGTTCATTGGCTATATTTAAGAGGGAGTTAGATATGGCCCTTGTGGCTAAAGGGAAAAGGGGGTATAGAGGGAAGGCTGGTACAGGGTTCTGAGTTGGATGATCAGCCATGATCATACTGAATGGCAGTGCAGGCTCGAAGGGCCAAATGGCAAACTCCTGCACCTATTTTCTATGTTTCTATGTTTCAATGTTTCAGGCTGAGACTCTTCTTCAGGACTGAGAAGGAAAGAGAAAGATGCCAGAATAAAAAAAGGAGGGGAGAGGGGAAGGAAGATAGCTAGAAGGTTATAGATGAAGCCAGGTGGGTGGGAAGGGTCACGGACTGCAGAGGAAGGAACTCAATAGGAGAGGAGAGTGGACCATAAGAGTAAGGGAAGGACGACGGAACCTAGGGGGAAGCGATAGGCAGGTGAGAAGAGGTAAGATGTCAGATTGAGGAATAGAGAAAGGGGAAGGATAATTTTTTTTACTGGAAGGAAAAATAGATGACTCTAAAGTTATCTGTTAGTTACTTTGGTGGATGAATACCTTTTCATCTTGATTCTATTCAATCCGCTATTTTTATAGATTTCTAATAACAGAACTGGATAACAATTTGGTCAGAGTACTGTGGAAATTTTTTTCTGCATTGAATAATTTTTTTGTGTTTTTCCTCACTTGGGCAAAAGAGACGTGGATGCTTGTTAAAAAAAAAAATTGAGCCTGTTATCCAGAGACAGCCTGTCGATTTTTCTCTGTTCCTTCCCATTCTCTTCCAAATACTTTCTATCCTACGTTTCTCTGTTCTGCTAAAGTTGTTAAACGAGTTACTCCTAGAGTGGAACTTAGAAATTTTACTTTCAACAAAAGTGCACTACACGATAGTGTTCAACTGATAAATCAATGACTTAAAGAAATTGAGGGCTTTCCTATGCTTTGATAAGCAATAACCAATAGGTGTACTCACTCAGAAGTAAGCATGTTACCCTATTATCACATTGTTAATTGACAATTTAAAACATTGCACAATACTAAACAAAATAATCAGATACCAACATGGTCAGAATACTGAGCACGGCATTCAATTTTGAATTAAGATATGGATCTGGAGGACTCAATACACAACATTCTCAAGTCTAACTTAGAAGATCGATACTGTAGATAGATAGCTAGATAGAAACTTTATTGATCCCAAAGGAAATTTCAGTGTCACAGTAGCACTAATGTCACAGATATACAAATATTAGAAGAGAAGTAAGAAAGAATAAAAAAGTAAGTTACCTCAAACAGTCTAACAGGAGGGGGGTCATCATTTCCTCAACTGTAGGATGACTCATTATACAGCCTAATGGCGAGGGTAAGAATGACCTCATTTGGTGCTCTTTGGAGCAATGCAGTTGTCTTAGTCAATGACTAAAAGTGCTAAAACTGTAGGATCAATATCTACTGTAGTGCCTTGAGCACCAATGTCTGCTGTCATTTGATGAGATGTCAAATTAAAGATGCCTAGGTGTGGAGATCATCAATAGCCTGTCCTGGTGGCTATTTTGATGCCTCACCAAGAAAGCTCATCAATGACTCTATTTACTCAGGAAGGTAAAGAAATTTGGCATGACCTGGCAACCCTTGCCAATTTTTATTGCAGCACCATAGAAAGCATCTTATCTGGAGGCAAAGCAGCTTAATATGATATCTTCTCTGCATCTGACCACAAGGAGCAGCAGACACTTGTGGACACGGCTCAGCACAACATGGAAACGTGTGTTCCCTTCATGGGCTCTCTCTATGCTTCTTGCTGCCTCAGTAAAACAGCCAGACAGTCCCTCTTCTCTTCTCTGCATTCATACAGAAGATACAAAACTCTGAAGGTGTGTGCCACTTAAGGACAGCTTCTACCCATCTGTTACAAAATTATGAAATCGATCCCTAAAATGATAAGCTGGGCTTTCGACCTCACAATCTACCTCACTGCACTGCACTTTCTCTTTAGCTGTTACACTTCATTCTGCTTTGGTATTGTTTTAACCTGTTCTAACTGAATGCACTGTGTAGTGATTTGATCTATCTGAACAGTACGCAAGACAAAATTTTCACTGTATCTTGGTGCTGAGACAATAATGAACTAATTCCAATTCCAATTCCAATAATGTCGTACTGTACTCTATTGATGATAAAAGACCTTGGGATGTCCCAAGCAATGCATTTTTTATAATATGCTGATGGTTTATCCCCTTTCAAATTCATATTAAAAGGCATTTTCTCCTCCACCAAGTAGAAACACAGAGATCAAAGCTGTTGCAAAAGTAAGCCTGAAAGAATTTTAATGCTTTGCAATTGATAAGATTCAGTGATGCAGTGTGAGTCTGTGCATATGTGGGAACACAGTGGGTGTCTGTATATTGTGTAATGTTCAGGAAATAGGACAATGACTCAAATCTTTCATTTTCTTTTTGACTTAAAGATATTTATACTTCATATCTATGGCATCTGCTTTCCAGGCAATGGGATAACATCACTTCAGCCCTTTATCACAGCCAATTTCAAGGAAGTAAAGCTCCAAGCATCTAATATTAATAACTAGTAACAAATCTTCACTGTAAAGTTGAATAACCCTTGAACTCCAATGCAATGTAGCAATAATATTTCAATAGGCAGCAATCATTGCAAACACAAACAAAGTGCATCCAGTAATGAAATCTCCAAGAACTAAGCTCATGCTGTAAACCTTCTTTTATTGTCACTAAATTTTACACACAGAATTATTCTTTTCTTTTGAATTATTGATTATCTTTCTTCTGTAAATAAAACCAAAGGGCTTGTGAACAAGTAAAATGCAGCATGAGCTCAAAATCTGAACTGTAGGCATAAGTAGTTGAATTGTTAAATAGGTCAGGCAACACTGTAGAGGAGATATAGAACATAGAACTGTACAGCACAGTACCGACATTTCTGCCCAAAATGTTGTGACAGCCTTTTATCCTACTTCAGGATTGATCTAACTCTTCCCTCCTGCAAGGCCCATTGCCCTCAAGTTGAAGTTCAAGTTTATTGTCATCTGACTATACATGTATATTATCAAAATGAAACAACATTCCACCGGACAACTGTACATCCATAAAACATAAAATGCATAGGACATGCACCAAAATATTGCCATAAATAAGTTAGTAAAATATAATTCAGCATTCATGCAGCATAGGCAAACAGAACAGTATACAGCAAGCAACACACCGACCTAGTGTCAGGACCTCAGTGGCGGCAGGGTGGTCATTAATCCCACAGCCTGAGGGAAGAAGATGTTACTTAGTCTAGAAGCCATAGTCCTGATGCTTCCGTGTCAGCTACCATTTCCTGTATGTAGTGGGTCAAAGAGATTATGGGATGGGTGGTAAGGATCCTCAACTATGCTTTGGGCCCAGCAGCTGCAATGCTTCTGGTCAATGACACAAATCAGGTGGAGGAATAGGAGACCCCAGTGATCTATTTTTCTTCCATCCATGTACCTGTCTAGGAGCCTCTTATAAGTCCCTAACATATTGGTGCTACCCCCACTCCCAGCAGTGTGTTGCAGATTCTTACCACTTTCTATGTAACAGACCTATCTACGGCATTACCCCAAAAATTCCTCTGCTCACTTTAAAAGGGTGCCCTTTGGTTTCAGCCATTTCCACTCTGCGATAAAGGTGCTGTCTGTCCATTTGTCTATGTCTCCTATGATCTCATAGATCACAAGTTCATCAGGCAATGGTCAGCACGGAACATCCTGCAGACACTGCAGGAGATGGACTCAATGGTCCAAGTGGTGTGGTTCCCTGAGCAGGCTCTTCGGACCATCTGACAGAATGCCTCATTGCACACCTCACCAAAAGGCATTGAGACATTGCCCGGCTGGGCAGTGAGAGGTGCCTTCCCAGTCAGATCCATCCTGCATGCTGGAGCATCAATCGCACCTCGCGGTGCCTGTGGGATGACTGAAAGTGATGGTAGCTCACCTCTTTGCAGACTCTGAGTTTGCAAAGACGGTGTGGAGAAAGGTGCAAGGGCCTGTGTCGCAGTTCATCCCAAGGAGCTATGTGACAGAGAACTCTCTGGTTTATGGACAGTTCGTAGAGACACACAGGGAGGCGAACATCAACTTGGTGAAAGATGCCCTTTGATCTGCCTGAAAACTTATGGTCTGCCAGCATGGAGGACAGCTGCTTATGGCACATTCCAGACTGCAGGAGTATGTGCTGAAGGTGCATTAAATTATTTTGCAGCCACTGCAAAGCCTCGGTGTGGAAGGACCACAGTGTAGGGTTCTTCTGCTACAGGAGTGGGAATGGCCAGGTTGGGAAGGAAGCCCCTCAATTATTGTAATAGGATACTACGCCACCACAACAGTGGCAGTAGTTCTACAGATGTGCAGGAAATGGAATACAACAGTACTGAAAGCATTGACTTCGAATGTAAAGAATAAAAAAAGGCATTGAATAGTTTACTTGTGGAACTATTTTTTATTATGAATTTTGTTTATAATTTTGTTTAAAAAGTACACCTCAGTCAAGTTGTTGTTCAACCTCCTTTGCCCCAAATAAAAACCCAAGCTTGTTCAACCTTTCCTTATAAGACGCATTCCCTAAAACAGGCAGCATCCTAGTAATTCTCCTCTGCACCCTCTCTAGCGCTATCTTAGAATGAGGCGACTAGAATTAAACACAATACTCCAAATGTGGTCTAATCAGAGGTTTATAGAGCTGCCACGTTACCCTGAGGCTCTTGAGGAGTTAATAACCCAAGTCAATAGCTCAATCGAATGGGAGTGAGTCCAAAGTGTAATCTGGAAACTAATGCTTGAGGCTAATGGAGATAGTTTACAAATTGGTCATGAATTTGTGCTCTGCAGAGTAGAACAAACCATAAGAATCAAGGACAGTATGCTCACTTGTCAGAGATGCAGATAAAGCACTACCAATTGTCAAAATGTGCCGGCTCTGGAGAGAGACATCAGAATGATCCTAGAAATGAAAGGTTTCACATATGAAGAATACTAAATGGCTCTGAACCTGTCCTAGATGGAGCTTAGAAGGATAGTGTGGGAATCATTGAATGCTGGAAGGCCTGGATAGAGTGGAATGGTGTTTCCCTTTGTAGGTGAGAATAGAATTTGAGGGCACAATCTCAAAATAAAGAGACATCCTTTAGAACTGAGATGAAGGGGAACTTCTTCCACCAGAAAGTAGTGAATCTGTAGCATTACTCGTCACAAAAAACTGTGGAGGTTAGGTCACTGTGTGTATTTAAGGCACAGATTGATTGCATCTTGATTGGTAAGGGGATTAAGGGTTATGGGGAGAAAGCAGGAGAATGATTGGAAAAAAATCAACCATAATTGAATGGTTAAGCAGGCTTGATTAGCAGAATAGTCTAATTCTCATCATTCGTTTTGTGATCTTGCAGTCAGATGGAAAGCATGCTTAAGACACCAGACACATGGGTCTATAGGCTAGCATTCTCTTTTTGTGAAGAGTTAGAACTCTCAATCACACTTTCAATACTGAAAGTAATAAACTATTAACTACCAACACTGTCCAAATCGAATATCATAACGCTTGGTACATTCAGTTCTTAATGGTACCTTGTAACTTATATAGAGTAAATATATTCACACTCAGTGCATACAATATGATATAGCACATATAGATATGATAAAGCTCAAGACAGTCACGAAATACTGTTAACACAGTGGCCTGAAGATTGATAGTGCATGGGATGTTGAGTGTTCCAAAATTACCTGGGTCATGATAATGATTGACCTGAAAACTGAATTGTAGTTCTTGTAGTATCAATGCAGCTGCAGAGATTCTATTTCTGGTTGCTATGTGTTGAAGAAAATTCCGAATATGGGGATAAAACATTTGAGTGTTGTGAAAATGACCTTGCGGACATCCTGTGTTTTTTAATTAAGTTGAAAATCTGCATAACTAAAATTATGGTGTTAGCCATTAATCTCCTTACAGCGATAACACAGCTGCATAAATAAGATAGGCATAGAAAAAGGTGCCTCAAATCATGAAGAGACTCCATAACCTGTCAAGTCTTTGACATCTAAGGGAGGTGTGGGGGGGGGGGGGGTTTGCTAGTTTTGCTCACTTTCTATTACTGGGTATAAACACAAGCTGGCTTCCTTGTAACATAGTGTTGCACACATGTGGACTCTCCGTGATGTCAAGCTCAAATAAAAGATCTGGGTTTGAGCTTCATTTTAAAATTTCCTGACACTATGAAAGGAATGGATACACTGACCACTAATGTAGAGACGATCAGGGAGCTGCATTGAATACACAGCATAGAAACAGATGGACATACAAGGATCTTGCAGCCAAAACATAGGTCATTTGGCTCAACCTCTTGATTGCAGCCCTTTGTAAGCTCCCACAGCACTGCCTCATTAAACTCGATTATGCTGCTGATTTCTAGTTTAGCTGGAAAAAAAAGCAACTGCTTTCTTCATAAGCTGTTTCAATCAGAAGGAAATGACTGTGATTCTTTCTCTGAAATGCATTTCATATGCTTGCAAGTGCTGATTGCTTCTCCAACGTGCTGTTACTGTGCCAATTCTCCTGTTATTTCACTCATTCTTATTGTATTAAAAAAGGTCCAAAGCAGCCTCATGAAAAATGGATGCTTTTCTCAAGATAAGTACAGTCAAATGCTTCTTAAAAGCTAGTGAGTTCTAAGTATGGTGACTGTTATTTGAAATGCGGTTATATGCTATTATTCATTACTTTCCAAAGGTGTTGATAAGAGGTTTGCTATTCGAAATCCGTTCAATTTCCATTCCTTCTGTAAATTGGGAAGTTTTAATTTATTAAAAATAGGGAAACCATTATTACCTACTTGGCAGTCTGATATCTCATCACAACCTGGGTCATTATAAAATCACTTTTAGTAATAAGGTGTCTGGTTTTCAGCATTCATGAAGAAATGAATGAAAATGTGGAATGCAATTGCAAAGTGATATCAAGAATTTCTTGCAGCTGAAATGAACACTGTTATTTTTTACCTCTGCCCTGATTCAGTACTTCAGTGGTTTCTTTATACTTTATTGACCAGATAGTTGTTTTACAGTTTTGAAAGGAAATTGGGTGAAATCATGGAATCCAATGTAATAAAGATAAAATTCATTGTAAATCAGTCAGATTGACAGTAAACCATTAATAAAACTGAAAGCCATTTTCTGTGGCCAGCATGTTCTAAAGATTAAGAAAGAGGTTAACAGGCAATTATGAAGAACCATGAAATTACGTTACAAAGAAACATTAGATAAAAAGCGAAATATTCCACAGACAGCTAAATTAAAGTGGAAGATTTTTATTGTATTCAATATAATGTATATAATGTCTTTAATATTTCTGCACTCTCTCTAGTGTAGAGACAGGGGAGAAATATTAAATACATTAATCAAAGTCCTTGTCAATATGTTGTTCAGGTGGTAGCTGTCTTGTTTCTGGGTAAAGAAAACTACAAGTTCAAATCCCACCAACACACATCAAAGTTGCTGGTGAACGCAGCAGGCCAGGCAGCATCTCTAGAAAGAGGTACAGTCGACGTTTCGGGCCCAGACCCTTTGTCAGGACTAACTGAAGGAAGAGCTTCAAATCCCAAATAGATTTCATTGCCCATCATTCTTTGTCCTTCAGAAAGTGGTGCTGAGATTCTTACTTGAAATGCTGTAGTACTTCTTGTGAAGGTACTATGGGGAGGGAGATCTAGGATTTATAGCCAGCATTGATGTAGGAATGATGATCAAGATGAAGTATGAAGAGAAGGGAAACGTGTAGATGGTGGTGTTTTCTTGTGGTTAGTGTGAGTGCTTCCTTCCAGATAGTGGGGATCCCAGGTTTGGCAGATGCTGTTGGTATAGTCAACAGCAGTAGTTCAGGTTTAATTGCATTCACCCATACATGAACACAGCCAGACGAAACAGTGTTGTTCTGCGACCAAGGTGCAAAACACAGTACCAACAATCATACACAGCACAAAGCACACACAGGACATATAAGATAGTGAGCACATACAAGATATCAGTAAAATACATAAAAATGTATTTTATACTTAGGCAGGATGTTGGAATGCTCCTCTTGCAGGATGTGGGAAGTCAGGGAGCCCTCCGATGTCCCTGACAATGACACCTGCAAGAAGTGCATCCAGCTGCAGCTCCTGACAAACCGCGTCAGGGAACTGGAGCAGGAGCTGGATGACCTGCGGATCATTCGGGAGAATGAGGAGATTATAGATTGTAGCTACAGGGAGGTAGTTACGCCAAAGGAGCAGAAGACGGGAAATTGGGTCACTGTCAGGCGAGGGAAGAGGAAAGGGCAGGCAGAGCAGGGTTCTCCTGTGGCCATTCCCCTCAATAACAAGTATACCGCATTGGATACTGTTGGGGGGGATGACTTACCTGGGACAAGCTGCAGTAGCCGGATCTCTGGCACTGAGTCTGGCTCTGCAGTGCAGAAGGGAGGGGGGAAAAAGAGGAGAGCGGTAGTGATGGGGGACTCGATAGTTAGAGGTGCAGATAGGAGGTTCTGTGATCGTGACAGAGAATCCAGGATGGTTTGTTGCCTCCCGGGTGCCAGGGTCAAGGATATCTCTGATCAATTGCATGACATTCTGAAGCGGGAGGGTGACCAGCCAGATGTCGTGGTGCACATCGGTACCAATGACATAGCAAGGAAGAGTGAGGAGGTCCTGGAGAGTGAGTATAGGGAGCTTGGTAGGAAGTTGAAAAGCAGGACCTCGAAGGTGATAATCTCAGGATTGCTACCTGTGCTACATGCCAGTGAGGGTAGGAATAGGATGCTCTGGAGGATGAACAAGCGGCTGAGGAACTGGTGTAGGGGGCAGGGTTTCAGATTTCAGGATAATTGGGACCTCTTCTGGGCAGGTGGGACCTGTACAAGAGAGACGGGTTACACTTGAACTACAGGGGGACCAATATCCTTTCAGGGAGGTTTATTAGTGCTATTGGGGAGGCTTTAAACTAGATTTGCAGGGGGCTGGGAACCAGAGTGCCAGAGCTGACAGTGTGGCTGGGGTGAAAATAAATGATGTTAAAAGTTCAAGCAAATCCGCTAATAGAAAGGTTGTGAGTGGTGGTAAAAATCTTCTGAGGTGTATATATTTCAATACTAGGAGTATTGCGGGGAAGGCTGACGAGCTGAGGGCGTGGATTGGCACGTGGAATTATGACGTTATAGCAATTAGTGAAACTTGGCTACAGGAGGGGCAGGACTGGCAGCTTAATATTCCAGGTTTCCGATGTTTCAGATGTGATCGACACAGAGGAATGAAAGGTGGGGGAGTAGCATTGCTTGTTAGGGAAAATGTTACAGCAGTGCTCAGGTAGGACAGATTAGGGGGCTTGTCTACTGAATCCTTATGGGTGGAGCTGAGAAACAGGAAAGGTATGGCCACATTAGTGGGATTGTATTACAGACCACCCAATAGTCAATGAGAATTGGAAGAGCAAATCTGCAGAGAAATAGCAGGCAACTGCAGGAAGCATAAAGTTGTGGTGGTAGGGGATTTTAATTTTCCATATATTGATTGGGACTCCCATACTGTTAGGGGTCTAGATGGTTTAGAATTTGTAAAATGTGTTCAGGAAAGTTTTCTAAATCAATATATAGAGGGACCAACTAGAGGGGATGCAATATTGGATCTCCTGTTAGGAAACGAGTTAGGACAAGTGATGGAAGTCTGTGTAGGGGAGTACTTTGGTTCCAGTGAACATAACACCATTAGTTTCAACTTGATCATGGACAAGGATAGATCTGGTCCTAGGGTTGAGGTTCTGAACTGGAAGAAGGCCAAATTTGAAGAAATGAGAAAGGATCTAAAAAGCGTGGATTGGGACAGGTTGTTCTCTGGCAAAGATGTGATCGGTAGGTGGGAAGCCTTCAAAGGAGAAATTTGGAGAGTGCAGAATTTGTATGTTCCTGTCAGGATTAAAGGCAAAGTGAATAGGAATAAGGAACCTTGGTTCTCAAGGGATATTGCAACTCTGATAAAGAAGAAAAGTGAGTTGTATGACATGTATAGGAAGCAGGGAGTAAATAAGGTGCTTGAGGAGTATAAGAAGTGCAAGAAAATACCTAAGAAAGAAATCAGGAGGGCTAAAAGAAGACATGAAGTTGCCTTGGCAGTCAAAGTGAAGGATAATCCAAAGAGCTTTTACAAGTATATTAAGAGCAAAAGGATTGTAAGGGATAAAGTTGTTCCTCTTGAAGATCAGAGTGGTCGGCTATGTGCGGAACCAAAGGAAATGGGGGACATCTTAAGTAGGTTTTTTGTGCCTGTATTTACTAAGGAAACTGGCATGAAGTCTATGGAATTAAGGGAAACAAGTAGTGAGATCATGGAAACTGTACAGATCGAAAAGGAGGAGGTCCTTGCTGTCTTGAGGAATTTTAAAGTGGATAAATCCCCGGGACCTGACAGGGTGTTCCCTCGGACCTTCAAGGAGACTAGTGTTGAAATTGCAGGGACCCTGGCAAAAATATTTAAAATGTCGCTGTCTACAGGTGAGGTGCCAGAGGATTGGAGAGTGGCTCATGTTGTCCCGTTGTTTAAAAAAGGATCGAAAAGTAATCCGGGAAATTATAGGCCAGTAAGTTTAACGTCGGTAGTAGGTAAGTTATTGGAGGGAGTACTAAGAGACAGAATCTACAAGCATTTGGATAGACAGGAACTTATTAGGGAGAGTCAAAATGGCTTTGTGTGTGGTAGGTCATGTTTGACCAATCTATTGGAGTTTTTTGAGGAGGTTACCAGGAACGTGGATGAAGGGAAGGCAGTAGATATTGTCTACACGGACTTCAGTAAGGCCTTTGACAAGGTCCCGCATGGGAGGTTAGTTAGGAAAATTCAGTTGCTAGGTATACATGGAGGGGTGATAAATTGGATTAGACATTGGCTCAATGGAAGAAGCCAAAGAGTGGTGGTAGAGAATTGCTTCTCCGAGTGGAGGCCTGTGACTAGTGGTGTGCCACAGGGATCAGTGCTGGGTCCATTGTTATTTGTCATCTATATCAATGATCTGGATGATAATGTGGTAAATTGGATCAGCAAATTTGCTGATGATACAAAGATTGGAGGTGTAGTAGACAGTGAGGAAGGTTTTCAGAGCCTTGGACTTGGACCAGCTGGAAAAATGGGCTGAAAAATGGCAGATGGAGTTTAATACAGACAAGTGTGAGGTATTGCACATTGGAAGGACAAACCAAGGTAGAACATACAGGGTTAATGGTAAGGCACTGAGGAGTGCAGTGGAACAGAGGGATCTGGGAATACAGATACAAAATTCTCTAAAAGTAGCATCACAGGTAGATAGGGTTGTAAAGAGAGCTTTTGGTACATTGGTCTTTATTAATCAAAGTATTGAGTATAAGAGCTGGAATATTATGATGAGGTTGTATAAGGCATTGGAGAGGCTGAATCTGGAGTATTGTGTTCAGTTTTGGTCACCAAATTACAGGAAGGATATTAATAAGGTTGAAAGAGTGCAGAGATGGTTTACAAGGATGTTGCCGGGACTTGAAAAACTCAGTTACAGAGAAAGGTTGAATAGGTTAGGACTTTATTCCCTGGAGCTTAGAAGAATGAGGGGAGATTTGATAGAAGTATATAAAATTATGATGGGTATAGATAGAGTGAATACAAGCAGGCTTTTTCCACTGAGGCAAGGGGAGAAAAAGACCAGAGGACATGGGTTAAGGGTGAGGGGGGAAAAGTTTAAAGGGAACATAAGGGGGGGGCTTCTTCACACAGAGAGTGGTGAGAGTATGGAATGAGCTGCCAGACGAGGTGGTAAATGCGGGTTCTTTTTTAACATTTAAGAATAAATTGGACAGATACATGGATGGGAGGTGTATGGAGGGATATGGTCTGCGTGCAGGTCAGTGGGACTAGGCAGAAAATGGTTCAGCACAGCCAAGAAGGGCCAAAAGGCCTGTTTCTGTGCTGTTGTTTGTATGGTTTCTATGGTTTCTAAATATAGTCCAAGATCCTGAATCCATGAGCGTTGAAGAACTAGGCATTCAAACACAATACAGCTTGTCTTCTGCCAAGTGAACACTGGGGCACTGATTCCATCTTGGATACTACGCCAAGTCACCTCCAGTGGAGCAAACCGACTCTGACAGCTCTCTCCTGGCTGGCTGTAAACAGGCAACATCGTGGCTTTTGGCCTAGTTCTCTCTGCAAGCAAGGAGGCGCAGCTCCCATGCTGTCCACAAACAACCTGATGAATCGTACTTGCAGAATTCTGTAATAACAATGTCCAACAGGGTTTTGCGATCCCGAGGAGAGTAACAAAGACGCTCCTTAAACAGGTACCCCTCTGACACAGCCAGCAGCATGATCCGCACCAAGTCCAACTCCTTCAGTTTCTCCTCCAATGAGCAACTTGCTGATGGGGTAGACCTGCAGTATGTTAAAGTCTGAATGTCCAGCAGTCTTGTGACATCTTTTGTTACCCCTGTAGAATTCACTACAATTGAACAAGTCGCCAACTTAACAGAATTAAGATGGAGTCATAGAACACCATGGCACAAGAACAGGCACCTTGGCTCATCTAGTCCATATCAAGCCGTTATTCTGCCTCGTTCCATCGATCTGCTGCAGGACCATAACTCTCCATACTTCTCCCATGCATGTACCTATCTAAACTTCTCTTAAATTTTGCAATCAAACCCTCATCCACCACTTCCACCAGCAGCTTGTTCCACAGTCACACCTTCCTCTGAGTAAAAAATTTCCCCCTCAGATTTCCCTTAAATATTTCACCTTTTATGCTTAACCTATGGTCTAGTCTCACCCAACCTCAGTGGAAAAAAAAAGCTGGTTGCATATACTGCAGTATGTTCCTCAAAATTCTGTATACCTCAATAAAATGTTCTCCTGTTCTCCTAGCTACAGGGAAAAAAAGTGCTATTGTATTCAGTATTTCCCTGTAACACAGGTCCTCAAGTCCCATCAAAATACTTGTAAATTTTCTCTGTTGTCCTTTGATCTTATTGATAGCTGTCCCTAGGCAGGTGACAAGAAATACACACAATACTCAGAGTTTGGCCTCATTTTGTAAATGGTTGACACCGGCCAGTGAAGATAGAGGGATTGAATGCTTGAAAGTGTACGTAAGGTCTACGTATTTACCAAGTTCAAAAATATTGGCTTTAGTTATTTTGGAATATCCTGACGTAGTGAAAGAGATTACATGTAAATCTTGTGAAAGATCAACAGCTGACTGAAACTTAAAGAAGGATGATAGAGTTTATGTAAAGTTCATTATCAAGTATTCTGAACTTTCATGAATTATAGAAAGAATTAATGGTGTGAAATTCTTGGGAATGGGAGTTAAAGTTAAACTGGCGGTTATAAGATATAGGATAAATAAATAATCTTTCATGCTGCGATAGAAATAGGGTAGTTGGATCTTGATCTTGTGATGGTATTGAGTTCACTATCTGCAAAGTATCCAGCAACCTTTCAAGGTCCAGCCTGCTTCCCTGTCTAGTCTCTGCAGTGAGGTTTCTCTACCTGCTGCTTGAGTTGTGGGCCCTCCTCCCTACTATGAAAGAGGTAATTCCAGCTCACAATGTAATTTAAACACAGATATTTTATTTTTAATTATACATGTTTAAATTCAGACAAGTAATTCCTAGAACAAATATAACACTTACAGAAGATTTCCTGATTACAAATGTGAACACTCTACAAAGGGTTTCCAAACACCAGTGTAATTCTTATGAACTGCAAGAAACTATCAACAAGTTGCAGATGAATGAGTCATTTGTCACAGAAATCAAAGTTTGAGGAATGAGTGCTAGTTCTTCTTTCTGTAACTCCATCTTTCCGTCATTCTTTCTAGTAGTTATTCTATTTGATACTAGATGACATCATCTGCATGTGATGTTTTCCAGATACATTTGCTGAGACAAAGTAGCACACACAGATGGTCTTAAAATTCTCTTGCAACATCGATCCCAAACATTCATAATTAATGCAGTTAGGGCTGACCCCCTAAGTATACTCTCCCGCCTTCTCCTCCAAAACCCTGCACATACAGTATCTTCAAATACACCAAAACCATAACAACTATCCCAATTGGTTAATAGCACTTTCTTATCACACTCCTTTCTCAGCGTTTAACAGAACAAAGCCGCATTCCCCAGATTAGCATAACAAAGACGCTATTTTAATTGGCCTCCGCAGTAACATAAAAGTCGAAACCCCCTTACAATACAAACATCTTAACATGTAACCATATTTGATGTGCTATGTGACATAACCCAATTGCCTTGTGTTTGGCTAATGGAGACAAATCTCCTGGTCATCCTTGCAAAGCTGTGCCTCCAACTTCCAAATGATTGCTCTTTGTAATTTGCATTAAGTACTGGGGACTGGTTCTTGTTTACAACAAAAAAAAAATGAGCGAAGAATTTTTGTTAAAAGTTTAACTTTATCACCAACAACTCTGACCTTTAGAAAAAGTCATGCAGCTGTGCTAGAAAGCTGAGTTCAGCAATAAGCCTACTGGGCCCTGCAAAGTGGAATATCCATCACCATCTCTGGCACAGTCGATTTAAAGTCAAGTCAAGTCAAGTCAAGCAACACACATAAAAAATGCTGGTGAATGCAGCAGGCCAGGCAGTATCTATAGGAAGAGGTTGAAGGGTCTCGGCCTGAAACTTCGACTGTACCTCTTCCTATAGATGCTGCCTGGCCTGATGCGTTCACCAGCAATTTTTATGTGTGTTGCTTGAATTTCCAGCATCTGCAGATTTCCTGGTGTTCAAGTCAAGTGAAGTTGCTTTTTATTGTCATTTCAACCATAAACTGCTAGTACAGTACATAGTGAAAATGGAACAACTTTCCTCCAGAACCATGGAGCCTGTATATTCTTCCTGTGCTTCAGTTTCCTCCCACCCCCTAAGTAATGTGCAGATAGATAGGTTACATGGCCACTGCAAATCCCCACTAGTGCATGAATGAGTTGTATAGTCTTGAGGGTAGAAGATGGAAAGTGGGATGGGGGAATAAATTGAGCTGGGGTATGATTAGTGTAAAGCTAAATGTTGGGTAAATTGGTAAATTAGTTTATTATTCTCACTCATAGCAAGGTACAGTGATAAGCTTTGTTTTGCATAGCCTCCATAGAGATCACTTCATGACATCAATGCATAGAGACACTGCAAGGGTAATGTGATAACTGACTGAAGAATATAGTGATCCATTCATAGAATAAGGCAGACAATAAGATGCAATGTGATAATGAGATACATTTTGAGGTTAGGAGTCCTCATCGTACAGGAGATTCATTCATTAGTATTATGATGACAGGAGAAAAGCTATCCTTGAGTTAAGTGGTACATGCATTCAAACTTTTCTACAATTTGCCTGATGGGAGGAAGGAGTTGAAGGAATGTACAGTGTGGCTGGAGTCTTTGATTATTCTGGCTGCTTTACTGGGGCAGCGAGAATTGTAGACAGAACGATCTGATGGATGGTTGGCTGACTGAAGACACATTAATGATTGGCAAAAACCCATGAGTCAATGGGCCCTTTTCCTTGCTAGTTGAGCTGATGAATCTACGATTTTATGACTCAGTTCCTACATGGAAATAAGTACACTTGAAGGGTGCATGAAAGGTTGGGGTTGTAAAACTGCAGATTTAGATTGAGATTTATTTATTACATGAATGTTGAAACATACAGTGAATGTGCCATTTGGGTTAACAGCCAATACACCAAAGAATGTGCTGGGAGCACCTCACAAGTGTCACTATATATTATGCTGCCAACATTGCATGCCTAGAATTTCAACACAATAACAACACTAAACAATGCAAGCAGTAATAACAACAGAACAGAACGAGACAACAACAGCAAAATAAGCCTTTTTCCCAACCTCCTAACCTATCACCAACTCCAGCACAGGATATGTCCAAGCCTTCAACCCTTGGATCCATACTCTTAAACTCACAGAGACTGATCCTTGAACCTACTATCTCTGACCTGGACTCTCAGGCTTGCAGACATTGACCCTCCATCCTCCAGTATTTTTATGCTGTCTTCGATCTTCAAACTTTCTACCTCTGGACCTACCAGGTTCAGGAATTCAGCTTCTGGCTATGCCCTCTGGTCTTTCCCAAACTCTGGATATCAACCCCAGCATTTGAGGATCATGGGTTTGACTTTCGGGCCTTGATCCCGGCACTCAAGTCTGACAGGAGATGTCAGTGTGTATGAGCTCGATTGTTCTTTTCTGATGAAAGATCTTTGACCAGAAACACTAACTCCGTTTCTCTTTCCACGGACCCTAGCCGACCTGCTGAATGCTTCCATCACTTGGCTTCAATTCTAGCCTCTGTTTGTAAGGAGCCTGTGCGTTGTCTTCATGTCCATGTACATTTCCTCACTGGTGCTCTGGTTTCCTGTCACATTCCAAAGACACATGGTTTGGTAATCAATTAGTCACATAGTTGTAATGAGGCAGTGCAGGCTTGTTGGGTTGGAAGGACCTGTTACTATGTTGTATCTCTAAATAAAAAATAAAAATAAAAATGTTCTACCTTGTCTTCAGATATCTAGCATCTGCAGGTTTATATTTTGACTTTTGATTGTTTTTGTTCCTGGTGAAGCACCTCTCTTTTCACCGCAAAAACATGAATCAAATCAAGCAAACATAGAAGTCTTAGCTGACTGTGGGAACAAATAAACAAATTAAAATTTTCTTTATCATCGACACAGGAAGTCCTCTCGGTGATTGCTTGGGAACATCTTTTAGAAAGATAGAACGAAGACAAAACAGTTACTTGGCTTTGTTACACACTGTTGTAAATTATTAAGAAAGATGTTCACTAACATGTCGTAGTAAGCAATAATAAAGATACTTCATAAACCTATTATTTGCCTATGCAATGAAGCCTGATTGTAATAAGTTTTTACCAGATAATACTTGACTATTGAGTTTTCATTTTTTAAGTCTACTTTTACCATCTCTCAAATACAAAGCAGAATGTATCTTATATTATATTCACATATCTTGTATTTCTCATCATATTGATGGAGTCTATTCAATGCATTGAATCCATGCCCTATGAATGCCAATTCTTCATGTGTTTGCCTCTAATCTACTCATTCTCACATGCCTATCAACTGCTTAATTCCTCTCCACCCACCCACTTTTAGAGTGTTCCATTAACCTATCAGCACAGATGAAAGGACCCGGCCTGATGGTCGACTGTCCATTTCCCTCCAGAGATACTACCTGGTGTGTTGAGCTCCTCCATCAGTTCCTTTCTTGCTCTCAGTTCTAGCATCTACAGTCTCTCATAAGCGCAAGCAATTCTACAGATGCTGAAAATCCAGAGTAATGCACACAAAAGGTCAGTCCTGCTGAATGATCTCGGATCAAAACATTATTCCTCTCTGTAGATGCTACTTGACCTGCTGAGCCCCAGCAGTATTTTGTGTGTGTTGCTCTGGAATTCCAGTCTCTGCAGACTCTCTTGTTCTCATAATTTCTTTACATGTGGTCACTCGGGACAGGGGACCTGTCCTCAATTTTTCACTTTTTACTGGAACAGTTAACATTAGATCTCAACACAATGATGTGCAAAACCTTTACTTCCATAAGACCATAAGCTATAAAAGATGAATTAGGCCATTTGGCCCATTGAATCTGCTTTGCCGTTTCATCATGGTTGATCCATTTTTCCTCTCAGCACTAACCTCCTGCCTTCTCTCCATATCCCTTCATGCCCTGACCAGTCAAGAATCTATCAACCTCTGTCTTAAATATACATAAAGACTTGACCTCTATAGCTGCCTGTGGCAAAGAATTCCATAGATTCACCACTCTCTCTGGCCAAAGAAATTCCTCCTGATCTACATTCTAAAAGGATGCTCATCTATTCTGAAGCTGTATCCTCTGGTCTTAGACTCACCATAGGAAACTTTGTTTTATATAAATGTAAAAGCAAAATAGAGGGCATACAACTAAGAAAAATTAGTAGGAAGATAAAGGATTGGAAAGCTTTTAAAAACCTACAGAAAGCAACTAAAGTATCATTAGGAGGGAAAAGATGAAATATGTAAGCAAGGTAGCAAACGATATCAAAGGGAATAGTAAAAACCTTTTCAGGTATGTAAAAAATAAAAGCGAGATGAGAATAAATATAGGACCACTAGAGAACGAGGCTGGAGAAAGGAGATAGCATGTGAACTAAATGAGTATTTTGCATTAATCTTCATTGTGGAAGCCACTAGCAGAATGCCAGCTGTTGGAAAGTTTGAGGGAAGAGAAGTGAGTGCAGTTTCTATTACAGGGGAGAAAGTGCTCAAAAAGCTGAAAGACCTAAGGGTACATAAGTCACCCAGAAAAGATGAGCTGCACCCAAGGGTTCAGAAAGACATAGTGGCTGAGATTGCTGAGGCGTTAGAAATGTTTTTTTTCAAAAATCAATGTACCTTGGCATTGGGCCAGAGAACTGAAAAATTACGTGTCACTCTACTCTTTAAGAAAGGAGGAAGGCAGCCGAAAGGAATTTATAGACCAGTTAGCCTGACCTCAGTGGATGGGATGATGTTGGAGACAATTTTTAAGGATGAGGTGATGGAGTACTTGATGACGCAGGACGAGATAGAACAAAGTCAGCATGGCTTCCTTAAGGGAAAATCTTGCTTGGTAAACTTGTTGGAATTCTTTGAGGAGATTACAAGTAGGATAGATAAAGGGGATGCAGTGGATGTTGCATATCTGGACTTTCAGAAGGCCTTTCAGAAGGTACCACACATGAGGCTGCTAGCCAAGTTAAGAGCCCATGGTATTACAAGAAAGTTATAGGCATGGTTAGAGCATTGTCTGATTGGTAAGAGGCAGTGGGTGAGAATAAAAGGATCTTTGTCTGGTTGGCTGCCAGTGACTAGTGGTGTTCTTCAGGGGTCAGTGTTGGGACCACTCCTTTTTATGCTGTTTATCAATGATTTAAATAATGGAACAGATAGCTTTGTTGCCAAGTTTGCAGATTATACGAAGATTGGTAGAGGGGCAGGTTGTGTTAAGGAAATAAGTAGGCTGCAGAGGGACTTAGACAGGAGAATGGGTAAGAAGGTGGCAAATGAAATACAATGTTGAAAAATAGATGGTCATGCACTTTGGCAGAAGAAATAAATGTGCAGACTATTTTCTAAACAAGTAGAAAATCCAAAAATCTGAGATGCAAAGGGATTTGGAAGCCCTTGCGCAGAACATGCTAAAGGCTATCTTGAAGGTAGAGTTAGTGGTGAGAAAGCAAATACAATTTCAAGAGATCTAAAATACAAGAATAGGGATGTGATGCTGAGGCTTTATAACACAATGGTGAGGCATCATGTTCAGTATTGTGAATAGTTTTGGGCTTCTCATCTAAGAAAATATGTTCCTGCATTGGAGGTGGTTCAGAGGAGGTTCACAAGGATGATTCCGGGAATGACTTATCATACGAGGAATGTTTGATGGCTCTGGGTTTGTACTTGCTTGAATTTGGAAGGATGAGGAGGGATCTCATTGAAATCTTTGAAATGTTGAAAGGCTTAGGCAGGGTAGATGTGGAGAGGATGTTTCATATGGTGGGGGAGTCTAGGATAAGAGGGCACAGCCTCAGGATAGAGGGGTGTCTATTTAAAACAGACATGCAGAGACATTTCTTGAGCCAGAGGGTGGTGATTTCGTGGAATTTTTTTTTACCACAATCAGCAGTGGTGTACAGGTTGTTGGGTGAACTTAAGGCAGCGTTTGACAAGTTCTTGATTGGACACAGCATCAAAGGTTACGGAAAGAAGGCCGGAGAGTGGGGCTGAGGAGAGGAAAAAACGATCAGCCATGATTGATTGGTGGAGAAGACTCGATGGGCCAGATGGTCTAATTCTGATCCTTACCGTCTTACAGTCTTTAGAAATGCCTTGTCAGTTGCTAAGCCAGTTGAAAGATCCCTATCTTTTCTTCCTCCGCACTTCACCTTTGCAGTGCAGGTTTTAGGTTCAAAAACTGACAAGTCCTTCCCATGCTGACCTATCACTGCTTAAAGCAGTACTCAGCTTGAAATCTGTGCTCCTGCCCATCCTCACAAATTATCCTTTGCTTTATATATCAATGTAGCTGCTCTTTACCACTTAACTCAGTCTCTTGCTGACCTCATCTTATTATTTTGAATCGTTGAAGTCACACTCAGCTGAAACTGTACCCAATTTGTGCAAACACGGTCTCAGATTGTTGCCCAATTTTAACACTTACACTCAGTGGCCACCTTATTAAGTACCTGCTGTACCTAATAAAATGAACACTAAGTGGATGTTTATGGCCTTCTATTCCTGTAGCTCATCCACTTCAAGGTTGGGCGTGTAGTGTATTCCAAGTTGCTCTTACAGTCACGTACAGTTACATACTGCAGTTCCAGTCACTTGGGCTTCTGGCCTATCAGCACACACAGCCGTGTACATGAGGAAGTTGAATACCTTGGGAAAAAATTGCCACTTTTGGTGGGGGTTTGACTTGCTAATTTTTTTTTGTTTTTATTTAACAAGACATCAATATGAATGAATTTGTCTTTAAGATTTCTTCACTTCATTCAAAATAGTCATAGTCATCGTCATAGTCATACTTTATTGATCCCGGGGCAATTGGTTTTCGTTACAGTTGCACCATAAATAATAAATAGTAATAAAACCATAAATAGTTAAATAGTAATATATAAATTATGCCAGGAAATAAGTCCAGGACCAGCCTATTGGCTCAGGGTGTCAGACCCTCCAAGGGAGGAGCTGTAAAGTTTCATGGCCACAGGCAGGAATGACTTCCTATGACTCTCTGTGCTGCATCTCGGTGGAATGAGTCTCTGGCTGAATGTACTCCTGTGCCCAACCAGTACATTATGTCGTGGATGGGAGATATTATCCAAGATGGCATGCAACTTGGACAGCATCCTCTTTTCAGACACCACCATCAAAGAGTCCAGTTCCATCCCCACAACATCACTAGCCTTACGAATGAGTTTGTTGATTCTGTTGGTGTCTGCTACCCTCAGCCTGCTGCCCCAGCACACAATGGCAAACATGATCGCGCTGGCCACCACAGACTCGTAGAACATCCTCAGCATCGTCCGGCAGATGTTAAAGGACCTCAGTCTCCTCAGGAAATAGAGACGGCTCTGACCCTTCTTGTAGACAGCCTCAGTGTTCTTTGACCAGTCCAGTTTATTGTCAACTCATATCCCCAGGTACCTGTAATCCTCCACCATGTCCACACTGACCCCCTGGAGGGAAACAGGAGTCATCAGTACCTTAGCTCTCCTCAGGTCTACCACCAGCTCCTTAGTCTTTTTCACATTCAGCTGCAGATAATTCTGCTCACACCATTTGACAAAGTTTCCTACCGTAGCCCTGTACTCAGCCTCATCTCCCTTGCTGATGCATCCAACTATGGCAGAGTCATCTGAAAACTTCTGAAGATGACAAGACTCTGTGCAGTAGTTGACGTCTGAGGCGTAATTGGTGAAGAGAAAGGGAGACAAGACAGTCCCCTGTGGAGCCCCAGTGCTGCTGATCACTCTGTCAGCAACCCATTACATTAACTTAACCTTTCTGTCACTTGCACATAAGCTTTGCCGATATACAACGCAGCCACAGCTCATGCCACCAAAGCATGTGAAATATGCTGAAGATGAGACTGTCAAATGACCACAATGCAACCATGGCAGCAAGTGAATGAGTGAGATTGAGCATGACAATTCCGCTTCTTGGGATTGTGGTGAATCATCTCTGTATCAACGCAGCAGAATCCTATTTTAATGTTTGAATAATTTAGACAGGTGAAATCAGAGTTTATTTTTAGGCAATTATTTTGATTTTAATAAATACAAATGTTTAAGATTCTACATTAATAGAAAACTAGGAGCAAAAAAAATTGATGAGAGCGCACCATTAAAAATGTTATGCAATTATGTATCAAAAAATATAGAAGTAATCATCTGTAACTCATACTTCCATTAATTCATTGTGGTGTCTTGGCAGTAATGTTACATTCTGAAGATAGAAACTGAAATGTATTGAAAGTATCAAGCTTTTTGTGAATTACAGAAGTGCACATTGGAATTAATGAATTCCAGCTACTAAACATGGAAGTAATTTTTCATTGACTATTGTTACATACCCTGTAACTGGGTTACCAAACCAGCAGAAATGGACCACTTAGTTGGAGTCTGGATTACTGGAACTAAGAAAGTTTTATTAAAGAAATAAGTAACACAGTACTCTAATCGTAAGGATATAAATGCAACAGGTTAGCAATGATAAAACACACATGTACACAGAACTAGGATAACAGGAATCAATCAAGCTCTATCGCAGTCTAGGGGTAAAATGATCAGTCTCAAGTGACGCAGAGTTCAGTTCAGCTGAGTGCAGTTCGCAGTAATCGCTGCTGTGCCGTTGGAGAGAGAGAGAGAGAGAGAGAGAGAGAAAGCAAATGATGATATGCAAATCGAATTCAGACAGACCTTGATGTTCCTCCGCAGTTAGCTTTCGGTCGAGCCCTTTTTAATGTCTTCTGAGGTCACTGACTGTGACCCCTCCGTTCCGGATACGATCGTTCTTCCGCGGTGAACCCGGCACCCAGGCAAGGGCGGACACACACACCAGGTTCCTGCCGATCGTACCTTTTTGCCCTGTGTGTCTATGGTCGGTTCCCGCGAACAGACCTCCAAAAACTCCCACCAGCTTGTGGGAGGCACACTGCACTTCCAGGGTCTCGTGATCTCATGATCTCATGGTGTGTGTCCTGCCTTAGCGAACCTGTTCCTTTTATCCTCCTGCTGGGGTATTGCCTGTCCATCAAACTTCAAACGGTTCAGGTTCAAAGCAACCGGTCTGACAATACTCGGAACTGTGTCTCTTTTCGTTAATCTCTCTCGTCTCTCATTAACATTTCTGAATTCTGCTGCATTGTCTCACTTATCTCTCTCATTAGCATCAATCTTCTGATAACTTGGTTTTTCGTCACACCCCTATCCTTCAAAGGATTTTTACCGGGGTAAAAAATTATAGGCATGAATACATTATTAGATACACGCAAATATACAGGGTCATCAGCTATTTGGCTAATACAGAGAACTTTAAGTTGTCAACACCTTGACAGACAGTCAGCAATCACATTCTCCGTTCCTTTTATATGTTTTATTTTAATAATCCTCTAAGACCAGGCTCCAACTTAGCAATCTTTTGTTTTTATCTTTCATAGTGGCCAAAAACACTAATGAGTTGTGATCAGTGTAACTTCTCAGTGGTTTCCGCTCCGGACAAAGATAAGAAGGGTCATCCCACACCAACCTAGCATTCTCTGGCAAGAGCTTAGTAAGAGGGAGGGTAATATCCGCAAAGTTTTTTTTTTGTAAAACTTCCGATAGTACCCCACCATCTCCAAGAACCTTCTCAGGGCTCTCTTGTCTGTTGGGGTGGGGACTTCAGAGATAGCCCACACCTTAGCCTGCATCGGTGCCAGCTGCCCGTGTCTTACCACAAATCCCAGATAAGTGATTTTTCCGTGGCTGAATTCACTTTTTGCAAGGTTCACTGTCAGGCTGGCTTCAAACAGCTTTTTAAACAGTGCCACAATGTGCTCCTCCCACGTGTCACTCCAGACCACTAAATCGCCAATATACGCTTCTGCGTTCTTTAGCCCTTTTGTCACTGAATTAATCATCCTGTAGAGGTGTTGCTCACTAGGCTGACCTGGTGTGACAACAACACCATGTCTCGGCTCTTTACATCACTTCGGGACATCCAGACATACGTGTACGTGTCATTTAATTAGCTTTATTAGCAGCAGCTCGCTTTGTTCGGGGGCTAAGTGAGAGAACTCATCAGCAAAGTTGGCCAACACAATAGAGTTCTCCCATCTGGTCGGCACCATACTTATCTTTTCAAAATGGGTCCTCCCCTTATCAAGTGGCACACTAACCTCATTAATTTTCGTGATAACACCGACTAGGTTTGTTCGCCTATCGTGGCAAGCTGTTAGCATATCAAAAGCCTGTAACTGTGTTAGCTCACGTCTACAATAGTCAATAGCATCCTTCCTCCTGTGCGGCCAGTAAAACTCTTTCATGATTCTACCGACTGTTTTCCTCCCCCCAAAATGTCCACCGAGGGGTGTCTTGTGGGCCAGGTTAAAAATCTCATCCGTATAAATTTTTGGCACCACCCCCCATTCCTCATCTGTGGGCACGGTACTTGGTCTCCATTTCCTCCTTAGCACTTCCTCCTTCACATAATAACCCACTGGCTCCTTTTTTAATTCTGCTTCAGAGAGAGCTGTCTCCGCCAAAACCATCAGCTCCTCGTCTCGCTCCTGTGCCTGTACAAATTCCTTCCTTGTTAATGATAAATCTACCTTAACTTCGATTTCACTACACTGCTTCTCACTTTCTGACCCTTTCTGATACAAGGCTGGTAAAAATGTCTCAGCCAAATCTATATTCACTTCGGCAGCCTTTCTGGACATGCGCCGAGTCACTGCGCAAACGGGATAAACCTGTGAGTCCATGGGCCGGGCCTCAATCCTGGCAGGTTGGCTTGTCAATCTTACTGCTGGGTACACCTCTCCGCCGGTGAGGTTATTACTGAGTAAGACCTCCACGTCTTCCATCGGTAGTTCGGGCCTCACCCCAATTGTGACCGGTCCGGAGGCCAAGTCGTTTTTTAGGTGTGCCTGGTGCAAAGGTACTGCTTCAGTCCCTTTCCCAATGCCTTTTATCACCCTGACCTCCCCAGTCTGGGTCTCTGAACTAAAGTCTAACACACTCTTTAATATCAATGACTGACAAGCTCCAGTGTCTCTCCAGATCCGCACTGGAACTGGGTTTAACCCCTCCTTCACCGACACCAATTCGGCCGAGATAAACCTCTCGCGCCCTTCCTGAACTTTATCAGACCTCTTCTTCCGTAGCGGTTTGTTTACCAGCTCAATACAGCCAGTTGGAACCGTCGTTTTCCCTTTCCCCGTCTCCTTCTTTGGAGCAAAGCACCTGGATGCAAAGTGTCCAACTTTCCCACAATTATAGCATACGACCCCAGGAGACTTCCTACCAAACTGCTCCTGGTCTTCCTTATCCTTCTCAGTAGTCCCCAGCTTACTTTCTGGCTTTTCTGGCGGACTCTCCCCGCTGTCTTGACTACCCTTCTGGTAGCCTTTACTCGGGGTAAACTTCATTTTATGTGTCAACGCGTACTCATCCGCTAACTTAGCAGTTGCGGCTAAGGGGTCTGCCTCTTTCTCATCTAGGTAGGGTCTCATACCTTCAGGGACACAACCTTTAAACTGCTCAATCAGGATTAGCTGTAGCAGTCTGTCATAATCCCCATTGACCTTTTTCGAGGCGCACCAACGCTCACAATATGTCTGCATCTCACGGGCAAACTCTAAATATGTGCAGCTCCACTGCTTCCTCGCATTCTGGAACCTCTGCCGGTATGCCTCCGGGACCAACTCATAAATCCTGAGTATGGCCTCTTTCACCACACCATACCCCTGGGCATCTTCTGCGGACAAGGCCGAGTAAGCTTGTTGGGCTTTTCCTTTAAGTACACTCTGAAGCAAAACAGCCCACTTATCCCTCGGCCAGTCCTGACTTGCAGCAACTTTTTCAAAATGGAGAAAGTACCGATCAACATCGGTCTCCTCAAATGGGGGAACCAGCCTAACCTCCTGGGTCACCTTGAACCCTCCACCTTGGTTCGGCATGGGCCCCTGCGCGACCGTCATCTTTAACTTCTCCAGCTCAAATTCCCTTTCCCTCTGTTTCTCTCTCACTTCTCGTTCCAACGACCTGTCTCTCTCTTCTCACTCCAACTGTTTTATTCTCTCTTCGCGTTCTAACTGCTTCTCTTCTTGCTCCAGCTGTTTTACCCAGAACTTGTGCTCGAGTCTTAATTTTTCAATCTGCAGCTGTACTGCTTCTGCACCAGGTTTTCCCATAGGTACTACCTCCTGCTCCCCTTGGGGAAACACACCTTTAGATACATAATGTTCTATGATAGCTCTGTGCATCTCCGCTCTCCTCGTTGTCGACTTCCCCTTGAAAAGATTCAACCGTTTGGCCACAGCTACCAATTCTGATTTCCTGGCATCCTCTAATGCCTTCAAGGTCAGCGCCTTTAGAAATTCCTCAATCTCCATTTCTGCTGTTTGCCCTTTCTTTCTCTTGGGAATTTTGACCCAGTCAATTTACCCAGTCCCAAATTTGGCGTTCAAAATCGTGGACAAGAACCCCACTTATGTTACGTACCCCGTAACTGGGTTGCCAAACCAGCAGAAATGGACCACTTAGTTGGAGTCTGGATTACTGGAACTAAGAAAGTTTTATTAAAGAAATAAGTAACACAGTACTCTAATCATAAGGATATAAATGCAACAGGTTAGCAATGATAAAACACACATGTACACAGAACTAGGATAATAGGAATCAATCAAGTTCCATCGCAGTCTAGGGGTAAAATGATCAGTCTCAAGTGACGCAGAGTTCAGTTCAGTTGAGTGCAGTTCGCAGCATTCGCTGTTGTGCCGTTGGGGTGGGGGGAGACAGAGAGAGAGAGAGAGAGAGAGAGAGAGAGAGCAAATGATGATATGCAAATCCAATTCAGACAGACCTTGATGTTCCTCCACAGTTAGCATTCGGGCGAGCCCTTTTTAATGTCTTCTGAGGTCACCGACTGTGACCCCTCCGTTCCGGATACGATCGTTCTTCCGCGGTGAACCCGGCACCCAGGCAAGGGCGGACACACACAACAGGTTCCCGCCGATTGTACCTTTTCATGCTGTGCGTCTATGGTCGGTCCAGCGAACAGACCTCCAAAACTCCACCAACTTGTGGGGGCACACCGCACTTCCAGGGTCTCATTATCTCGTGATCTCATGGTGTCTGACTTGCCTTAGCGAACCTGTTCCTTTTATCCCCCTGCTGGGGTATCGCCTGTCCATCAAACTTCAAACAGTTCAGGTTCAAAGCAACCGGTCTGACAATACTCGGAACTGTGTCTCTTTTCGTTAATCTCTCTCGTCTCTCATTAACATTTCTGAATTCTGCTCCATTGTCTCACTTATCTCTCTCATTAGCATCAATCTTCTGATAACTTGGTTTTTCGTCACACCATATAAGGTGTAATCAACGATAAACATTGTTTTCTAGTTATTAATGATCATTCTGGAGTTTAATGGATGGCAATGTAGGAGGAGAGGGTTAGATTGGTTTTAGAGTTGTCTAAAAAGTCAGCATAGCTTCGTGGCCAAACATGGTGCTGTAAAGCGTTATGTTCTGCACCATAATGGGTAGCATAATTATGGATGAATTAAAATGAGAAACAGTTTTCAGGAAATAAAACCTGTACACAATTTAACTTCCAACTGATACTTGTGTGACTAGTGATATCAAAATCAGATCAGTTTTATTTTCACTGACCTAACCTAAGTCGTGAAATTTGTTGTTTTGTGGCAGTAGTGCAGTGTAATGTACAACAAGAATACCATAAGTTGCAATAATAAATCATTTTAAAAAATAAATAAATTTGTGTAAAGCCAGAGCACAATAGTGAGGTAGCGTTCATCAGAAGCAGAATCATTTTATAGAATGTTCAGATATCTGGTGGGGAGGAAACCACTCCTAAAACAGTGTGTGTCTTCAGGCTCCTGTACCTCCTTCCTGATGGTACCAATGAGAAGAGGGCATATCCTGGGTGGTGAGGGTCCTTAACGATGGATGCCACCTTTTTGCAGCTTTGAGGTTTGAAGATGCCCTTGGTGGTGAGATCATCACTGAATGTGGACCATTCTGTTTCTATCCCATTGAAACTACATAGGGGAAGACAATGGATGATTGTTCCTACAATTAGCACATTTTAAAAGTTTATCCCTGCCACTTATTACACAGTTCAAAACATTTTTTTTCATTTCACTTGTGTACTCATGAATCCACCCTTCAACACTACAAGTTGTTTTATTTTGAATGTCTGAAATTTGCACTCAGGCTTTTGGAACTGACACCAGAATTGAATATTTAAAGGAATTCTGCTATCTGGGATGTGCTTCCATTCTACATATGTAATTTTATCAATTTATCTGATTCCTGGAGAAGATGGCACGAGTGAACAATGCGATGAAAGACGACATGCTTCAGACAGTTTACAAAATTACTTATTGTTTACTTTTTAATCTTTCAGATATGATTTTGCTGCTATTGGAGCCTGTGATCTACAGATTAATGGTGTGTTTTTGGGCCAATTGAGCAATCTGGTGGTTTGCTGTCTCCGAGGGGGGCTCGGTAAGATTTCGAGCAAAATTTGTGGCCTAGACGCCAAGAAGCCTGGAGACAGGGCCTGGCTCTTGATCAATTCTATTGCTCACTGATCTCGCTGAGTAAAACATGGAGGAAGGTTGTAATCAATGAGGAGATGAGCAGAAAGCAAGTGGGTGCTCAGCACAGCCTGTTTTTGAGTGCCTGGTCTTTCTCTCACTCTCGCTCGCTGCTCCTGAAGGAAGGCGTCTGCGTTTGCCCGATCTATTGCTCCCTCTCGCTCATTGCTCCTGGAGTCTTGGCTCTTGGACAAAGTGTAATTGACGTGGTTTGTGGACTGGACTTTGTAGTTCAAGTTATGATGTGTTTCTGGTTTCTGGCTGTTCCTTTTTTTTTGTTGCTATTTTGTGCAATTTTAATGGGGGCAGTCTGGCTATGCAACCTGAGGTCAGCAAACAACACAGTGCAAGATTGAACTGAAACTAAACGTTTCTGGACTGTTTCATTGACTTTGTGGTTTGAGGTTTTATGATCTGTGTTTTTCACTATTTCTATTACCATTTGTGTATTACCATTTTTTGCATGTTGAGGGTTTGATGTTTTTATTTGAATGGGGTTCATGGTTTTTTTTGTTTTAACATAGAAAGCCTACAACATAATACAGGTCCTTCAGCCCACAATGCTGTGCTGAACGTCTAATTACTTTAAAAATTAACCAGGTTTACCAGCAGGGTTTTGTGGCTGTCTATGGGCAGATGAATCTCAGGGTTGTATACCACACACAGACTTTGAATCTTTGAACCTATATACTAAATGTTAATATTAAGTAGGTGAGTATAACAAGTGAAACTGTAAGATATAATCTATTGTTATTTTTGTGTTGAAGAAGTATAAAACGTCTTGTCAGGAGAGTGCGATTCTCCTTGAGGCTCTTTCTCAAAGGTTTGCTGTGTGAATAAAAGACTTTTATATTTCCTAGTTACAGCTCTGTGTGGCACAGTCTTAGTCAGTCACAACACTAATTAGCAATCAAAGTTTGTTAACCCTACTTATGTAAAAGATAAATTTGTATCTCAGTCATAGTCTATGGAATCAATCGCATTAACAACAGTTTCCATTGGTGGTTTCAGTGAAATATTATCTCCTAGAGTATGGCAAATTAATGCTATCAAACAGATTTTGACTAAAGATTTGAAAGATTAGCTCTCTTTATTACATGTACATTGAAACATACACCGAAATGCATCGTTTGTGTCAATGACCAATGCTCTAAGAGTTCCTCTGATATTAGAACTATTGATTATCTTCACTTCTGTTCCCCTAATGAGGAATGGCTCCTAGTAGAATCATTTGTTTCCCTGTAAGTGCTGCATAGTTTGTACTGAAAAGTGTATTTGATCAATAGACTTTGTGCAATACCAAAGTTTTCTCAGCGTGAAGTGGGCTGTCTCTGCTAATCAGTGATTATCCCAGTGACAGACCAGAAAGCTGGACACAATTGCTTCAGACATCCAAATCAGTCCTGTTGAAGGATCTCAGTCTGATATATCGACTGTTTCTTTCCCGCCGTAGATATGATCTGACTTGTTGAGTTGTTCCATCATTTTGGGTCTGCTGTTCAAGATTTTTCAGCATCTGCAGAATCAGGTGCCCAAATCTTCTTGGATATCCTGCTTTCACCAGTAACATGGAAGCTGAGATGTGTGGAATGATACACTTTGAAAATGATGTATGTCACTCAGTAAAATAAGAATAAATGTGAAAGAAATAGACAGTGATTCCTACTATAAGGAAGGTGAACAGAAAGAGGGAGATTAATTTGTTTGAAATGTGTCAAACCCTGAGCTATGTTGGCAGAATGGATGTGGAAAGGATAATTCCTCTAGAAGGAGATTCTAGAGTTCCCTGCATAAAAATAAAGAATCATCATTTAAAATAGGGATGAAATGATGTTTCCTCCTGTCAGATATTCATGAGTTTTTGGATGAGCCCAAATGACGGGTTTTGTGCCAAAATGCTGATTATTATTCTTTTTACCCACCCAGATGCTGCCTGACTGACTGAGTTCCACATCATCTTGGGGAACATCATCATGTTTTCTGTTCCTACAGATTTCAGCATCTACATCCCTTGTGCTTCCATGACTTTTTGGAAGCCTTTTTCCTGCAAAGGGCAGGGGTGCAGATTTGTTGACCATTGCTAAGACAAAGGTAGAAAGATTCTTGATAGGCAATATGGTGAAGGTCATTAGAGGTGGAAATGAGATCAATTACAATTTAAGTAAAAGTGAAGGCAGCCAGAAGGACTGAGACACATGATCCTAATTCATATGTATATAATTGAAATTCACTCCTGGTCAAGAGCACTAAATGGGTAATATATTGGCCATAGTATATCTCCAAAATTCAGTTTCCTTTGCAATACACTAGTTAAAATAGCTTTCATTTGTGCATCCATTTCTAAAGGTGGGAAATATGCTGTAAGGCAGTTGAATGTAGCAACAGTTAAGGAAAAAAAATCTAGTGACTGATACATGACAAATCTGCACAAATATTTAAACATAATTGCACTTCATCACGACTTCAAAGGTTGTCACAAACACATTCATATCTTAATCAAAATGACTGTGCAAGACACATTTCAAATCATCGAGTTCAACTTAGGTTGGGGACTGCTTCATCAAGTCCTCCTCTACATCTGTGAGACCTGACATAGTTTGAATGAGCACTTTCTCAAGCACCTTTGCTCCGTCTGCACAAAAATTGAGATTTCCCAATGGCAGCCCATTTGAATTTGACCTTCCTTTCCTATGCTGGCATGTCAGTCTATGGCCTTCTCTACTGCTGTGCAACCATAATGAGGCCACACACAGGGTGAAGAAGCAACCATCTTATGTTCCATCCAGATAGCCTCCAGCCTGAAGGCAAGAACATCAATTTCTCAACTGTGCAAAAGTCTTAGGCCCATCTATACAGCTTGGCACAGTCCTGTAGAAATTTTATGTATTGCACTGTACTGCTACTACTGCTGCAAAAAAACACACATCATGACATTTATGAGTGATGATAAACCCGGTTTTGATATAGAAACATAGAAACATAGAAAATAGGTGGAGGAGTAGGCCATTCGGCCCTTCGAGCCTGCACCGCCATTTATTATGATCATGGCTGATCATCCAACTCAGAACCCCGCCCCAGCCTTCCCTCCATACTCCCTGACCCCTGTAGCCACAAGGGCCATATCTATTTCCCTCTTAAATATAGCCAATGAACTGGCCTCAACTGTTTCCTGTGGCAGAGAATTCCACAGATTCACCACTCTCTGTGTGAAGAAGTTTTTCCTAATCTCGGTCCTAAAAGGCTTCCCCTCTATCCTCAAACTGTGACCCCTCGTTCTGGACTTCCCCAACATCGGGAACAATCTTCCTGCATCTAGCCTGTCTAATCCCTTTAGGATCTTATACGTTTCAATCAGATCCCCCCTCAATCTTCTAAATTTCAACGAGTACAAGCCTAGTTCATCCAGTCTTTCTTCATATGAAAGTCCTGCCATCCCAGGAATCAATCTGGTGAACCTTCTTTGTACTCCCTCTATGGCAAGGATGTCTTTCCTCAGATTAGGGGACCAAAACTGCACACAATACTCCAGGTGTGGTCTCACCAAGGCCTTGTACAACTGCAGTAGTACCTCCCTGCTCCTGTACTCGAATCCTCTCGCTATAAATGCCAGCATACCATTCGCCTTTTTCACTGCCTGCTGTACCTGCATGCCCACTTTCAATGACTGGTGTATAATGACACCCAGGTCTCGTTGCACCTCCCCTTTTCCTAATCGGCCACCATTCAGATAATAATCTATTTTCCTATTTTTGCTACCAAAGTGGATAACTTCACATTTATCCACATTAAATTGCATCTGCTATGAATTTGCCCACTCACCCAACCTATCCAAGTCACCCTGCATCCTCTTAGCATCCTCCTCACAGCTAACACTGCCACCCAGCTTCGTGTCATCCGCAAACTTGGAGATGCTGCATTTAATTCCCTCATCCAAGTCATTAATATATATTGTAAACAACTGGGGCCCCAGCACTGAGCCTTGCGGTACCCCACTATTCACCGCCTGCCATTCTGAAAAGGTCCCGTTTATTCCCACTCTTTGCTTCCTGTCTGCTAACCAACTCTCCACCCACACCAATACCTTACCCCCAATACCGTGTGCTTTAAGTTTGCACACTAATCTCCTGTGTGGGACCTTGTCAAAAGCCTTCTGAAAATCCAAATATACCACATCCACTGGTTCTCCCCTATCCACTCTACTAGTTACATCCTCAAAAAATTCTATGAGATTCGTCAGACATGATTTTCCTTTCAGAAATCCATGCTGACTTTGTCCGATCATTTCACCGCTTTCCAAATGTGCTGTTATCACATCCTTGATAACTGACTCCAGCAGTTTCCCTACCACCGACGTTAGGCTAACTGGTCTATAATTCCCCGGTTTCTCTCTCCCTCCTTTTTTAAAAAGTGGAGTTACATTAGCCACCCTCCAATCCTCAGGAACTAGTCCAGAATCTAACGAGTTTTGAAAAATTATCACTAATGCATCCACTATTTCTTGGGCTACTTCCTTAAGCACTCTAGGATGCAGACCATCTGGCCCTGGGGATTTATCTGCCTTCAATCCCTTCAATTTACCTAACACCACTTCCCTACTAATATGTATTTCGCTCAGTTCCTCCATCTCACTGGACCCTCTGTCCCCTACTATTTCTGGAAGATTATTTATGTCCTCCTTAGTGAAGACAGAACCAAAGTAATTATTCAATTGGTCTGCCATGTCCTTGCTCCCCATAATCAATTCACCTGTTTCTGTCTGCAGGGGACCTACATTTGTCTTTACCAGTCTTTTCCTTTTTAGATATCTATAAAAGCTTTTACAGTCCGTTTTTATGTTTCCTGCCAGTTTTCTCTCATAATCTTTTTTCCCCTTCCTAATTAAGCCCTTTGTCCTCCTCTGCTGAACTCTGAATTTCTCCCAGTCCTCAGGTGAGCCACTTTCTCTGGCTAATTTGTATGCTTCTTCTTTGGAATTGATACTATCCTTAATTTCTCTTGTCAGCCACGGGTGCACTACCTTCCTTGATTTATTCTTTTGCCAAACTGGGATGAACAATTGTTGTAGTTCATCCATGCAACCTTTAAATGCTTGCCATTTCATATCCACCGTCAATCCTTTAAGTGTCATTTGCCAGTCTATCTTAGCTAATTCACGTCTCATACCTTCAAAGTTACCCCTCTTTAAGTTCAGAACCTTTGTTTCTGAATTAACTATGTCAGTCTCCATCTTAATGAAGAATTCCACCATATTATGGTCACTCTTACCCAAGGGGCCTCTCACGACAAGATTGCTAATTAACCCTTCCTCATTGCTCAAAACCCAGCCCAGAATAGCCTGCTCTCTAGTTGGTTCCTCGACATGTTGGTTCAAAAAACCATCCCACATACATTCCAAGAAATCCTCTTCCTCAGCACCTTTACCAATTTGGTTCACCCAATCTACATGTAGATTGAAGTCACCCATTATAACTGCTGTTCCTTTATTGCACACATTTCTAATTTCCTGTTTAATACCATCTCCGGCCTCACTACTACTGTTAGGTGGCCTGTACACAACTCCCACCAGCGTCTTCTGCCCCTTAGTGTTACGCAGCTCTACCCATATCGATTCCACATCTTCCCGGCTTATGACCTTCCTTTCTATTGCGTTAATCTCTTCTTTAACCAACAACGCCACCCCACCTCCCTTTCCTTCATGTCTATCCCTCTTGAATATTGAATATCCCTGAACGTTGAGCTCCCATCCCTGGTCACCCTGGAGCCATGTCTCTGTGATCCCAACTATATCATAATCATTAATAACAATCTGCACTTTCAATTCATCCACCTTATTACGAATGCTCCTTGCATTGACACACAAAGCCTTCAGGCGCTCTTTCACAACTCTTTCAGCCCTTATTCAATTATGCTGAAAAGTGGCCCTTTTTAATGCTTGCCCTGGATTTGTCGGCCTGCCACTTTTACTTTTCTCCATAGTACTTTTTGTTTCTACCCTCACTTTACACCCCTCTGTCTCTCTGCACTGGTTCCCATCCCCCTGTAGTGAACTAACCTCCTCACGCCTAGCCTCTTTAATTTGATTCCCACCCCCCAACCATTCTAGTTTAAAGTCACCTCAGTAGCCTCCGCTAATCTCCCTGCCAGGATATTGGTCCCCCTAGGATTCAAGTGCAACCCGTCCTTTTTGTACAGGTCACGCCTGCGCCAAAAGAGGTCCCAATGATCCAAAAACTTGAATCCCTGCCCCCTGCTCCAATCCCTCAGCCACACATTTATCCTCCACCTCATCGCATTCCTACTCTCACTGTCGCGTGGCAAAGGCAGTAATCCCGAGATTACTATGGGTCTCTGTTGTGGATTGAGTGTAGGAAGAGGGCAGAGAGAATGGTGGGAAGTTGGGAAAAGGGAAAAGGATATGAGAGGGAGACGGAAGCACCAGAGAGACATTCTGTGATGATCAATAAAGCAACTGCTTGGAATCAAATGATTCTGCCTTATGTCTCAGGGCTGAATGTGTCTTCCTGTCTCTGGCATGCCTTCTCTGCAACCAGTGCCACACCCCTCCCTTGGTGCTCCACCCTCGCTGATCCCAACATCCTTTGCTCCTGACATATTTGCAAACTCGCTCTCCGCTCTACGCTGACAAATTCCGTACTTTGCAAACGTCTTAGGCATCCTAGCAATAAAGGTGTGCCAGAGATTTTTGCACAATACTGAAAATATTTTTAAAAAATTGTTCAGAAAGACAGCAAAAAAAAGAAAAAAAAAGTGTGATTGTGTATATGGGTTTATTGTCCATTCAGAAATCAGATGGCAGATGGGAAGAAGCTTTTGCTCTAACATTGAATGTGGGTCTTCAGGCTCCTGTACTTCTACACTAGTGGAGGCAATGAGAAGAGAGTACGTCCTGTGTGGTGGGGGTCCTTAATAATGAAGGCTATCTTTTTGAGGCATTGCTATTTGAAGGTGTCCTGGATGCAGGAGAGGATAAGTGCCCATGATGGAACTGCTGAGCTTGTAACTTTCTGCAGCTGTTTTTAATCCTGTACAATGACCCCTCCATACCAGACAGTGGTGCAAGAAAGTAGAATGCTGTCCATGGTACATCTGTAGTAAGTTGCGAGACTGTTACAAGTTGCCAGTCTCTTCCACAGCTGTTCTGATTATAAAACATTCATAAAGATCAGTCAGAACATGGCATAGCTTACTAACTTGCTTTCATCTATTTTACAACAGCAGAAAATCAAGGTTGACCCTCTGTTGTCATTGAAATTGAAACTGTCCTTCCCGGTGGCATTCTCACAACTGTGCTGAGTTAGCGGACGACACAAACATTGCTTGTGTGCTTTATTTTGTATTACAATTGGTTTTGGAAATGTCCCTCACACAAAAGACATGGTTACTTTCAAGGATACAGTCGACAAACTGTGTAAAAATTGATCATAATAGGAAGTTCAGTAAGAACTATGAAAGAACACCATTAAAGGAATCATTAAAGTATATGCCCTTAGACATCTGTTGTTCATAATGTAGTCGACAGCGTCTGTGAACATGTATAATTAGAACTTTAAGGATATCAAATTGTGCAGAAAAATGACATGCTGAGGAAAGAGGATATAATTAGGTGAATTCATGAAGACTTCACACCTGTAGATTTTACTGGCAATGATATTCAGTAATGATGCTGTTAGATAATATATGCAGAATCTAAAAATAATTATTGAGTAGTTAGTGTGGACTATAGATAATGAAAAGATAAAAAAATCAAAGCAGGATTAAGTATTGAACGTTCTTCACTCATAATATTGTCTTGTCTTACTTGGTTGACCATTCTTCATTTGTCATCAAAAGCCTTTCATTTGGAGCCAATAAAATTCCATGATTTTCTGGGGCGAAGAATCATAGAGGTCAATCTCAAAGAGTCATCCAGCACAGCAACAAACCCTTCAGTCTATCGAATCCACACTGACCATGATATTTGTGGTGTTCCATCACATGGTGACATTTATTTGAGTCTACAACTTAAGCCCAAGAACTTAGAGCCAATGGAATCACAGAACGTTCAACCAGGGTTTCCAGAGCAAACTAAGTTCCTTTGCCACTTTTTCTCATAAACTCAAGTAGTATCTTGTTACAAACTACTTTTGTGTATTTCATGACATTGAATCCTTTGATAAAATTAAGTTGATTGCACAAGTTAAGAGAGGTTAGAGTGAAAGATAGCACACAACTTCCAAATTGGCTAAATCAGTGTTTCCAAAGCAAAGTGGCTTCCATTGCCACTTTGCACCAACAAGCCCCTATTTATATGCAATATTACAGCACTAATGCCACTTCATCCTCCCCTCATGTCATCCCCATCTCACCTGATTCTATCAGCCAAGTACATGCTCAGAATAATTTACAGTGGCCAATTTGAGGTGACGTAGTAGTGTAACCATTGCCTGTTACAACAAACACCCACTTGTCAGCTGACAACCAATCCCAGGCTAGCTTTCACTGATTGGTCGTTGTTCCTAACATCTCTATTGTTCTTGGGTAAATCATTTAGTTCATCATGTTTTGAGGATGCACAGTTGAGGATTTTGTAGCTGCATAGTTTACTGAATAACGGTTTATTTCTATCAGATCATGACATATTATCAATATCGATTTGGACCCCAGAGGAGTATATAAGCCGACCTTCTGAGGAGATAACACCCTCAACTGCACACTGATGATGACTTCTTGATTGGAGCCAAAACATCTACAAACATTTTGCTGAGCTCGGTGATCAAACAAACTTCCAAAAAGGTTTATTTCATATTCCAGCGTTGTTCTTTCTCCTGGCTTCGGGTTTCATCAGTAGTTGCAGGCAAACAAATACAACTAATTGGTGATGAAGTGCTGTACTGTACCAACATGGCAATTTCAGCAAAAGACATAAACACGATGCTACAACAGTGTTAAGCGCAATTTGAGGTGGCCCAACTGAAGTTAATCAATTCCTTGACCACCAGGGCTATCAAGAGAGTCCAACAACGCTGGTGTCAATCACTGACTTCAGGAGGAGAAAACTGGAGGTTCACGAGCTTGTCCTCATCAGGGCATCAGAGGTGAAGTAGGTTAGCAACATTCAATTATTCAGTGTTATCTTTTCATGGGACTTGTCCTGAGCCCAGCACATAAGTGCTATTGCAAAGAAAGCACGTCAGCTCTTCTACCTGCATAGAAGCTTGCGAAGATTCAGAATGACATCTAAAACTTTGTCAAACTTCTATAGATATGTGGAGAAAAGTGTATTGACTGGCTACATCACAGTTTGCATTTGCACAGTTTGTTGTCTTTGGCATACTGATTATCTTCCCTGTTGATGCGGTCTTTCATTAATTCTATTATGGCTATTAGATTTATTGAGTATGGTCACAAGAAAATGATTCTCATTGTTATATATATGGTGCCATATAAGTGCTTAAAAATTCTTTCAACCTTGAACTCAACGGAGCTCATGTTAGTCAGTTGCTGTGTCCATTACTAACCTTCAGTTCAATGCCACTTTGTGAGTTACTGTATGTTTGAATCTTGGATCAAATGTTTCAAAGGTATCTTCCTGGTCGAGTTTTCCAGTAAAGATGTTGCATGGAAGGCACACACTTCATTCCGAAAATTGGGTAGTGCTGAACATGAGTGCTATTTCAACTTGAATTCAACCCTCTGGTCAAATCCTACAGACAGTAATTTTCAAGAGGAAGGAGTTACGGTGAGTTGACTGAACCAATGTCTGTTGGTCAGCTGACAACCGATCCCAGGCTGTCTTTCATTGATTCATTGTTGTTCCTATCAATGTCTTGAACATTATTATTTAAATAGTTGTGCTTTGGGGATGCACAGTTAAGGATTTTGTAGCAACATGGTTTTACTGAATAAAGATTTATTTCACGTTCTGGCTTTCTTTTATCTCCTGGCTTTAGGTCATATCAGTAGTTATTAGCATAACACAATTACAGTGCCAGCAACACGGATTCAATTTGGTTACTGTCTGTAAAGAGTTTGTACATTCTCCCCAAGCCTGTGTGTGTGTTTCTTTCTGGTACTCTGTTTTCGTCCCACATTCCAAAGTTATAAGGGTAGGTAGGTTAAGTGGGCAGCATGAGCTTGTTGTGTCAGAAGGCCTGTACTGTGCTGTATCTCTAAATCTCTCAATATTAATTATATTGAACGAGAGAAGTGAAGTTCGATGGGTGAATGGTTTAACCCTGCATCTATTCCTCATGTTTTTACCCTTCAGATGACACATTAAACTAAACCACCCTCTGTTGATTCAGGTGTGAAAAGTCTCTCAAAGTCAAATTTATTGTCATATGCAAAAGTACACATATGCACAGGTGCAATAAAATCCTTGCTTTAAGCAATATCTCAGGCACATAGCAACAGAGATGCAACATAGACAAAAAAACATAACTTGACAATCTAAACCAGGGGTCCCCAACATCTCTTATGCTGTGGACTAATAACATTAAGCAAGGGATCTGTGAACCCTAGGTTAGGAACCCCTCATCTAAATCATACAGGAAAGAACACCATTAGAACAAAACAAAACTAAGGGAGCACAATTCCAAGATTAGTGCAAGTTCTGAGCAGCAAGTGACTTGGGATTGCAAGTTGCCAATTTGTGGTTAAATTGGTAATAAGTTGATTGAAATTCACTGGTTGCAAAGTAGGCTAAATGATAAGTGATTAGACTCTTTGTGGGAAGGTAAGATGAGGATGTACGGTAAATATTGCAACAAAGCCATCTGCTTTTAGTTTCACAGTTATTCCATCTATAACCATGGGTAAGCAGGTTCTCTGCCAAGGAGAGTTGCTGCGTCCACATGCCTTAGAGCATTGCGTATGGATCAGCAGGAGGAAGATCCTTTCTCTGAGTTATATATTCCACTGGCAAATCCAGGCAGCATACATACAAGCTAAAGGACTCATTGACAATTTTTGCAGCTTTATAGGGACGGACAGCAGTCTAAGGTCATACCACCATGAGACACTGATAGATTGGAGTATAGAATCTCAATTTTTCTTGTAGATTAACTTTACTATGCTTGCTTGTTTTTTTTATATATATGTAATCACCTATATACAGTACTATGCAAAGGTCTCGTGCACACAGATGTAGCTCAAGTGCTTCGGAACTTTGCAGGGTATTGTATTTGTCACTTTGGAGTGGAGAATGAGTTTATAAATCTGCTGAGAGTAAAGGGGGATGGGGATAATGAGGGTGGAGCACCGCAGGATGGGTGTGGGACTAGTGGCAGAGAAGGAGTGCTGGGACAGGAGGTGGCTTGGGTGCAGTTACAGCCAGCCCTGAGACACCAGGCAAGGTGTCGGAGACTTTTGCACACTACTGTTCATGTAATTGTTCAGTGAATTTTCCAGTAATTATGACACAGTTGCTTCTGTATTTTTTTCTGTAGCAAATATCACACTATTTGAATCTGGCTATTTTATAGGTTAATTGTTATCACTGGAAATTCTGTTACCTTTTTGTCTGAGTATGAGTCAACCACAACTGCTTTCACCATTGTCTCTGTTCTCTCAGCTCTCTCTTGTTTGTTTTTCATATTTGTAACAGTTAATAAAACAGCCGTAAGCATCAAGTTTTATGCCTCATTCTTGACTTCTGAAAGCCTTTGGATCACAAAAACATCGAGATCAAACAACACCATGGTGCTAGATCCCATGTAACAGCCCTGTTAGCACTTTGTTGGTGTACTGCTTAAAGTAGCTACATGAGCAACACAGGTACTTTGTAAATACAATATTTTGGCTTGACAGGACAATGCACATATTGATTTGATGTCACTATGAATGTTGTTCTGTTGTTCAAGAAAGGTAATGAAGATAATTCATGGATTTGTGAATCAGTGAGTCTTATGGCAGTGGTGAGCAAACAAATGGAGAGGATTATAGGGACAGGATTTATGAGCTTTTGGAGAAGCACAAGGGTGGCAGTGTGGAGAAGCATCTCTTTCAAGGGAGGTGTAAGGCACTCTTTCCCTATGCTAGCCTTCAGGTCACCCTTGGACAAGGTGTAGCAACTACTTAGGCATGTAATCAGGTCCTCATGAAGCCATGGGAACAGGTTGTAGATGGTCTTATTGGCAGCTAGTGCAGATCACAAGTCCTGTTTATGTGACCGCTAATACCAGGCAGACAATCTCTGAGGAATATTGATAATGACTGGGGTCACCAGTCTTATAAAGACACTGCCCAGAAGAAGGCAATGGCAAACTACTTCTGAAGAAAAATTTGACAAGAACAATCATGGTCATGAGACCAAGATCACCCACATCATACAACCTGGCACATGATGATAATGATGATAGAGAAGCATAGTCTTATGAGGGATATTCAACATGACTTTATGAGAGGCAGCTAGTGCCTCATAAGACTTACTGAGTTTTTCAAGGAGGTGACAAAGCAAACTGATGAAGTGTTGAAAGTGGTGTCTATGGATTTTAGTAAGATATTTGACAAGTTTCCCCATAGGTAGGCTCATTCAGCAAATCATCGATCCAGGAACATTTGGTGGCTTTGATTTAGAATTGGTTTGTCTTCAGAATTAACCAATTTCCCCCGGGATCAATAGAGTATGACTATGACTATGACTAGAAGACAGAGGGTGACAGAGCATATTCTGCCAAGAGGTTAGTGTGACTAGTGGTGTGTAATTTTTATAAATTACTTGAATGAGGAATTGGAAGGGGGTTTTAGTAAGTTGCAGATGACATGAAGCTTGTTGTATTATGGAGAGAGTGGAAGACCATCATTGTTTACAAAGGAATATAAACAGGATGCGGAGCTGTGCAGAGAAATGACAGGTGGATTTCCATTCTGAAAAATGTGAAGTGATACACTTCAAAAGATAGAAGTTGAAGGCAGAATACAAGGTTAATGGAAGGACTCTTAGCAGGAACAGAGGGATCTTGGGATCCGTGTCCATAGAACTCTCAAAATTGCCGTGTAGTTTGGTAGGGTGCTTACAAACGCATATGGTGTCTTCGTCTTCACGACTCCAGGGATTGAGTTTAAGAGCCACGAGGTAATGTTACAGCTCTATAAAGATATGGTGGAATCACACTTGGAGTATTGTGTTCAGTTCTGGCCACCTCATTATGTGGAAGCTTTAGAGAGGGTGCAGAGGAGATTTTCCAGTATACCACCTGGATTAGAGAACATGAACCATGAGGAGAAATTGACAGAGCTAGGGCTTTCATTTTTGTAGCAAAGGAGGATGGGAGCTTATTTGATAGAGCTGCATAAGATAATATGAGGCATGGATAGGGTGGCAGCCATCAGTTTCTTTTCCCAGGCAGCAAAGGCCAATTTCGAAGGAGATCTGTTTAAGCTAAGTGGAGAAAAGTTTAAGGGTGATGTCAGAGGTATTTTTTTAATACAGTATACATAATGTAGGCAGTGGTAATATACCTGGAGTGCATTACCAGGAATGCTGGTAAAGTCTAATACAGTAGGGACATTTTAATAGATTCTTAGATAGTCACATGGAAATAAACAAACAATACAGGTTGATGGTTTGGATATTAGGGAATGCAAAAGGTTTATATAGATCAGCACGACAGCTGCAGTGTTCAATCTGCTTTGAATGTAAAGAAAGACATACTGATTGTGCACAATTATATTCATATATACAGAAAATACACTACAAAGTTTATTTTTAAAATACAATTAAGCCAATAGTAAACATAGAAACCTGTGAGAATAAAAGGCATTTCTATCAGATTTAGAGAACCTTCAATTCAGACAGAAATTGAGAAGAAGGAGATGCATAGAGGTTCAAGCAGCAAGGAACAAATGAGGCACTGAGCACTACAAAAAATGCAAGCAAACATTTAAGAGAGACATCAGGAGCGCTATAAGAAGGCATGACAGTGGTATACAAAATATGAAAGGCATAGATAGGGTAAATACAAGCAGGGTTTTTTCCACTGAGGTTGGGTGAGAACAGAGCTAGAAGCCAAAGGTTGGAGGTGAAAAGTGAATTGTTTAAGATGAAACTGAGGGGGGGGCCTCTTCACTCTGAGGTTGGCATGAGTGCAGAACTAACTGTCAGTGGAAGTGGTGGATGCAAGTTTGATTTCAAGATTCATGAGAAGTTTGGATAAGCACATGGATAGGAGGGGTATAGAGGGCAATGGTCCTGAGGTGTGTTGACGGGCCAAGGCAGAATAATAGTTCGGCATGAACAAAATCGGTCGAAGGGCCTGTTTCTGTGCTCTGTTGCTCCTTGATGATGTGACTCCAAAATAGTTATTAATTTCTTCTCTTAGGCTTTCAGTGAGGCACTACTTAAAAGTATGCCACTGGCTAAAACTTGGTCTGAATCTGTTAACAACTACAACAGTAGGATTATTGTGGGCTTAAACTGAAAACAAGAATACAAAATCTCTGGAGAAAAAATATAATTCTGTAATCACACAAAATCCAAATTGAAATGACAATGTGTTTGTTGCATCCAATATCAATCCTGACGTTCAGCTTTACCTCTTATTAAAACACAGAAGTGTTTAAATCTAGGATAATCACCCAGTACTTTGCTGATTTCAGCTTTGAAGCTCTTAATGTCTGGATTCATGCAAAGAAATACAAGTCTCTCTATGTTTATATATTATGCAATAATAATCTCATACCTTTTGTCATCCAGTCTGCTACACTTAATCACTGTTGCCATGCATACAATGAATCATCACAAATATGTTCTATGAATTGGGATGCTGTTTTGAATTAGGATTTTGTTTGGTTCATTTTTTTGAATGTATTCTTACTAACATCCTACATAATATTTTCTGATTAACACACTTCAGATGCTGGAGGAGTTCAGCAAGTCAGGAAACATACTGTTTATGCAGTGGAATAAAGAGTCAGTGGTTCAGGCTGAGACACTTCATCATGACTCTGCACAAAACATCAACCGTTTATTCAAAATCCAAAGTAAATTTATTATCAAAGTACATATGTTACCAAATACAATCCTGATTTTCATTTTCTTGTGGGCATTCGATGTAAGTACAAAGAAACACAATAGAATCAATGAAAACCGCACACAAGATAGACAAAAAACTAAATTACAAAGACAACAAACTGTGCAAGTACAAAGAGACAAAAACAAAAGCTAAATAATTATAATAATAAGTAAATATGCAATAAATATCAAGAACATGAGATGAAAAGTCCTTGAAAATGAGTCTACAGGTTGTGGGTAACACACACAGAATAGACCATAAGACCATAAGACAAAGGAGCAGAAGTCGACCATTCGGCCAATCGAGTCTGCTCCGCCATTTTATCATGAGCTGATCCATTCTCCCATTTAGTCCCACTTCCCCGCCTTCTCACCATAACCTTTGATGCCCTGGCTACTCAGATACCTATCAATCTCTGCCTTAAATACACCCAATGACTTGGCCTCCACTGCCGCCCGTGGCAACAAATTCCATAGACTCACCACCCTCTGACTAAAAAAAAATTCTTCGCATTTCTGTTCTGAATGGGTGCCCTTCAATCCTTAAGTCATGCCCTCTCTTACTAGACTCCCCCATCATGGGAAACAACTTTGCCACATCCTCTCTGTCCATGCCTTTCAACATTCAAAATGTTTCTATGAAGTCTCCCCTCATTCTTCTAGACGCCAAGGAATACAATCCAAGAGCGGACAAACGTTCCTCATATGTTAACCCTCTCATTCCTGGAATCATTCTATTGAATCTTCTCTGTACCCTCTCCAACGTCAGAACATCCTTTCTTAAATAAGGAGATCAGAACTGCCCACAGTACTCCAAGTGAGGTCTCACCAGCGCCTTATAGAGCCTCAACATCACATCCCTGCTCCTATACTCTATTCCTCTAGAAATGAATGTCAACATTGCATTCGCCTTCTTCACTACCGACTCAACCTGGAGGCTAACCTTAAGGGTATCCTGTACAAGGACTTCCAAGTCCCATTGCATCACTGAATTCTTTCCCCATTTAAATAATAGTCTGCCCGTTTATTTCTTCTGCCAAAGTGCATAACCATACAGAATACTGGAGGAACCTAGCATGCCAGCCAGCATCAGTGGAAAAGAGTGAAGAGAGACTCTTATTGGAACAATTTAGTGCTGAGGTGAAGTTATTCCCTGTGATAGTTGAGGGGTAATAACTACTTGAACCTGGCGTGTGATTCCTGAGGCTCCTGTATCTTCTTTCTGAAGACAGCAATGAGAAGAGAGTAAGACTGGATGGTGGGGGACGCTGCTTTCCTGGGACAACACTCCTTACAGATGTGCTCAGTGGTGGGCAGGGCTTTACCTGTGATGGACTGGGCCATATTCACTATTTTTGTAGGTGCTTCTGTTCAAGGGCATTAGTGTTTCTATAATAGGCTGTGATACAACTTCTATGGAAGTTTGTCAAAGTTCTAGATGACATATCAAATCTTTGCAAATTTCTAGGGAAGTAGGAGAGTTTCCATGCTTTCTTAGTACACTTATGTGCTGGGCCCAGGACAGATCCTCTGAAATTGTAACATAGAGGAATTTAGAGTTGCTGATCCTCTCTACCTCTGATCCCCTGATGTGGACTGGCTCATGGACCTGTTTTGTACTGCTGAAGTCAATAATCAGCTTCTTTGTCTAGCTGACATTGAGCGAGAGGTTACTGTTGTGGCACCACTCAGCCAGATTTTCAGTCTCCCTCCTGTATGCTGATTCATCATCTCCTCTGATTTGGCCCCTCAACACTGGCGTTATCAGTAAAATTAAATACTCGTTTGAGCTGTGCTTATCCTCTCAGTCATACGTATAAAGTAAGTAGAGTAGGAGATATGCACACAGTCCTGTGGTGCACCTGTGCGACTGTGATTGTGGAGAAAATGCTTTTACCAATCCAACTGACAGGAAACTGCAAGTGAGGAAATCACAGATCCAGTTGCACAAAGAGGTATTGAGACAAGGTCTAGAAGCTTATTGATTAGTTTTCAGAGGATGACAGTATTGTATGCTGAGTTGTAGTTGATAAAGAGCATCCTGATTTATGCATCTTCACTGACCAGAAGTTCCAAGAATGAGAGAAGAGCCAATGAAATAGCAACTGCTGTAGACCTGTTGTGACAGTAAGCAAATTAGAGCCAACCTAAGTTGCCTCTTAGGCAGGAACTGATCTGTTTCATCAACAGCCTCTCAAAGTATTTCATCACCATGGATGTAAGTCCTACTGGATGATAGTCATTGAGGAAGGTTACCATGTTCTTCTTAGGCACTGGTATAATTGAAGCCAGCTTGAAGCAAGTTGTACCTCAGACAGCCAAAGCGAAAATTTAAAGATCACAGTGACCGCTCCGGCCAATTGAAGAGCACAGGTCTTCAGCATTCTGCCAGGTACCCCACCTGGGCCAAATGCTTTTGGTGAACTCACCCTCCTGAAGGCTGCTCTCACGTTGGTCTCAGAAACTGAAATTACAGAGTCACCGGCAGCTGTTGGATTTAGTGAGGTCTTCTCTGTGGTTTGTCAGTCAAAACTGGGATAAAGGGCATTGAGCTCATCTGGGATCAAAACCTTGTTGTGACCTGTGTTGCTTGGTTTCACTTTGTAGGATGTGATGGCATTCAAGCCCTTCCACCGTGGTCAAGCATCTTTCTGTGATTTCCGAGTTGGTCTGCAATTACCACTTCACATGTGAGATGGATTTGCAGAGGTCATTGCTAGACCTCATATATTACTTGGTCACCAGACCTGAACAGTGATCTACCTCTCAGCAGATTACGGCTCTCCTGGTATTCCTTACATGCTGCTGCACCTGCAGAGTTCCTCCAGTGTTTTATATGTGTTAGTCTCGATTTGAAGCATCTTCAGCATTTCTTGTGTTTAATATTTTCTCAGTATTTTATGTCCTTCAGAGCTTTAAATTGAACCTTATGTCTCCTTAACAGAACAACTTGGATTTATTCAATCCATTTAATAGAGCAAAGTCGTAACAAAGGTGTTAGAAAACAAAAGTTGGTACAAAGTTGCATGTGGTGACATTTCTCATTCTATTCACCAGCCTACATCAGCAAATACATTTTCTATCTCATCAGAGGTGTAAGTTTCAGCCGCACTTCACTTCCCTCTCCACCATTGAGCACATCTAAAAGGAGCGCTGTCGCAGGAAATCAGCATCCATCATAAAGACGCCTACCATCTGGGCCATGCTCTCTTCTTGCTGCTGCCATCAAGAAGGAAGTACAAGAGCGTTATGTCCCACACCACCAACAATTATTTCCCCTCAACCATCAGGCTCCAGAGCCAGAATTGATAACTTCACTCACCTCCATTTTGAACTGATTCCACAACTTACGGACTCACTTTCACAGACCCTACAACTTACATTCTCAATACCTATTGCTTCTTTACTTATTGTTATTATTTTGTTTCTTTCATTTTTACATTTGAAAAGTTTGTTGTCTTTTGCACATTGATTGTCTCTGTCGTGAGCAGCTTTTCATTGATTCTACTGTGTTACTTCGCACTTACTGTGAATAGCAACAAGAAAATGAATCTCAGGGTAGTATATGGTGACATTTATGTAATAATATATTTATATGATAATAAATTTACTTTGAACTTTGAGAATGAATCACAGAATAAGGCTGATACAATATTATTGTTTACAGGGAATATTCCCTTTCTGGATAAGACCTTGAACTGATTTCCTTTTTGATCTAGTTAAATGGATCAAATGCTCCCATCGGATTATTACAAGTAATTTTCCAAGTATCCTGGTCAATATTAATATCTCAGTAATACATATAAAAAAAGATTTCCAGGCCATAGATCACAAAGATATCTGTGGGATATTTCAATTGGTTGACAAGTTTCTAACACGAAAGTAGTGGCTACTCTTCCAAAAGTTTCTCATTGCCTGGAAACCCAGAATTTGTCTAATCATTTCTCAAGTCAGGAATTAGCTGTCTGTTTGAGGGAAAGTTTAAAGAAGGGAGAAGATTAACCTAAATGTTAACTCTGGATTATGCTTGAATGAACTCCCTGACAGGGTAAAAAATAGGGTTGAGAGTTAACCAAATAAAATGGGTAGGTATGCAAAATACAAATACGTTATTTATTTTTTAAGGACATCCTGAAATTTCGAAATGTACTGTCTAAATCCAAATCTTACTTTCCTGTATGTTTTAATGGTGCATGATCAGAAATCAAATACCTCCAAGATTAAAGAATACTGAAAGGCAAAAAAAAAATACTCAGTGAAAACTCTGTTTCCTATTTTCAGTACGAGGACAGGCAAAGGAAGTTTAAAAAAGTTACAAGATGATGCCCAGAAAACTTGAGATGAGAAAAATTGAATGTTGTGACAATATGTGTCAGTTGATTATTTATTAAAAACGGTTACACAGCTATTATTTTTTGTAGCTTTTCCAGCCCAGTACAGTTGTCTGTTGAATTAGTTTCCACCAGAACTTTTAAAAGTTATTATTTATAAATTTTGAAATTTACATTTATGTTATATATGCCAAATAATAGTATATTTGCTCAAACTCACTGGAGGTTTGAAGAATGAGAGTAGATCTCACTGAAACCTATTGAATATTGAAAGGCCTAGGTAGATTAGATATGGAGAAGATGCTTCCTATAATGGGGGTGTCTAGGTCCGGAGGGAAAAACCTCAGAATAGAAGGATATCCCTTTAGAACAGAGATGAGGAGGAACTTGTTTATCCAGAAGGTGGTGAATCTGTGGAATTCATTGCCACAGATGGCTATGGAGGGCTAATTTAACTCCTATGTCTTATGTTCTTATGATCTTTTAACTAAAACGGAAATAGAATATTATGATACTTAAGAGTGAAATATTATCAATGACTAGGGATTATATGCATACTTCTATAGCTGGTTTTAGAAATTTTAAGTTAAAACAGACTTGATGGCTAATGGCTTTACTTTAAACAAAGTTACAAGAGAAGGCTATTCAGCCCTTCAGGTCCACTCTGACAAAAATGAGATAATAGCTGATTCATGTCTTAAACACTGGATTTATATGTTTCAATGCACCAATATTTTAAGAATTTTAATTATTAATTGAGGTAGCAGCCACAAGTTTTATGAGAGAGATGGCTCTACATTTAGATCAGCCATTATTTTTGAGGAAATATTTTTGAAGACGACCACTGAATGAGCCGGTGTTGACTTTGACATTATGTTCCCTTAACCTAGATGGGGAGACACAGGAGAATGCCAGGAATCTGGAGGGCCACACATAGAGTATGTCCAGCTGAAGTGTCCCAGATTGAAATTTTGACTATCCATTGTCTTCAATCGATGTTACCTGACCCACGGAATTCCTTTATTTTTGTTCTTTGACCTTATCTTACCCTTTTCTTTCTCTCCCTGCTCAAATAATTCATTATAGCATCCCACAAATTCAATACACAAAGGAAGTGTTTGAAGTAAGAGATAAGCCATGATCTCAAGGAATGGTGAAGTAGGTCCAAGTAGCCTTCTGCACTCCTGTACTTCAGAAAGTGGCGACTGAGTGCATGTTTGTGCTCTTCAGCTGTTCTAGCCCATCAACTTGAAGATTTGACATGTTGTAAGCTTAGAGATGCTTTTCTGCACACCCATATAGTAATGAGTGGCTATTTAAGTTATTATCTCCTTCCTGTCAGCTTGAACCAGTCAGGCTGTTTTCCTCTGACCTTTCTCTTTAATAAGCCATTTCACCCACAGAACTGACACTCGCTAGATGTTGCTCTTTTTTTTTGTTTCTTATACCATTCTCTCTAAACTCTAGAAACGATTGTGTAAGAAAATCCGAGGAGATCAGTAATTTCTAAGATACTCAAAACATCCCAGCTGCGCAGGTTGACTCTGTGGTTAAGAAGGCATACAGTGTATTGGCCTTCATCAATCGTGGAATTGAATTTAGGAGCCGACAGGTAATGTTGCAGCTATATAGGACCCTGGTCAGACCCCACTTGGAGTACTGTGCTCAGTTCTGGTTGCCTCACTACAGGAAGGATGTGAAAACCATAGAAAGGATGCAGAGGAGATTTACAAGGATGCTGCCTGGATTGGGGAGCACGCCTTATGAAAACAGGTTGAGCGAACTCGGCCTTTTCTCCTTGGAGTAACGGAGGATGAGCGGTGACCTGGTAGAGGTGTATAAGATGATGAGAGGCATTGATCATGTGGATAGTCAGAGGCTTTTTCCAAGGGCTGAAATGGCTGCAACAAGATGACACAGGTTTAAGGTGCTTGGGAGTAGGTACAGAGATGTCAGGGGTAAGTTTTTTTTACGCAGAGGGTGGTGAGTGCATGGAATGGGCTGCTGGCAACAGTGGTGGAGGCGGATACGATAGGGTCTTTTAAGAGACTTTTGGATATGTACATGTAGCTTAGAAAACTAGAGGGCTATGGGTAAGCCTAGTAATTTCTAAGGTAGGGACATGTTCGATACAACTCTGTGGGCTGAAGGGCCTGTATTGTATTGTAGGTTTTCTATGTTTTTTTTATGTTTCTATCCCACCTGGCACCAACAATCACTCCATGGTCAAAGTCACTAAAATCACATTTATTTCCCGTTATGAAGTTTGGTCTGAACAACAATTGAACCTTTTGATCATGTATGAACATTATTGAGTAACTGCCACATGATTGATTGCATTAACGAGCAGGTGTACTAATGTACCTATTAAAGTGGACATTCAGTGTTTTTATCATATACTTAATTTCCTGTGTTTTTGTTTCATTCTCGACCGTCCAGCTTGGCACAGCAAGATCACCACAGGAGCCCGTGCAGCTGAAGTCAGGCGCATCATTGAGGTGCAACGAAAGCGTGCTGTGCGCAAGGCCCAAGCAGCATCCACTGCCACGACAGCAGCTACCCACTTGTGTCCCACATGTGGGCGAGGCTTCAGGGCCCGGATTGACCTCACCAGTCACCTCCGGACCCACAGCCACCAATCTCCCATTTGACTTTGAAGCCATGGTCATCTTCGACTACGAAGGACGAACAACAACAACAACAACATATTCCAATATAACATCAGGGTTTTCAAGCAAAATGTAGGAGAAACTAAAGCTGGAAATATGTGTCGACCATGTTTCAAAAGTTAGATCAGAATTAGTAATTTGCAGAACACATTTTGAAAACTCAAAACTGTAAACGTTATTCACATCGCTTCTTCCAAAATACTACTAGGAAACTTTCTTGTGCAAAGATGAGGAAAAAGTTGGCATCTGGATAGGGGTGAATTCTGCACATTAATGGAACCGTTCTTCATAGCATTATCTTCAGTAGCTACTTTTCAAGGGATCAGAGTAGAACATGCTCCCTCCCTTCCTCCCCCCCCCCCCGATTGCTCTTTCAGCTGGCAAGGAAGAAGTACTTGCTACAATGGTGGTTGAGGGAGGGAGTCAGGTGCTCCATGAGTGATAAATTGGCCTCCATAGTCTTTTGAAGAGCCATGAAACTGACTGATAGATTCACAATGCAAAGAACGCTCACAAGACCAGAAGACATTGGAATTAGGCTATGTGGCCCATTGAGTCCACTCTGCCATTCTATCATGTCTGATTTATTATTCCTCTCAACCCTGTTCTCCTGTCTTTTCCACATAACCTTTGACTCCCTTACTAATTACAAACCTATCAACTTCAGCTTTAAATATACCCAATGACCTGGCCTCCACAGCCATCTGTGACAATGAATTCCACAGATGCACTACTCTCAGACAGAGGGAATTCCTCCTCGGCTCTGTTCTAATGGAACATCTTTATGAAAGCACTTTGAAGAATACTGAAATGTAGCTGAATGCCATTTCCAGGTACAGTACTGTATGCTGCACTTAATAGAAATGAAATGCAGCCCACTTTGCCAATAAAGCTTTTCTCGTGGTCTGAAATGTTACAGTGAGTACAGTGCAAATGTCACAATGAGCAGAGCAAAATATCATACCTTGCCTATCTCCACAGAGACAGCTTGCAAGGATCCTTAGGTTCACATAGAATGGGGCATGAGTTCATACATTAACCGTGGCCTTAAAATTTCAGTTAATTCATTTTCATACTTTCCCATTTAGTTGGAAATTTTGGTCAGAGGAGCTGAAAAAAGGTAACCGGGTACTTCACTGCCACTTAAAAGCAGAAACATGGAAAGTGATAACAAAAAAGGTCTCTCAGCACTGTGCGCACATAGCTTCTATTCATCTTGTAGATAAGTGAATTCCATAGACAGCGATTACTGCTAAAATGCTTCGGGAGATGGAACATGAGAAAAGGAAAACGGAAGTTGAATATTTTAATGATAAAATCTGTGTGCAATTTGGTTATGGAGAATTTCAATTTTCTGTGCACAATGCTCCTGTCCAAACTGTCACAGCGTGATGGGTTTTGGATCTGCAGCTGCTATAAGGGACTATCTAAAGCTATGCTGTAGATATCAGAGGGAAGGGCAGCTCTTCATGTAAACAAATTATTTCAGAAGAGGATGGTTAGCAATTTTGTTGCCCTACTCCCAACAATATTGAGGATGAACATTTTCAATTTTCTGCAACCATCTGTAAATGAAGAACTTTAATATAGCTTTTTATATTGTTCTTGAGAACATAAGCTGTTGTCCTTCAGTTGTGTAGAAGGTCACAGCATGGAACATTCACTTCTAAAATCCAGGCACAAACTCCAATTAATTTGATGAATATTCTTCTTTTCTGAGGAAGAAATTGGGGCAATTTATCAAAAACTTTAAAAGAGACAGAGTCATGGATTCATAGAGATATACAACACAGAAGCAGGTCTTTCAGGCCATCTATGCTAACACTTTTGCCAATCTACAATAATTCCATTTACCCACCCTACTAACCTTGCATGTTGAAATGTGTCCAGAAATATCCTGAAAGTACTGAATATGTCTGATCTCACCATCTCTTCTGGTTGTACACCCTGGATATCAACCATCCCCTATGTAAGAAAACTTACCCCTAAAATCGCTGTAAAATTCTCCACTTCTTGATGCCCCTACCAATGCAAGCAGGTGCTGATTATCTGCCCCCTCTTGTAACCTTATATTTTAGGTGACAAATCAGCATCCTTTGCTCCAGTGAAAACACACCTAAGCTCTTCAATCACTCCAGTAGATAATATCCTCCAATCCAAGCAACAAGCTGGTGAATCCCCTCTACACTCTTTCGAGCACAGTCGTATCCTTCCCATAGTGTGGCAAACAGCAATGTGGAATTTTCTGTAGCACTTTTAAATTCATTAATAAAATCAGGATATCAATGGCAAAGATGGTATTTACTGTCATTAAAACGTGACTGCGATCTGCAGTCTGATCCACCGGACATCTGTGCAGTGTGAGTACTCCAATATTATTACTGTTGTAGAGGAAAGAATTTTGAGGGCTAATAGTTAGTAAATAGATATATGGATTGTGCTAATGGGTTAACCGAGAACCACAGAGAAAAACATGAAATACAGCAGTAATAACACCCTATTTTCTGGAACTTCACTGATTATGTTGTAGCGTGGACCCATTGTTGTAATACATTAGGCTTCAAAAGTATTATCAAGGATGCATCTTACCATGGACTTTTTACTCTCCTCCCTTCCTGTAGGCATTACAGGAGCGTCTGCTCCCGCACCAGCGGGAACAGGAGCTTCTTCCCTGAGGCTGTGACCCTGCTGAACCTCACATCACAGCCTAAGCAGTATTGCACCCATATTGCACTGTCTCAGTACTTTTATATTTGTGTGCTGTAGCACTTACTTTTTATTCACAGTTATTTTGTAAGTAACACTATTCTTTGCATTTCTGGTCAATTGCTAACTGCATTTCATTGGCTTTGTATCTGTACTCGGCACAATGACAATAAAGTTAAACCTAATCTAATCTAATCTAATTTTTGTTAGACCTGTGGACAATCATTTTATTCTGCAATCAATACTTAGTCTGTTAATAAATTAAATCTTCCTGTGGCCACCATTCTGGTATCAAAGTATAGTTTTACTTGTAATAGAGCCATACAGTCATAGAAAAGTACAGCACAACAGAACAGTACAGGTCCTTTGGTCCATAATGTTTTACCAGCCTTATAGCCTACTTTACGATCAGCCTAATCCTTCCCTCCTACACAGCCCTCCATTTTTCTATCATCTATGTACCTATCTAAGAGTTTCTTAAATATCCCCAGTACATCTGCCTCTACCAGAGTATTCCATGCACCTACCGCTCTGTAAGAAGACTGACAAGTCAGGATGGTGATGCACTTCCATGTGCCTGATGTCATGGATAGATAGCGCACAGACAAAAGCCCTTCAATCTGTTGACCAATCAACCACCCACTTACAACTCTACATTAGTCCCATTCATTTACTTCACCTTTCATTGCTGTAAACTGTCCCCAGATACCCACCCAGACACCAGGAGAAATTGGGGCCCAAACAAAGCTTTCTAAAGTTGCACCAGGACCACCCCACTCTTACTCTCCATGCCCCACCCACTCTGAATATGCTGCCCCTTTCATAAATTGTTGAACATGTACAACAAGTTCCCTATTTTCCATAATACTCCAACGGATCCTTCCATCCATAGAAAATGTTTTACCTCTACCTGACCCCAAAATACATCCCATACTTTAAGAATAACTTCCATCTTCCCTTGCCCTGACCAATTTGCTAAATGGCCAATATCATTCTGTGAGCTTAGCATAACCCCCTTACGATCAACAACACTAATAACTTTTACATGATCATACTAATCCTATTCCTGCACTTACATGCAAATAATTAATGTATTTACAGTGGCAAACAACAAGGGCCTCAGACACTGATCCCTACAATACAGGCTTCCAACCACAGGGGCAAGCCTATGCTATCATTCTCAGTCTCCTATTACCAAGCCAGCTTTGGAACTAATTCGCCACGGGCTTTAACTTTTTGGATCAACATTGGCAAAGGCCTACTGAAGTCTATGAATTCTGTATCAGTCACAGGGTCTTGCACGTGTAGGTACTACCAGCTTGGCATCATGGGATTGACTATGTAGTAACCAGGTCATTAACACGTCTGCAGTGTGTAAAAATTAAGGGAAATGAATTGAAAATGGTTTCCAAATTTATTATTTATGTTATGAAGGGATTTACTACTGATTTCCATACCTAGGAAGAACAGGGCTTATGCAGAGTCTTTCGCAATTTTAGGATGTTTCAAAGGAATTTAAGTAGTAATTCTGAGGTGTGGTCGCTGTTCATAAGGCCATAGAAAAGGCTGAAGATGCCTGAATCTTGAGCAACAAACTTGAGCAAGAAATTGTGGTGAATCTGTAAATTTCATTGCCACATATGGTTGCGGAGGCCAAATCAATGGGTATATTTAAAACAAAGTTTGATAAGTTCTTGATTAGTAAGGCTGCAAAATGTTACAGGGAGAATGAGGTTGTGAGTGATAATAAATAAGCCAGGATGAAATGGCGGAGCAGACTTGATGGAAATAGCCCAATTCATGCTCCTATATCTTACAGTCATCTGGCACTTCACTCATGTCCAGTAGAGACCTAAGTATCTAAAATTCTCCATCATCAGGTTCTGCCAATTTCTGTCTTGATTTCAGATTTCCACATTACTCATCAGGAATCAGTCGAAAAGTTAACTTAAAGACCTTGGAGTCACTTTCACTTATTATCTATGGTAGCATGAAGCTGAAGCCATTGACCTTGTTGGCATTGAACTGCCTTAAGTACTAGTTTGCTAATGTTAGCTAGCTGGTGATTGAAATTCAAAAACAAGCAAAAGTAGCTCTTCAACTTATGAATTGAAGGAGGTTGAAGGTGAGAGTAAAAAAACTTAAGGGGGATCTGAGGACCAATTTTTTAAAGATTAGTGAAAGATTAGCTTTACTTGTCACATGTACATTGAAACACACTGTGAATTGCTTTGCTAACATCAAATCAAATTGGTGAGGATTATGCTGGGGGCAGCTCACAAGGACCACCACACTTATGGTGCCAACATAGCACACCCATGACCTACCATCTCAAATTGACTATCTTTGGAATTTGGAAAGAAACTGGAGCGCTGTGGTCATGGGGAGAACAAATACCTTACAGACAGCAGCAGGATTGGAACCCCGATTGGTGATAGCTGGTGTTGTAGTGTGGTGCTCTAACCTTTATGCTACTCTGCTGCCCAGAACATGGTTGGCATATGCAGTGAGCTGCCAGAGGACGTGTTAAAGACAGATAAATTACCAACACTTGCTCCATAGCTGACCATACATCTGGAATTTAATTGTTTGTTCAGGTGCTTCTTAGAAGTTTTGAGTGTGCTTCTTCAGGCAGTACCTTCCAGAAGGTGCCCTGGACTGGATAAGAATAAATCTTCCTCATATCCCTTCTAAATATCTTAATCTTCACCTAAAATTTAACATATTCAACCTCTTGCTCCTACTATCTGAGGTTCCCTGCTTCAAAAAGGCATCTATTCCTCTGATGCCAAAGAAGAATGTGGTGACCTGCCATCTGGTAACGCTTATGTCAACTGTAATGAAGGAGCTCCCTTAGATATCTCTGTCATGGAGAAAACATTTCTACTCCCTTTCACCACTGACCGAGTGAACTGGACATTTACAATCTCAGTGCGAAAAAAAACTTGCCTAGCATATCTCCTTTAAACTTTCACCCTCACAGCTTAAACCTTAGAGCGTTAAAAAGAACAAGACAAAATTACAAGGATGAGGGAAACCAATTAACACAAACACAAGAACATTAAACTCAAGATGTTTCTCAGCTGGTATCTGGTGTAGATCTGAAAAGAAAAGGGGTCCAGAAAGACATATAAAGGAAGATGCTTGAGTAGACAACGGGGATTGGCAGTAGCTCAGCATTTTTTTTCAGGAAACAACAATGTTGACATTTTTCTCTCTTACATCATCAACTGGGGATCTTTTGTCCTATGCCGTAAATGAATAACAGTGTCACCTTAACTTGTTGACAATGTTGTTGTTTTCTTAAATGTTCTCCCAAATAGACCAATTTTCTTTTGTACTCTCTCCAGCTCTTGTGCAATTTACCTCATACAAGGTTTCCCAACCATTTTTTATATCATGGATCTTCAATGTTAACCAAAGAACTCCAGGCCAACCCCTGCCTCATATAATATTGAAGTGATACACTTTCTGTGATGATAATTCGGTTCTGTAGCTTCATTATTTTGAGATAAGTTCACCACCATGTTCTTGAAATTCTGATTGTAAGTGTGGGTTTTCAAGACAAAAATGGCAGCAATTTGGAGGCTTTGACAGCCCCAGATCTCTTGTGCATTTATATTAGCAGCTGGAAGGTCTTCACATCACTGTTAATAATAACCTAACTGGAACAAAAATATTTAGTGATAGTTTATCAGGGTAATGGACTGTGTGATGAGTAAAAGGTCCCTGTCTATCAATATAGATTATGATGGTGTATATTTACTGAGAGGATTTTTAAATTATGTTTCAAGGGTTTTATGCCTTTGCTGAAAACTATTCACAAACAGATACACTCAGTGGCTACTTTATTAGGTACACCTGTACACCTGCTCATTAATGTAACTATCTAATCAGCCAATCACATGACAGCGGCTTCATATATAAAAACATTCAGACATGGTCAAGAGGTTCAGTTATTGTTCAGACTAAACATCAGAATGAGGGAAGAAATGTGATTTAAGTGACCTTGGCTCTTGTTTTTGCCAGACGGGGTGGTTCGAATCTCAGAAGCTGCTGATCTCCTGGAGTTTTCACGTACAACAGTCTCTAGACTGTGCAGAGAATAGTGTGAGAAACTAGAAAAATCCAGTAAGTGACAGTTCTGTGAGTGAAAGCACCTTGTTAAGGAGCTAGTTCAGAGGAGAATGGCCAGACTGATTCAAGCTGACAGAAAGGTCACAGTAACCCAAATAACCATGTATTACAACAGCGGTGTGCAGATGAGCAGCTCTGAACGTACAATACGTCAAACCTTGAAATGGATGGACTACAGCAGACATCAAATAAAGTGGCAATTAAGTGTAGCTGTGCCATATGCAGCAAAACTTTATTATTGTTTTGATCACCTCATTGTAAGAAGGATGTGGAAGCTTTAGAGAGAGTGCAGAGGAGATTTACCAGGATGCATTCTGGATTAGACAGCATGTCTTATGAGGATAGGTTAAGCAAGCTGGGGCTTTTCTCTCTTTCAAAGTAAGTGTTAAAGTTCAAAGTAAGTTTATTATTAGACAACATATATGTTACCATAAAATAACTTAAGATTAATTTTCTTGCAGGCATTTACAGGAAAATAAGAAATACCGTAGAATTTCAGGAACAACTACACATAAACAAAGGCCAGCAACCAATGTGCCAAAAAAGATAAACCATGCAAATAAAAATATTACTGAAAGCATAAGTTGTACAGAGTCTGTAGTTTGTAGAATCAGTTCAGAGTCGTGGTGAATGAAGTTATTGATGACAGTTCAGGAGCCTGATGGTTAATAATTGTTCTTTAACCTGGTGGTGTGGGATCTAAGTCTTCTGTACCTCCTGCCCAATGGTAGTGATGAGAAGAAAGCGCAGCCTGGATGGTGGGTGTTTATGTGAATGTACTCCCTGACAGAGAGTGCATTATCAGTGTTGGAATGGTCTGTATTCAGCACTTTCTGTAACCTTTTCCTTTCCAATTTACCTTTTCCACTCTTTGGAGCAACAACACTGGTGCCAAGCTGTATGGGTCCTAATGCCTTTCCCTTGGACAACATTGGTGTCGTGGAGAGGGGAGACTTGCAGCATGGGCAACTGCTGGTCTTCCATACAACCTTGCCCAAGCCTGCACCCTGGAGAGTGAAGACTTTCCAGGCGCAGATCCATGGTCTCGCAAGACTAATGGAGTGAAGAAGGATGAGAGTTGACTTGACAGTGGTGTATAAAATGATAAGAGGCATTGATAGTGGACAGCCAGCACCTTTTTCCTAGGGTGGAAATGGTGAATATAGATGAACATAGTTTTAAGGACATTGGAGAAAAGTATAGAGAGGACACCAGAGGTAGTTGTTTTACACAGAGAATGGTGAGTGTATGGAATGAGCTGCCAGGGTGGTGGTAGGGGAAGATACATGAAGTACATTTAAAATACTCTTAACTAGGCACATGGAGGTTCGATTTTTCCTCATAAGACACTCTCATTTATCCAGGCAGGATCCTAGTAAACTTCCTTGGTACCCTCTCTGAAGCTTCAACATTTTCCCTATAAAGAGGTGTACAAAGTCATGAGGGACATAGAGTGAGTGAATGAACTCAGTAGTTTTCCCAAGAATGAGGAATCAAGAACTCTAGGGCATAGCTTTACAGTGAGAGGGGAAAGATCTCATTGGAATTTGAGGGATAACTTTTTTATACAGAGGGTGGCAGAGTGGAGATGCATCCCTACCAAATGAGGGTAAGGCGCTCCTTCCCTCCGCTAGCCTGCAAATCACCCTTGGGTAAGATGTAGCACCTGCTTAGTCCCCCAATCAGTGTCACATGAAGCCATGGAAGTGGGTGGTGGATGGTTGTATTAGCAGCTGGTACATAGTACATAACATAAGTCTTGGTTTTGCGACAACTGACACCAGGCAGGCAATCTCTGAAGAGTATTGATAATGACTGTGGTCACCCGTCTTATTAAGACACTACCCAGAAGAAAGCAATGGAAAAGAACTTCTGTAGAAAAATTTGCCAAGAACAATCATGGTCATGGAAAGACCAGGATCACCAATGTTATACAACATGGTACATAATGGTGATGATGGCATGTATGTACAATGGGCTGTCAAAGGAAATATTTGAGGCAGGAATAATAAAGAATTTTAAAGACAGTTGGATAGTTACATGGATTGGAAAGATTTGGAAGGTTATGGGCCAAATACAGGCAAATGGTACTAACTTGGATGGTGCATCTTTGCCAACATTGACTAGTTGGACTGAAGGACCTATTTCCGTGTTGTATGACTCGAGGAACTAAAACTACTATTTATTTAGGTGGTAGGGTACAATTAAGGAGCTCAATAAATTGCTTCTGTTTCAATATTGAAGTACTGCTGAGCTACAATACTGTGTGTTTTCACTTTCCCACGCATGGTTTAAGGTCATATAGTGCTCAAAACACCTGTGAGTGAATCACCATCATCTACGATGGAGGAGGGATGCTTGTCATCAGCATGACAATATAGGTTCCATGTCCAGACTGCAAGCAATGCAAGGTACGCACCCGAAGCATGATATTCATCCTTCCAGCAAGCAATCTTTTTGAATATTTTACATTATTAACAATCATCATTTAATATTAATTTACTGGGGGCAGTCATTGATTTTAACTTTGAACCATGAATTAATATTTATGTTCACAACACTTTGTTTAATTTCATGTTTAAAATGTTACCCGATCTTCCGGAAGGCACTGTTCCAGAATGCAAAAAAAAATACACTGTATAAACTAATATGGGCAAAACTTTCCAAAGGTCCTACCCAAAATGATTACTGCAAATAAGATTTCCACATTTTCAACACAGAAGCTCACCATGAATTTCTAACATTCTGACAGGTATCTGAAAATGAAACCAGCTGTTATCAACTTCGGCAACATTACCTCCATAACAATGCCTAACTCTGCCCCTTTCTTAGCTCAACTGCTGCAACTCTCACCCCCAGTGCATCTGTTATTGCTATGATTAACAGTCCTGACATGCACAGCGCATGACTGGCCTCTGCAAAGTGCTGATTATCCAAAATACTGCTGTCTGCAGTCCAATCCCTTCAAAGGTCTGTGAACCTATTGTCTTTGCACTTGTTGGTTCCTGGCTGAATTGAGCAGGGATATTTCTTCTTTCATAGTTCTCGATTAGTTCTCCCTTTTTCTACAGCCTTCTAAAGTCTATATGAAATATTAGAGACTTAACCGTCTGGAAGATCCTACCTAAAACTCTCAGCCACTTTACTTATTCTTTTCCTCTAAGTTAAGTCAAGTTAATTTTACTATCATGTGCACAAGTATGATGAGGGGCAAGTGGACTGAAAAACTGGCTTGCAGGAACATCAACAGAACCAAAGTACAGGCAATACAGAGACTATAAATTATACAGACATTATACAAAATATTGAAGAGAAAGAGAAAAAGGCCATGCAAAGACACATCCAAGTCCAAAAATGAGTCAATTCACTTTTCTTTTGGAAATCTAAAATGGAGGGTGTTGTAGGAGGAAAGGTTCAGATTGATATTAGTGTAGGTTAAAAAGTTAGCACAACGTTGTGGACCGAAGGTCCTGTACAATGCTGTGGTGTAGGGACTCCCATCACCCAGTATATGCACTCTTCTCATTGCTACCATCAGGAAGGAGGTACAGAAATCTGAAGGCACACACTCAATGATTCAGGAACAGCTTCTTCCCCTTTGCCATACGATTTCTGAATGGACAATGAACCAATGAACATTACTTCAATACGTTTTAATTGTTTTTATATTTTGCACTATTTGTTTAATTTAACTCTTTATTATATACTTACTGTAATTCATTTTTCTCCATTATTATATATTACTTTGTACTGCTGCCTCAAAGTCAACAAATTGCACAACATATAGTGGTGATATTAAACCTGATTCTGATGGTGGTTCTGTAATTATGTTTTGAAATAAGACCATAAGATATGGGAGCAGAATCAGGCCATTTGGCCCAATGTGTCTGCTCCACCATTTGATCATGGCTGATCCACTTCACTCTCAACTCCATTCACCTGCTTTCTCTCCGTATCTATTCACGCCCTAACTGATCCCATTTCTGAATGGACATTAAACCCATGAACACGACCTCACTACTTTGTTTTTCCTTTTTGCACTACTTACCTGTGAGGATTGTTCTGCTCAGCCCGCAAGCGTTGCCACAGTTCCCAGTCAGCATAGCATGCTCACAACTCACTAACCCTAACCGTACATCTTTGGAATGTGGTTAGAAACCAGAGCACCTGGAGGAAACTGACTTGATCATGGAGAGAACACACATATTTCTTGCAGACAGTAGTGGGAATTGAGCTCTGATTTTACAGCTGTAAAGTGTTGCACTAACCGCTACACGACCATGTCACTCAGTGTTTCACCGCTGAGGCAAGGTCAGGCTTGCGCAGGTCAGTTCATTTTTTGATTCTGTTTATTTTTTGAAGCAGTTCACCTGGCCCATTGGCATCACTTTTAACTGATGATGTTCTTGTGAAGTGACTTGAGATATCTTGCTTTCTTCAAAATGCTGGATGTTTCAATTCACTGGTGCAGTTAATTTTTCAAGGGCTGCAGTATTTGGTGGGAAGCATTCTGGCCTACTTAGGGATGTTACAATACCAGCAGTGATAATACAATCAAATGCCAAACATCATTCACTAAAAACTTGTTTTAAAATACAGACTCATGGAAGAAGCCATATCTTATTATAAATACAAGCCCGACAGTTTTAGAGTCAGACACCTACAAGCTATATTATGTCCGGTCCATTATTACAGATAGGACAATCCATAATAACCATCAGGATATAATATTACAGGATAAACAAGCAAGAATAACTTACTGAATAGATATATCCATTTCAATCACACATAACATACAAAATCACCAGCATATGCAATAATAATATGTTCTAGATTTATTTAAGAGCTCAAACTTTGATAAGTTTTTAATTGAAGAAAACAATAAAATTCCATCCGAACAAGCTGATGTGGGCTCAAATTTTGAAAAAGTGAGTATCAGATAAAATTGCAACTTCGAGATCAGTCAATAAACCAGGAATTTACCGTCAGAAAATGAGGTTTGTGTGTTTAGATATGGTATGTGATACTCATGCAGGAAGAATAATGCATAAGCATTCAGACCCATCCTCATTCACTAAGATCATGGTTCAATACCTCGCTCCTACACTAGTGTCATATCCTTTGATTTTCTCAAGATCAAAATATAAAAATGATAAATGCATTATGTTTGTGTTGTTAACTTTATCCTCCAAAACAGTATCCACCATGGACTCTGTCTACAAATCCCACTGCTTCAGTAAAGCAGCCAACATAATCAAGGATCCCACTCACCCCATACATTTTTTCCTTCTCCTTTCTCCCCTCAGGCAGAAGATACAACCAGCTGAAAGCATATAGCACCAGGCTTTCTATCTCATTGTTATAAGACTATTGAATGGCCCGTTTGACTTTACCAATCTACCTTGTCCTTGCACTTTATTGTCTGCCAGCATTGTAATGGTAACACTTTATTCTGCATTCTGTGTTTGCTTTTCGTTTAACGTACTGATGTGGTGAAATGGTCCATATGGATGGTGTGTAAATCAAGGTATCTCACTGTATCTCAGTGTGTTTGACAATATTGAACAAACATCAACATACCAATTTTCCTTTCTACTGCTCTACATTTTCTCAATGTGCCCACAATTAGCACATTTTCCTTTCAACATAATTGTTTGCTCTTCCAAAGATGTCAGTGGCACAGAAATGATCTGAACACATATCTCACCATAAAATTCTCTGTTCTACAATGGTCTCAAAGACTTAAGGGGTTGAATTATAGCGATAGGTTGGACAGACTAGGGCTTTATTTTTCATGAGAATCCGAGACGAGGTTGTTAAGGACCTAAGTGCTAGGATATCCGAAACTAGGATCGAGACATGATTTTGAGACTAAGACAAGAATAATGTCTTTGACTAAATGCAAGACAAGAACTTGATGAAACTTCAAAGAATCCAAATGAGACAGAAATCTTAAACTCAATTGCAAACTGAACAAAGTTGAGCTGACGATTCAGCACCAAACCTGAGTTCAAGTGCTCTTTAAATATCCAAATCTTGGCACCAAAACATGGCTGCCAATTAGGAGAGAGGGCCAGAATCCTTAAAGGAACCACATCAGCTGTTCATATTCTGCAGAATCAGAGAGGCCAAACCCTAGAGGCTGACACGGTCAGGTGCGTACCATAGCATTATTCCTTGGAGAGTAGGAGACGGAGGAGTGATATTATAAAGATGTATAAAATCCTGAGGGGGAATAGATAAGGTGAATCAGCATTTTTCCCAAGATTGGAGAATCAAGGTCTAAAGAACATAAGTTTACAGTGAATGGGGAAAGGTTTAATTGGAACGTGAGAGGCATTTATTTTACACTAAATTTGGTATACTATAAACGTGGAATGAGGTGCCAGATTTTTTTGCTTATTTTATTTGGATGAGGTAGGTGAAGCAAATAAAGCTACATTATACGGTAGACAGTTGGACATGTACATGGTTAGGAAAGGTTTAGAAGATTATAGGCCAAATACAAATACAGGTGATGATCATCGTGGTCAGCATGGACCAGTTAGTCCAAAGGGTCTCTCTCCACACTATAGAAACTCCTCACTTTTTCTGCACTTTTTCTAGCTTAATAACATCTTTCTTATAGCAAAGGTAAAATCAATAAAATGGTTCCAACTACCTATGGAACATCCTATTGGCATCATTCAACTCTGAGCATCCAGCTGTGCTTTCTTTTGAAAGGAAATCACAATGAAATTTTGGGTTTAACACCTATCCATCAGATTGGTAGTCGATGGTTGGCTTTCCCTCTTTAAAATGCCAATCTACAATATATAGAAGAATGCTCACGTGTATGAGATTACAAATAAAGAAACTCGATAACAAAAATGTTGGCCTTAACGTTGCTATTAGCCCATTGAACATTGAATGGGAAGAGTGCCAAGATACCGTCACTCAATAAAACTACAACTATGACCATTAAAAGAAATTTCCATAAAGTCTTTTTTGCTTACTTAAAACTCAAATTGGTCATTTCAAATTATCAGGAGAACAGAATTTGATTCTGGATAATAGAAATATGATTATACCCCAACAGAAATGGTTAGCTTCCATGAAAAACAGGATGGATTAAATGTCTCCTCTGACCCAATTGTTAGATGCTGATGTCTTTGGTCCAAGTTTCTTCAGAAGTCAAGAATAAGGCCTAAAACTTATTGCTTGCAATCGTTTACTAAGTGTTCGAAGAAGAAAGAGGATGAAGACATGAAGATAAAGCATGAGGATGAGAGGGAGAGAGAAAAAGAAAAGACCTTAGTGGCAGAGGAAAGAGACTGAACCAGCATGGTCTGGCCCTCTTATACCAGTTTGCTAATTCTATAGATGGCAAACATTCCGTTCAAATTATGTTTCTGGAATGAACCAGTAGAATAGCCGCTATTGAAATAATGCAATACCCGCAATTTCAACCAAGTTGGTAGAAATGCAACTGCCACCACTTGAAAACACACTGAAAACTTACATGCGCACAAGTAACTATAGTACTGTGCAAAACTCTTAGACACATATTTGTAACTAGTGTACCTAAGACTTTTGCACAGTACTATACTTTACCTCTTTTTTGCACTACTGCATTTAATATTTTTTTTATAGCTACTCCTTATTTTAATTTATATGATTTATTATTATGTATTGCAATGTACTGCTGCCACAAAACATCATATTTCACAACTGTGCAAAAGACTTAGGCACCCTAGATATATATATACACACACGTTTGTATATATGTCTAAGACTTTTGAACATGTAGTACCCTGGTTAAGATTTCTATTGCTGTGCTGTGAGGTATTTTATTTTAGCAGTATTCTTCAAAAGCAGTGTGCCCTGCTGCTAGTAAGAGGGTCTTGTGTTCGGCTAAAGATAAGGAACCATGTTGCCCAACTTAAGAACGTTGTGTCAGTCAATCAGGATTTTCTTGGTGGTTGTAACTTTCTGTTCAGTGGGATGCTAGGGAAGATTCAAGAGAGCTGGGCCAGATCATATTTCTGAAGGACAGTAGTCTGGTTTGGGGTCTTTTGGCGGGAGTGGGGGACAAGGGAAGATACCTGCTGAATGCTGCGGGCAAGAGAGACCCCATTGTAAAAAGTGCTTTGTGCAGATGAATGGTTCAAAGGAGGAAGTGTCAATACTCCGGAATTAGCCACTTCTTTCGAGATGGTCTTTAAAGGAAGTTCAAACTGTGGCTGGTGTCCTTCACAAAGAATGTGCGTGTGGGGGGGGAGGTTTCAGCGTGTGCGTAAAGTGATACACCCAACTACTCCCAAAATGAGCTTCAAAATTTATGTGCACATTGGACTGGTTTAACTGAAATGGGCTCTTTTATTTTTCTTTTCTTTCGCTGTAACTGTTTGTTAAAGTTTAAAATTTGGTAAATATATCTCCTTTGTAATTTTATGTCAGTGTATGATCTGTTAATTTTCTGGGGAACAATAACTTTGCATGGAAGAGTATTTATACAGTTTTCACTGCCCTCAATGCTCCATAATCAGAATATTCCAACTTTCCTGTATGGTTGAACCCAAATCATACCAACCCTAGATGTATATTGCATATGAAAGTTGGCCTTTTCACAGCTGAATCACATGGCTGTTAGCACAGTTAGCTACTGAGCTCTGTAAGAGGGTGCACACAATACTGTTTATAAGGACACAATCATAAGAAAGTTCAAATACAAGGGAAGTAACAATTATGCAATCTAATCCAACACAGTGAATAAATGTCACCTTCCTCTACCTGCCTGTTGTAGCTGCCTTGTGCAGCTGTCTTGTGCTCCAGTGACAGATTCAGGCAAGGGACAGGCTTTTATTTATTCAATACCTCCCACGCCACTCTCAGAACATTTTACAGCCAATGAAATGCTTTTTGAAGTGCATTCTCTGTTGTAACACAAGAATCATGACAGCCAGTTTGCATTCAACGAGTCCCCATAATAAATCTTGTTGAAGGGATCAAATCTGGCTGGTACTTCCTTGTCAGTAGAAGAAAAGAACACTGGAGGAATTCAGCTGGTAAAGCAGTAGCAGTGGATGCAAAAACTAAGGTCAAAAAGTTCAAAGTACACTTATTATCAAAGTATGTATACTATATACAAGGTTGAGATTCATCTCTTACAGGCAGCCACAAGATAAACAAACCCAACAAAACTCATTAAAAAGAACATCAAAGACCATCAAGCACCCAATCTGCAGGAGGGAAAAAAACAAACCGTGCAAACAATGAAAGTAACGTTCAGTCCACAGACACAAAGCCAGACATCACTGTAGCCCATTCAGGAGCCCGTTAGTTACAGGGCACAGCCTCAGTGCTGCGCAGAACTGAATTAACTTTGCCTCTGGTTCCTACACTGTGACCTTTTCAATGACACCTGGCACTTAAATCATCCAAACCTTGGATTGTTCCTCATTTTCAGAACCAGGCTCTGCCACTTCAATACGGTCTCGGGCCTGTTCCCCATGGTTTACTCAAAAAATGCACATACTTCTTAATAGTAAATGATTTCAAATTTTTATAGGGAACATTTCCTTAGTTTCCAAATCTGCTGCCCCAGTTTGTTTCTGTTAATGTGATGCTGTGAGTAGGGCAATGTAATTGATGGAAACAAATCACAATTTATAGAACAGAAACACGTTACACATTCCCACTTCTTCCATTTCTTGTTCATAATGAGCATTTCTTAATTAAGCGCATTATGGACTATTGAATGAGTGACACAAGACAGAAAGACAAAGCTTAAACCCCACTCTTCAACCTGACCACACATCCTCAGCTGGAACTTTGGCGCAGTACTGATTGCTCATTACATGGTCAGGGCTATTAGGATAAACATCCATCTGGTCCTGATTTCAACCTTGGGCTCAATGCAATTAGCAAGACAGTTGCATCAAAAGGCCAGAGAATCATTCAGAACTTGACCTTATGTCTTCCAATGCATACTCATGGGAAGCTACTGTTAATATTACTGCACTGCTCAGTGGAACAAATCATGCTTACATCTGGCCGATATTCCTGCTGAGACTTGAAATGTCCTCCACAAGGATCTTTCTCTTTCTGTCCTTGTCATTAAGCTGCAGGAAATAGTGACAAGCCAATGCATTTATACTCCAGCTCTGGCATTGGACTCCAGTGCAGCATCGCAAGAGGCTGCAGACGGTTGTAGACTCAGCCAGCTGCATCACGGACACAACCTTCTCTACCATCAAAGACATATTCAAGATGCATTGTCTCAAGATATTAAATGAGCTGTAATGGAATGGTGGCGCAGACTCAATGATCCGAATCTTATGTTTTATGATCTAATGATCAAGAAGGCAGCATCCATCAATAAGGACTCTGATCTCTGTTATCACTATCTTTGGAGTGGAAGTGCAAGAGCCTAGACACTCACACTCTACCATTTTCAGAAAAGGAGAACAACTCAACCCAGCCACCAACCACCCAACCTACACATTTCACATTTTCCAAGTTATTTCCACCTTCTTCCCTTCCATCATCAAATTTCCAAACTGTTCATAAAACCATGAGCTTTAACTCTTTATTTCTTCTTATTTTGCATTATTTATTTTTGTACTACTGCTACAAAAGAACAAATTTCACTTCATATTAATAGGCAATAATAAATCTGAACCTGAATCTGATTCTGAATCGCAATCAGATTTAACGTCACTGATATATGCTGTGAAGCTTGTTGTTCAGTGCAATACTTAAAAATACTATAAATTACAATAAGATATATAGTATATATATATACAGGAGCAGAATTAGGCCACTTAGTCCATCAGATCTACTCTACCATTTCATCAGGGTTGATCCAGTTTTCCCTCTCAGCCCCAATTTCCTGTTTTCTCCTCATATCCCTTCATGCCCTGACCAATGCAGAATCTAAAAGTATAAAATCTAAATACGTAATGCAAAAGCAGAGTAAAAGAAGTGAAGTAGTGTTCATAGATTGGTTCACAGTCCATTTGGGAATCTGATGGCAGATTGGAAGAAGCTGTTCCTAAAACATTGAGTGTGAGATTCTGATTCTGATTCCATAGCAACTGGACCTCATCTGGCACCTCAGCTTCATATCAGCAGAGGTGCTGTTAGAGGCAGGAACCATCTCGCCTTGATTTATGTTGGAGGTACAAGAAGCAGCTTCTTTACTTTTATTTTACCTTATCCTTAGGTGTTATCTTATGAGCAGCAGTTAAGCAAATTTCAAAAATACATTTATTCTTTGACGAGTCTGGAACTCGAGTTCTGATGGCTCAAGCCCTGATTTTGGAAGTCTGTGAGTTTACCAGAGGGTGGAGGCTCAGAGATGGCCCGTCCTGGAGTTAGAGGATTGTCAATGTGTGGGTGAGTGGATGGGTGGGAGGAAATGGGCTTGTTTTGCTATTGTTTTGTTGTTGCTGTCTTCTTCTTCTTGCTTGTGCTGAATATTGTGATTGCAGGCAACCTATGTTGACACCAAAATGTTTTGCAACACTTGCCGGCTGCCCCCAGCACATCCTTAGGTTGTGTCTGTTGTTAAAACAAACAAAGAATTTCACTGATTAATTCATCATATTGAAACAATGAATCTGAATCTGAATCCATTTTTATTGATAATTTGTGAAAATGTTTATGTTTAAACTTATTTTTCTACTCAGACATATAGAACAGTTAAAAAGACCATTTGTCAACAATATTTATCCTTCAGGAAAAAAAAAATATCTATAGCCGTCAATCACTTATTTCTTTCTAAATTTTTCCATCACACCCCATTTACCGCATTGTAAGAATGGGACCATTTGAAATGCACATCAGTAAATTTAGAATGCTTTGGGTTATCCTGGAGACATGAAGGAGGCAGATATGATGATGGTAGGGTATGTTAAATTGAATTTTTGCATCAGGTCACCATGGAGAACACTACTAACATTCCTAAGATGGCCAATTTCAAAAGATATGAAGGAACTTGTAAAAGTCCAAGTCAAAAGGAAAAACTAGATGGGGCTAAAAAGTGGATGGCATCCACAAATTAAAGTAAATGGCTGCAGATATAGTGAATCCACAAGTTATTTCATCGTAACTTACAAAAGGTGGTACTAAAAGACTGGAAAATAGACCAGACAATGCCCTAGCTCAAATGGGGAAGAAGACAGAAGGTGGGAAACGAAAGAGACACAAGGTAGCCTGCTGATGCTGGAAATTTGGAGTAACACAAAAGAATCTGTGGAAAGCACTGCCACATATTGCGTTGGAGGCCAAGTGCCTGGGTATATTTAAAGAAGAAGTTGATTATTTCCTGTTCAGTCAGGCCATCAAAGGATATGGCGAGAAGGCAGGTGTAGAGGGTTGAGCGGGATCCGGGATCAGCCATGGCAGAGCAGACTTGATGGGCTGAATGGCCTAATTTTGCTCCTATATCCTATGGTCTTATAGTATAAAATAATGGAGGAAATCAAAAGGTCCACAGTATCAAAGGAGTCGAAATTTCAGGCCAAGACTTGACATCTGGACTACAAAGAAAGGGCAGATGGAAGAATAAAAGGGTGCAGGTAGTCATAGTCATACTTTATTGATCCCAGGGGAAAATTGGTTTTTGTTACAGTTGCACCATAAATAATAAATAGTAATGGAACCATAAATAGTTAAATAGTAATATGTAAATTATGCCAGTAAGTTATGAAATAAGTCCAGGACCAGCCTATTGACACAGGGTGTCTGACCCTCCAAGGGAGGAGTCGTAAAGTTTGATGGCCACAGGCAGGAATAACTTCCTATGACGCTCTGTGCTGCATCTTGGAGGAATGAGTCTCTGGCTGAATGTACTCCTGTGCCCACCCAGTACATTATGTAGTGGATGGGAGACATTGACCAAGATGGCATGCAACTTAGACAGCATCCTCTTTTCAGACACCACCGTGAGAGAGTCCAGTCCTATCCCCACAACATCACTGGCCTTACGAATAAGTTTGTTGATTCTGTTGGTGTCTGCTACCCTCAGCCTGCTGCCCCAGCACGCAACAACAAACATGATAGCACTGGCCACCACAGACTCATAGAACATCCTCAGCATTGTCCGGCAGATGTTAAAGGACCTCAGTCTCCTCAGGAAATAGAGACGGCTCTGACCCTTCTTGTAGACAGCCTCAGTGTTCTTTGACCAGTCCAGTTTATTGTCAATACGTATCTTCAGGTATTTGTAATCCTCCACCATGTCCATACTGACCCCCTGGATGGAAACAAGGGTCACCACTACCTTAGCTCTCCTCAGGTCTACCACCAGCTCCTTAGTCTTTTTCACATTAAGCTGCAGATAATTCTGCTCACAGCATGTCAAGGGAACACAAACCAATGGGTGATAGGTGAATCCAGGCGAGGTGAGAAGGTCGAAGGTAGATAAATAGGGAAGTAAGAAATGTAAAGGGCTGATGAAGGTATTTGATAGAAGAGGACACAGACCAAGGAATAAAGGGAAGGAGGTGGGGACCAAGAGAAAGGAAGCTATGGGCAATGGCAGGTCATGAGCGTGGGGAGGGGAAACAGAAGGAGTGACAGGGACAGAGGAATAAGGGAAAACAAGAGGTGAGTGGTTACCAAAAGTATGTGAAATCAACCTTTGATGGATATAGCTAGATTGAATGATCGGGCAGAAAACAGGCAACGGAGCTTAATGTAGAGGTATGTGGGATCGTGCTCTTCAGTAAGAAGAACTAAAACTTGGATGATTAGCTAAATGCTGAAAGATTATAAATAAGTTCAGAGAAACCTAGGTCTAAATACACCACTAGGTAATTGGTTGTTGGACTTCCTAACCAACAGACCTCAAATGGTCAGGATGCACAAGCACTTCTCTCTTCCCATATCCTAAACACAGGTGCCTGTGTTCCCCTCCCACAGGGCTGTGTGCTGAGCCCACTGCTATATGCTCTGCTCACACACAACCAAACGCCTGGATAATCACATTGTCATTTAGTCAATGACACAAAAATGGTGGGGCTTATCAAGTAATCACCAACAATGATTAAGTGGCCTACAGAGAACAGGTGGAAGAGCTTGAGACCCAGTGCCAGACAAATAACCTCTTCTTCAATGTCAACAAGACAAAGGAAATGGTTTCTGACTCCAGGAGAACCCACGCCACTCACACCCCTCTTTACATTGATGCCACAGAAATGTAAATTGCAAACAGTTTTAGACTTCTGGAAGTGCACATCTTACACAACCTCTCATGGTCCCAGAACATATTCTACACAATTAGGAAAGCTCACCAATTCCTCTTTTCTGAGAAGGCTGAAGAAAGCTGTACTATGCATATCTATACTTACGTCATTCTACATATGTGCAGCAGAGAACATCCTAACAAGCTGCATCTCTGCATGGTACGAAAATTGTACAGTGGCAGACAGGAAGACTTTATAATGGATAGTCAAACTGCCCAGCACATCACCAGCACCAGTCTGCTCCTCCATCGAGGACATATATACAGAAAGGTGTTGGAAAAGGCCCTATAACACCATAAGGGATCACACCCACCCTGCTCATGGACTGTTTGTCCCACACCCATCAGAGAGGAGGCTATGTAGCATCCATGCCTGGACCACCAGACTCGAAAACAGTTAGGAAGCTCTTTCAGGTACCCACTACTTTCTGCGTAAAAAAACATACCCCTAATATCTCCTTTAAAATTACCCCCTCTCACCTTAAAAGCATACTCTCTGGCATTAGACTTTCAACCCTGGGATAAGATGCTGTTTGTCGAATTTGTCTAAGCTTTTCATAATCATATAAACTTCTGTCAGATTTATTTCTAGGTTCTGGTGCTCCAGAGAAAACAACCAGGTTTGTCCAACCTCTTGTTGTAGCACATGCACTCTAATCCAGGTAGCATCCTGGTAAACCTCTTCTGCACCCTCTCCAAATCCTTCCTAAAATGTGATGACCAGAACTGAATGCAATACTTCAGATGCAGCCTAACTAGAGTTTTATAAAGCTGTAACTTAAATATCCCGACTTTTGAATTCAACACCTTGACTACTAATGGAAAGCATGCCATTTACCTTCTTAACCACCTAATCAACCTGTTGATTTAATTGAGCTATAAACTTAAATTCATCGTTGTGTCTGAATTAATATGCCACAGTTGTCACCAACTTCATCAAAACCTGTGAGGATGAGTGTATAACTTTGAGGACATATCAGACATATCAAACCTTAAGGAAAAATCTTGCCTGATGATCCTGTTGCAATTCTTTGAGGAGATTACAAGTAGGATAGATAAAGGGGTTTCAGTAGATGTTGTATATTTGGACTTTCAGAAGGCCTTTGACAGGGTGCCACACATGAGGCTGCTGACCAATTTAAGAGCCCATAGTATTACAGGAAAGTTACAGGCATGGTTAGAACATTGGCTGTTTGGTAGGAGGCAGCGATTAGGAATAGAAGGATCCTTTTCTGGTTGACTGCCAGTGACTAGTGGTGTTCAGCAGAGGTTGGTGTTGGGACCACTTCTTTTTATGCTGTATATTCGTGATTTAGATGACAGAATAAATGGCTTTGTTGCCAAGTTTGCATGTGTTACAAAGGTTGATGGAGGGACAGGTAGGGTTGAGGAAACAGGTAGGTTGCAGGACTTAGACAGATTAGGAGAATGGGCAAGAAAGTTGAAAATGAAATACAATGTTGGAAAATGCATAGTGATACACTTTGGTAGTAGAAATAAATATGCAGACTATTTTTTAAAGAAGGAGAAAATCCAAAAATTTGAGTTGCAAGGGGACTTGGGAGCCCTTGTACAGAACATCCCAAAAGTTAACTTGCAGGTAGAGTCAGTGGTGAGGAAGGCAAATGCAATGTTAGCATTCGTTGCAAGAGGTCTAGAATACAAGAGAAGGGATCTGATGCTGAAGTTTTATAAGGCACTGGTGAGGCCTCACCTTGAGTACTGTGAACAGCTCTGGGCTCCTCATCTAAGAAAAGACATGTTGGCATTTGAGAGGGTTCAGAGAAGGATCACAATGATAGTTCCAGAAAGGAAAGGGTTATCATACGAGGAAAATTTGATAGCTCTGGGTCTGTACTTTCTGGAATTTAGGAGAATGAGGGGGGATCTTATTGAAACCTTTTGAAGGTTGAAAGGCCTAGACAGAGTAGATGGTGGAAGGAATGTTTCCCATGACGAGGGAGGCTGGGACAAAAGGGCACAAACCCAGGATAGAGAAGCATCCATTTAATACAGAAATGCGGAGAAATTTCTGTAGCAAGAGGGTGGTGAACTTATGGAATTTATCACCACAGGCATCTGTGGAGGCCAGGTCATTGGGTGTTTTTAAGGCGGAGTTTGATAAGTTCTTGATTGGACACAGCATCAAAGGTTATGGGGAGAAGACCGCGGAATGGGGCTGAGGAGGGAAGAAAAGGATCATCCTTGATTGAATGGAAGAGCAGAACCAATGGGCCAAATGGCCTAATTCTGCTCCTAAGTCTTATGATCAAGCCGAGCACTATGGATGAACTAGGAGATTCATAGTCTTCTGAGGCATTCATAGTCTGTCTGTGACATTCAACACCGGTAATCTGGAACGATACAAGTAGTACAGATATGACTTCCGGAAGGCTATTTTAAAGGCAAAATAAATTCTGATTGAGGTTAGAGATGGAATTGGAAGCATGTCATCTCTGGTAGGGCTCGCAAGCCATTACTTCCTACAAGGCAAAACCTACCATCGTGAAAATTGTCTCATGGCACTCAAATCTTAACCATTATCTTGGTAATATCAGCATATCTTGGTATTATCGTTTCCCAAAGCATTAAGTCGTACTTACAGCTTGCCTTTATATTGCAACACTAGATGCTTCTAAAATGGATGAAGTATCTGCAATTACATACTCTTAAAAAGCACAGACATGGGTCCCACTATCAGGTGATCTCTCCTTGACTCGCTCTTGTATACAGTTTTGAGTTTTCTTTTAAATGCATCCTTGTACAAATTTTAATTATTTCCTTGGAATGTAGAAGAATGAGAAATGATCTTTTCTCTCGGGTTTGGGAATCAGGAATTAGAGCGCAAATGCTTAAGGTAAGAGGGGAGAGATTTAATCGGAACCTGAGTGGCAACTTTTGCATTCAGAGGGTGATCCATATATGGAATTGTCTGCAAGAAGTGGTTGACACACGTTCATTAATCATATTTAAAAGACAATTGTTCTCATTGTTACTGTCAGGAAGGAGGTACAGAAGCCTAAAGGCACACACTTAGCGATTCAGGAACAACTTCTTCTCCTCTGCCATGCCATTTCTAAGTGGACATTGAACCCATGAACACTACTCACTTTTAAAAAGCTAATTTCTGTTTTTACGCACGATTCTTAATTTATTATTATATTATTTACTTATTTGTTTTTTCTCTATCATGTATTGCTGGTGCAAAGTTAACAAATTTCACAGCATATGCCAGTGATGTTAAACCAGATTCAGATACCTATTCTGATTCAACTGGACAGGTACATGAATAGAAAAGGTTTAGAGAGATAGGGCCAAATATAGGCAAATTGAACTAGCTTAGAAATGCATCTTGGTCAACCTGGAGGGCCTGTTTCCAAGCTGTTATCACTCTATGACTCCGTGTTGCATACAGTAATTCACCAAATTCTACCTTCTTATCAGTTTATAACCATATAACAATTACAGCATGGAAACAGGCCATCTTGGCCCTTCTAGTCTGTGCCGAACTCTTACTCTCACCTCGTCCCACTGACCTGCACTCAGCCCATAACCCTCCATTCCTTTCCTGTCCATATATCTATCCAATTTAACTTTAAATGACAACATCAAACCTGCCTCAACCGCTTCTGCTGGAAGCTCGTTCCACACAGCTACCACTCTCCGAGTAAAGAAGTTTCCCCTCATGTTACCCCTAAACTTTTGCCCTTTAACTCTCAACTCATGTCCTCTTGTTTGAATCTCCCCCACTCTCAATGGAAAAAGCCTATCCACGTCAACTCTATCTATCCCCCTCATAATTTTAAATACCTCTATCAAGTCCCCCCTCAACCTTCTACTCTCCAAAGAATGAAGACCTAACTTGTTCAACATTTCTCTGTAACTTAGGAGATGAAACCCAGGCAACATTTTAGTAAACCTTCTCTGTACTCCCTCAATTTTATTGACATCTTTCCTATAATTCAGTGACCAGAACTGTACAGAATCCAGATTTGGCCTCACCAATCCCTTGTACAATTTCAACATTACATCCCCACTCCTATACTCAATGCTCTGATTTATAATGGGCAGCATACCAAAAGCTTTCTTCACTACCCTATCCACATGAGGTTCCATCTTCAGGGAACTATGCACCATTATTCCTAGATCCCTCTGTTCTACTGCATTCTTCAATGCCCTACCACTTACCATGTATATCCTATTTTGATTAGTCCTATCAAAATGTAGCAGCTCACATTTTTCAGCATTAAACTCCCTCTGCCATCTTTCAGCCCACTCTTCTAACTGGCCTAAATCTCTCTGCAAGCTTTGAAAACCTACTTCATTATCCACAATGCCACCTATCTTAGTATCATCTGCATACTTACTCATCAAATTTACCGCCCCATCATCCAGATCATTAATATATATGACAAACAACATTGGACCCAATACAGATCCCTTGTTTTGAAGAGAAGTTGGAAAATGTGAGGCATTCACAAAGGAAAGAGATGTAGGGATAAAAGTAATTTTGGGTGGATTGTTGGTCAAAAATGTAAATGAGTAAAATAGAAATGATGATAAGCATGGTTTAAAAAAAACTACAGATACTGAAAATCTGAAATAAGAATAGAAAATGATGGAAAGATACATCAGGTCAGGCTGTGTCTGTCGAAAATGAAACACTTCGTGTTTCAGGTGCAAGAGCCTTCACCAAATTGGAGTTTTGGAACAGTGTTAAAGAGACAGATAGAACATCTTCTCAGGGAGTGGAACAGAACAACTTCATGCCAGTTTTGGCAAATTAAACAATAATCCAGAAGTAGATATTGCACATGATCATAAAGGTTCACCAAGTTTTCCAAGCTGATGGGAGTTCCTCCCTCCGCCACACGTTCAGAATTACTTATCTATATTGACTTCCAGTTAAGTAAGACCCTTCCCAATATGCTGACTACTTCCAAAATTTTCTAGTTTTAAAGTTCAAAGTAAATTTATTATCAAAATACATAAATGTCACTGCGTACCACCCTGAGATTTATTTTCTTTTGAGCAAGCTCAATAGATCTACAGAATAATAACTTCAACAGAATCTACTTCCAACTAGGGTGTTCAACCAGATTACAGAAGACAAGAAACTGTACAAATACAAAAGGAGAAATAAAAATAACAAACAAATAAGCCACAAATATCAAGAATATGAGAAGAAGAGTCCCTGAAAGTGAGTCTATTGGTCATGGGAACATTTTAATGATGGGGAAAGTGAAGGTGAGTGATGTTAACCCCTTTGGTTCAAGGGTCTCATGGTTGAGGGGTATTAAATGTTCCTGAACCTAGTGATGTGAGTCCTAAGGCTCCTGTATCTCCTTGCTGATGGCAACAGTGAAAAGAGAGCTTGTCCTGGGTGGTGGGGGTCGCTGATAGTGGATTTAAAAACGCAAACACGAGGAAATCTGCAGACGCTGGAAATTCAAGCAACACACACAAAATGCTGGAGGAACACAGCAGGCCAGGCAGCATCTATAGGAAGAGGTACAGGCCCAGGCAGCATCTATAGGAAGAACCTCTTCCTATAGATGCTGCCTGGCCTGCTGCATTCCACCAGCATTTTGTGTGTGCTGCTGATTTCTTGCAATAGTGTTTCATGTAGATGTGCTCAATAGTGGGGAGGGCTTTACTCATGACTGACTGGGCCATATCCACTACTTTTGGAGAACTTTCCATTCAAAGTAATTGGTTTTTCCATACCAGGTTGTGATGCAGCCAGTGAATATATTCTCACAACGCATCTATAAAAGATTTAATTCAGGTTTCCAGCATCTGTGTAGTTTGGATTGGTGATATCACAATCTCTGCTCAGGACTCATCTACAAAACTGGTCCCTTTCCCCAGTACCACCTCATCAAAATCTTTCCTGTTTAAATAAAGCCTTAATCAGGAGTCCAAGTCACTTGCTTTCTGGAAAGAAATGTGTTCCATTTTCTTTGATTGTTGTGCCTTCTCCTTTCTAACCACATCTCACTAATATTTGATGTGTTGGTTCGGGGGATACTGTTACCCACTTCTCTATCCATTGACATGGGGGGAGCAGCTATTTTAGGAGGGACCATCAAATCTATATGGACTATCTCCTTGTTATTCAGAGTGCTATAAAAAAGACAATGATAGAAAATGAAGGCAAAACGGATTTACAGCAGGATCCTCATCTGATTGTCACGATCATTATCTGATATTCCTGCCACGAACAGAGATTGGGCAGTAATACTCAGCATTCGCTTAAGTGTTGAAAAATAACACATGATTGCAAAGAAATTGGAAAGGAGTTTCCAATTCACTTACAAAGTCTAGGGTTAGAGGAAAGATGTAAACAAGGTTGAAAGAGTACAGAGAAAATTTTCAAGGATGTCGCAGGGACTGGAGGACCTGAGTTATAAGGAAAGATTGAATAGGTTAGAACTTTATTCCTTGGAACATAGAAGATTGAGGGGAGATTTGATAAAGGTAGAGAAAATTATGAGGGGTATAGATAGGGTAAATGCAAGCAAGCTTTTCCCACTGAGGTTGGGTGGGACTACAATTGGAGGTCACAGATTAAGGGTGAAAGGTGAAAAGTTTAAGAGGAACATGAGGAAAAACTTCTTCACTCAGAAGTTTGTGAGAATATGGAATGAGCAGTCAGCACAAGTAGTACATACGAGTTGATTTCAACATTTAAAAGATGTTTTGATAGGTATCTGGATGGGAACAGTATGGAAGTCTATGGTCCAGGTGTAGGTCAATGGGAGTGGGCAGTTTAAATGATTCAACATGAACTAGCTGGGCCAAAGGGCTTATTTCTGTGCAGTACATTTCTGTGTGTTACACGGGGAACACTGGAAGCGGACCTAAATGTATGACACAGGCACTGAAGTACAGGAACAGGACTAGGTTTATTGAGATAGCAAGGTGAGTAAGGAAGAAACGACACAGGCCCTGGACGAGACTAGGACTTGGGCTAGGACTTAGACTAGAAACACAGGACCTGGATGGGGAACTAGGAACGAGGAGCCTGGACTAGGAACACAGAACTCCGGGACCAGAGCCTGGACAAGATCTAGAACCTGGGTCTTGACTCAGAACTGGAACCCAGGTCTAGGCTAGGACTCAGGACTAGGATCTTCGCAGGGACAGGACGAGGTACTCCAGCACAGGACAAGGTACTCCAGCACCAGGCTGGGTAAGGAACTCCTAGGCTGGGCGAGGCACCGGAACTAGATAAGGACACAAAGCTCAGATTTGGATAGGGCTGGAATACAACGCCTGGACTTGGTCTTGAAACACAGAGTCTTGGACATGGACTGGATGAGGCTCTTGGACTAGATTTGGCTCAGCCCTCAGACTCAGCTTGGCTAGGCTCTTGAGTACAGGGTCAAGATCCTTTCAAGGACGCAGGGCCAGGATGACTGCCAAGGACACTTGCCAAGGTGGACGGGATGAGGGACTCCTGGACTGGATGTGGACAGGACCAGAACACAGAACAGAGAGCCAGGACCCCTCCTTGGGAACAGACTTAGGGCCAGGGCTTTACACAGAGTCAGTACCCCTCCTTGGGAACAGGACCTAGGGCCAGGACTCCTCGTTGACACAAACACTAAACACAGGGACACAAAGAGATAGTTCCTTATCTTGGTGTGGCAAGGCTCCAGTCTCTCACTCCAGTAGTTGAACTTGACAGGGATGCAGGCAAGGCTTCAGAAGGAAGGAGAAGGGAACAGTCCAGCAGGGAATCTTTGGTTGAGAGGTATTTATGTGCCACCCGGAATGAGAATCAGGTGCCTCAATTAAGGCACCCAATGGAACAAGTGAAAACAGGAATAAGAAATCGACGGACCGGACCGTGAACTGGAATGTGGATTTCACGGACCGGACCATGACACTGTGACTCTATGACTAGAGACTAGGGTAATGACCAGGATTATAATCACAAAATTAGGGGTCAACAATATAGGCAGATACATATTTTATTCAGAGGGACATGAATTTCTCCTCACAGGACAGTGCATGCTTATAACTTGAATACTTGCAAGACTGAAGTCAATGGAATTGAAGGAAATAGGCACCCAATGGACATTTGTTGAAACAGAAGATCAACCATAATATTGAATGGCAGGATATATCTGTGGGGTATCAGACCCTTGTCTATCCCTACTCCTGCTCTACTCCTATCTCTTATGCACTTATGCTGTTGTGAGTCCCGTTCCCGGGTCTTTTTGAGAACCTGGTCAGATGTCAATATTCGTCTTTCAGAGAATACACTTGTACCAAAACTGACAATTCAGTCTCACATTGAAACTTGAAGTGCACTTAATTTAACCAGAGAATGGTAGCTGCTTGGCCATGACATGGTGGAGGATTACAAATACCTGGGGATAGGAATTGACAATAAACTGAACAAGTCAAAGAACACTGAGGCTGTCTACAAAAAAGGTCAGAGCCGTCTCTATTTCCTGAGGAGACTGAGGTCCTTTAACATCTGCCGGACGATGCTGAGGATGTTCTACGAGTCTGTGGTGGCCGGTGCGATCATGTTTGCTGTTGTGCGCTGGGGCAGCAGGCTGAGGGTAGCAGACACCAACAGAATCAACAAACTCATTCATAAGGCCAGTGATGTTGTGGGGATGGAACTGGACTCTCTGACAGTGGTGTCTGAAAAGAGGATGCTGTCTAAGTTACATGCCATCTTGGTCAATGTCTCCCATCCATTACATAATGTACTGGGTGGGCACAGGAGTACATTCAGCCAGAGACTCATTCCACCGAGATGCAGCACAGAGCGTCATAGGAAGTCATTCCCGCCTGTGGCCATCAAACTTTACAACTCGTCCCTAAGAGGGTCAGACACCCTGAGCCAATAGGCTGGTCCTGGACTTATTTCCTGGCATAATTTATATATTACCATTTAACTATTTATGGTTTTATTACTATTTATTATTTATGGTGCAACTGTAACGAAAACCAATTTCCCCTGGGATCAATAAAGTATGACTATGACTATGACTATGACTAGAATGCTTTTCTTTTCTTTGAGAAGAAAACAGCCAAGATAATTAAAAGCAAAGTTGAAAATTTAACAAATTGCAATTTCAAAACCAGTACAGAATAATCAGTATTATGGTGAAGATTTGATAGATATAATAGAATTGGGCTTGAAAGTGATACAGGGAGGAGAGGGGAGCGAACATCGACTCAGACCATGAGAGGCCTGCGTCAGGCATTTTCGTGCCTTACAAGCCGCAGATTGGAAGTCTGTGTGGAGTGCCACTCCTCGCACAGACACTAGAGCAATGTGTGGTTAAGTGCCTTGCTCAAGGACACAAACACGCTGCCACAGCTGAACCTCAAACTAGCGATCTTCAGATCACTAGACAAATGCCTTAACCACTTGGCCACGTGCCCAACACAAAGTGATACAGGTCAACGTGAAAATAAGATTTAACTTTAAATTAAAACACAGAAGCTATAAGAAAGGATTCGGCTGTGGTTAACTGGAGTAGGTTGAAAGGTGCAATGTTGAGAAGGTAGTAGTTAGCATTTAAAGCAATGTTGTACCTGTCACAAAGCACAAATACACTCAGTGGCCACTATATTAGGTACACCTTGCACCATAAATAATAAATAGTAATAGGACCATAAATAGTTAAATAGTAATATGTAAATTATGCCAGTAAATTATGAAATAAGTCCAGGACCAGCCTATCGGCTCAGGGTGTCTGACCCTCCAAGGGAGGAATTGTAAAGTTTGATGGCCACAGGCAGGAATGACTTCCTATGACGCTCTGTGCTGCATCTCGGAGGAATGAATCCCTGGCTGAATGTACTCCTGTGCCCACCCAGTACATAATGTAGTGGATGGGAGACATTGACCAAGATGGCATGCAACTTAGACAGCATTCTCTTTTCAGACACCACCGTGAGAGAGTCCAGTTCCATCCCTACAACATCACTGGCCTTACGAATGAGTTTGTTGATTCTGTTGGTGTCTGCTACCCTCAGCCTGCTGCCCCAGCACACAACAACAAACATGATAGCACTGGCCACCACAGACTCGTATGGAAGAAATGTGATCGAAGTGGGTTTGATTGTGGAATTGTTATTGGTGCCAGACAGGATGGTTAGAGTTTCTCAGAAACTGCTGATTTCCTGGAATTTTCATGCACAACAATCTCTACAGTTTACAGAGAATGGAGTGAAAAACAGAACAAAAAATCCAATAAGCGGTAGTTCTGTGGGTGAAAATGCCTTGGTAATGAGAGAGGTCAGAGGAGAATGGCCAGAATGGAACAAGCTGACAGTAACTCATATAACAACTGTGGTGTGTGGAAATGCACAGCCCTTCAAACATTGAAGTGAATAGGCCACAGTAACAGAAGACCACGAACATGCACTCAGTGGCTGCATAAAGTACAAACGTTTATACTTAATAAAGTGGCCACTGAGTGTATTTATTGGTACAAAATGCCAAAAGAAGAAGTGGTTCATCTTTAGCTAACCAGAGAAAATATTGTATCAAAATCAGAGCCTTATAGAGCAGAAGATCTTAGGACTGGAAACATCTTAGAAAAGCAAAGGAGAACTGAGCATTGATTAAAAACTGCAAGATGGAATATCATCTAAAACTGGCAAGCGTGATCTTTTACAGTTAAGTAAAGTGGAAAAAAGAAAATAGTGAAGGAAAATCTGGGTCTTTTACAGGCAGAGACAGAAGAATATATAATGGGGGATAAGGAAATACACTTTACATCTGTCTTCAGGTAATTTGTCGTGCAAAACCTTTTGGATATACCCAAGAATCAAGAGCTGAGCAAGAATGGATTGGAGGGGGATGAATGACTGGAAAGTCCAGGTGCAGGTCGATGGGACAAGACAGAATAACACATGGACATGTAGTAGATGGGACAAAGGGCCTTTTTGTACTGTGGTGTTTTATGGCTTTTTCTCTGTGACTCTATAAGAATGAGAAATTGAAGAAAGAAAGATTTTATTTAAAAAATCAGCTGATGACCTTGAAAGCTGATAAATTCTAAACACCTGATTTTCTACAGTATATCCCATTTTAGAAAGAGGTGGGTTTAGTGATAGTGGATGTTGTGATGATTGAATGTAAAGATTCTCTGGATTCCTGTGGATTAGAGGATAGTAGTTATAACTCCACTATTTAAGAAATGAGGGAAAGAAAAAAAAAAGAATTAAAGACCTGTATGTGGGAAGAACTCAGATGTCTAGAAAGAAGGATGTGACAACTAAACCCTTTTGAAAGAATAACGGGACTGAGAAAGTTCTATATGAATTTATGTTGAGAAGGTCAGGCTGGAGCTCTGTTTTAATATACTGTAAGTAGGATCTATTTAGAAGACTGGATGACAGAAGAGAACAAAAGACAGTCTAGCACACATGAGAAAATCATTCCTGGAAGACTGATAGCTTATGTCCTTGGTCATTACCACAGCACCTGGGAAAACTGTTGTAGAAGTCTTTTGGAATCGGAAGGATAAGGGTGGTTTGCTCAAGCAATTTTCCTACTGCTCAGGAACTATCAGGGAGCCCATCATGTATTCAGTTCTGGCCTCCTTCATAAAGCATTTAGCACAATCATGGTTTGAAACATTTAATCTTGCCTGCAAGTTAAATAAATGAACAGTAGCCAATTAGAATTCAAGTTATTATTTTCTGCCTTTGCACATGGAACCAGTGTGTTATCTACAGCTTCAGTAATGCAGCGAGAAAACAAACATGATAGATATGCCAAGTCTGAAAGAAGCAGCACTGTAAATGGCAGAGGTTCCATCATAGTAAACCATTTTTTTCACAAATTCCAGTGACAAAGTTTAATATAAAATACTCACAGACATAAAATAAATCTTCTTCAATGCTCTTAGCACTTGGGTCTCCTTCCACTTTATCACTTGAAGTCATTCAACACCAAAAACCATTAGGAGTGCTACTCAAAGACTGATCACGCATACATCACACAGAGAAAATCTGGTACTCTCTTAAAAGTAAATACAGGATCTTCAGTGGACGTTCAGAGTCAGAGTCAGAAACTGGAACAGATTTATTACAGCTCTTGCCTGGCCTATACTCAATGGAGTTTAGAAGAATGAAAGGAGGATCTCATTAAAACCTATTGAAAATTGAATGGTTGTGATAGAGTTGACCTGGAGAGGACGTTTTCTATAGTGAGAAACACACTTTAGGAAAGGACCGGAGGGAACAGTCTCATAATAGAAGGACATCCCTTTGGAATAGAGATCAGGAGGAATTTCTTTAGCCAGAAAGTCGCAAATTTGTAGAATTCATTGTCATAGACTGCTGTGAAGGCCAAGACCTTAGCTAAATTTAAAGTGGAAGTTAATAGGTTCTTGATTAGTAAGGATGTCAAAGGTTACAGGGAGAGGCAAGAGAATGTGATTGAGCGTAATAATGAATCAGTCATCATAGAATGGTGTGGCAGACACAATGGCCTATTTCTATTTCTGCTCCTTTGTCTTAAGGTCTTATGGTGTTATTATTACTGATATGTTATGAAAGTTATTAATTTACAGCAGCAGAACAATGTAAGAAACACAAATTATAATGAATTATGCAAAAATTAATAAATAATGTGAAAGATGAATAATGAAGTAGGGTTTATGGGCTCATCAACTGTTCAGAAATCTGATTGTGTAGGAGAATAAGCTGCTCCTAAATTGTTGAGTGTGGGTCATCAGGCTCCTGTACCTCTTCCCCGATGCTAACAATGTGAAGGGGACATATCCTGGATGAGAAGGGGTTTTATTGATGGATGCTGTCATCTTGAGACACTATACTTTGAAGTTGTGCTTGATTGAAGATGTTCTCTGTCCATGTCCATAGAAGTCAGAGGGATACTGATTAAAGGAATTTATTATGTCTGGAGGTCTGTGGTGAATGGTTTCTACCAGGATCTTCTGATAGACATTTGCTTTCCTTCTCATGTTTTACTAAGCTCATTTTCTAAACAACCACTTGTAAGATCACAACAGATGTAAGTTTGTTTAGTTTCTGGTCACAAAAGGAAGTCTGTCTTCAATTCTGCAGGTGTAAATGGAAACCAGTAATCAGCTTAAAGTTAAAAAAAAACACAGCTTTGCAAACAGACTCTATTTTGAAGATGCTCTGATTGTAAAGAGTTTCTGCACCTGCTTTGTTGTTCAAAGACCAATGTAAGGCAATGGGTTGTTTCAAACAGACAAGCTGTCCTTTAGGTTGCTTAGTTCTAGGAAGCTTGCAGAACAGATGGATAATATCATTTAGCGTATCAATATCTGATGTACTCAAATGAAGTTAGCTTTATAGCATTAACTGTGAACTGTGAACATTAAACTGAGGCTATCCGCTAAAAGCTTTTAATCCATCTGTGTTAAAAGGAGCAACATACACAATATGATGGAGGAACTCAGCAGGTTGGGCAGCATCTATGGAAATTAAGAAACAGTTGATGTTTCCGGCTAAGACCCTTCTTCAGGATGGAAAGGAAGGGGGAAGATGCCAGAATAAAAAGGTGGGAGGAGGGAAAGAGGACTAGCGAAAAGCTGATAGGTGAAGCTAAGTGGGTGGGAAAGATAAAGGACTGAAGAAGAAAGAAACTGATACGAAAGAAAAATGGACCATGGGAGAAAGGGACGAAGAGGGAAAGTGAAAGGCAGATGAGGTAAGAAGCCAGAATGGGGAATGGATGAAGATGGAAGGGGTAGGAAAAAATTATTTTACCAGAAGGAGAAATCAATATTCATGCCATCAGTTTGAAGGCTACCCAGAATATAAAGTGTTGCTCTTCCACCCTGAAAGTGGCATCATTCTGGCAAAAGAGGAGGCCATGGACCGACATGTCAGAATGGAGATGTGGATCGGAATTATAATGGTTAGCCACCAGGGAATTCTGCTGTTAGCAGATGGAGTGGAGGTGTTCGACAAAGGAGTCTCCCAATTTAAATTGGATTTTACTGGTATCGATGAGACTGCATCAGGAGCACTGGGAAGCAGTAGATGACCCAAACAGGTGAAGTGTAGCGTCACCTGAAGGACTCTTTGAGAACCTGAATAGAAGTCAGGGAGGAGGTACGTAGACAGGTGTAGCATTTCAGTCACTTGCAATAGTATATGCCAGAAGGGAGATTAGTAGGGAAGACCGAATGGAGAAGGGAATCTTGGAGGAAGCAATCCCACTGGAAATTGATGTGTCATTTTTGTCTATAGGGATGGTGCCTGTGCTTTGGAAATCCTTAATGCTTTATCCTTTGAGCTTAAGCAATCCTTAATACTTAGCATTTTAGAAATGCTTTGTGCTTGGTGACATATCCTTTATGTTTATGAAATAGTTTACAATTTAGAAGTGTTTCATAAGATAGGAATCCTCTATAAGAAATTGGAAATGTTGAAGATCAAAAGTCTTGGCGAGTTTTAAATGTGTTTTAAGAGTGCTGTTGGATTTAAACATACATCACTGAAAAAAAATTGTGCTTTAGACTGCTTTGTTAGCTGGAAGTACCTTCTCCTCAGTGGGGAGAGGATCCCATCACTTGAAAGTGGGTATTAGTAGTTGAACTTACAATACCATGGAGAATAAAAAGGGAAGTAAATTCATTTTAAAAGATTGAATAGTTACAGTATAATCTCCCTTTAGTGAGAGTAGTCATAGTTATTTATACCTGATAGGGCATAAGGTTTTCAGCTTGGTTCAGAACTTTATGGTCAGCAAAGTCAATGCCACCACAATCTGTGGTGTGACCCCAGCTGTTTGTGATGTATATAAATGACCTTGATGAAAATGTAGATGGATGGATTAATAAACTTGCAGATGATACGAAGATTGGTGGTGTTGTGGATAGCACAGAAGACTGTCAAGGAATACAGCTGGATATAGAATAGTTATAGATATGGGCAGAGAAATGGCAGGTGGAATTTAACCTAGCCAAATGTGAAGTTTTTCAACTTTGGTAGGTCAAATGTTATGAGTCAGTATATTATTAAGGACAAGACCCTTAACAGTATTGATGAGCTCAGGGATTTGGGGGTCAAAGGTCATAGGTCTGCAAAGGTAGCTACACAGGTTGATAGAGTGGTTAAGAATGACTCTACTTTCTGATTGGGCTGAAGAGAGCTGGACTGTGTGTTTCCATATTCATTTCAATCTTCAGATGTGCAGTAGGGAGTAGGATGATAAGCTGCGTCACTGCTTAGTACAGAAATGGCTTTGCGGTGAACAGGTAGTCAAGACTACCCAACACACCACTGGCACCAGCCTACCGACCATACAGAAGGGGTCAGTAACATCAGGAATGATTCTACCCACCCTGCTCAATGACTGTTTGTCCCATGCCCATCAGGGAAAAGGCCACAAATCATCCACACCAGAATAACCAGCCTCAACAATACTTACTTTCCCTAAGCAGTATGAGCATGTGGCTAAGTGGTTAAGGCATTGGACTAGCTACCTGAAGGTCGTGAGTTCGAGCCCCAGCCGAGGGAACGTGTTGTGTCCTTGAGCAAGGCACGTAATCACACATTGCTCTGCGACGACACTGGTGCCAAGCTGTATGGGTCCTAATGCCCTTCCCTTGGACAACATTGGTGTCGTGGAGAGGGGGGACTTGCAGCATGGGCAGCTGCTGGTCTTCCATACAACCCTGCCCAGGCCTGCAGCCTGGAGAGTGAAGACTTTCCAGGCGCAGATCCATGGTCTCGCAAGACTAACGGATGCCTTTATAAGGCTGATCAAATTCTTCATTCACTAACTCCACCACTACTTTATTATTTCCTGCTAGTCACCTTATATACAGCTTAGCGTCACTTTATGGGTGTACAACTAATTGTGTTTTTTATTATTATGGTATTCTTGATCTTTTATGTTTGTTGTTGTGTGCATCGGATCCAGAGTAACAATTATTTTGCTCTCTTTAAAATTTGTGTACAAAAATTGACATTAAGCAATCATGAAATCTCTTGAAATTTTGAAATCATGAAATATAGCTTACTTGCCTTTATTAGTTGAAGCACTAAATTCAATTGTCAGAGAATTATGATGCAGCGTTATTAAACTCTAGTTAGGCCACATCTGAGGGATTACATACAATTCTGGTTGCCCCACTATAGGAAGGATGTTGAGATGTTAGAGAGGGTACAGAAGAGGTTTACTGGGATGCTGCCAGGATTAGAGGGCATGTGCTATAATGAGGTTGGACAACCTTGGGTTGTTTTCTTTGGAGTGGCGGAGGCTGTAAAGAGATCTGTTTGAGGTTTATAGGAATATGTGAGGCATAGAGAGAATAGACAGACAGTATCTTTTTCTCAGTGTTGAAATGTTTTAATACCAGAGGGCATGCATTTAAAGTGAGAGGGAATAATTTCAAAGGAGATGTGAAGAGTATGTTTTTCACACAGAAAGTGGTGGGTGTCTGAAATTTGCTGCCTGTGGTGGTGGTAGAGGCAGATACATTTGGGACATTTAAGAGTCATTCAGATAGGCACATGAATGTGAATGGATATGGATATTGTGTAGGCAGAGGGGATTAGTTTGTTTGGGCTTTTGATTCCTATTTTAATTGATTCGACACAACATTTTAAGCTGAAAGGACTGTTTCTGTGCCGTACTGTTCTACGTTCTATGTTCTATATGGGATCAGATCGGACAGAACATCTAGTAATATAACTTGGGGCATGGTGATTTTTTACGTTATTGTGTACATAACTAGAAAGGCCAAGATTTATTGCCATTGGACTAGGGGCAGCTAAATTTGTTCAGGTAATTGATTATATAGCTAAGGATCAACAATAAAGCAACGGATCAGAATCTGTATATAATCAAATTGTTCCTGAATGACAATTTTTTTCGGGGAAGTGGATGGCAGAGTTAAAGCTGCTGCCTCTTAATGCCAGAGTCCCATGTTCAGCCCTGATCTCAGGAGATGTCTGTGTGGAGTTTGCACAACTTCCCATAAAACATATTGTTTCCTCCTTGTACTCTGGATTTCTCCTTCATCCCAAATACATACAGGTGGGAAGGTCAACTGGATGCTGTCAATTGGATGGCGGGGTGGAGATACGTCTCTACCAAAGAAGGTGTAAGGCACTCCTTCCCTCTGCTAGCCTGCAGGTCACCCTTGGGCCAGGTGTAGACTTGCTTAGCTCCCTCCGCCACCCCTAATCAGGGTCACATGAAGCCATGGGAGCAAGTGGTGGATGGCCATATGAGCAGATGGTGCATATCCCAAGTGCTGGCTATGCAACCAATGGCAGCAGGCAGACAGTCTCTGAAGAGTATTGATAATGGCGGGGATCACTTGTCTTGTAGAGATGCTAGCAACACTTTCAGTACGCAGGATGAACTCAGCAGGTCGGGCAACATCAGTTAGAAACGATGAGTCGATGTTTCAGGCCGGAACCTTTCGTCGGGTTCCGGCCTGAAACGTCGACTCATCGTTTCTAACTGACGGTGCCCGACCTGCTGAGTTCATCCTGCGTACTGAAAGTGTTGCTTTGATCACAGCATCTGCAGATTATTTTGTGTTTGTAGAGATGCTACCCAGAAGAAGGCATTGGCAAACCACTTCTGTAGAAAAATATGCCAAGAACAATCATGGTCATGGATAGACCATGATAGCCCACATCATATTAAACGGCATATACGGTGACGTATCGGTGAGTGGCAGGTTGATGAGAATGTGGGGTTAATATAATATAGATGTAGCTGTGTGCTTGATGGTCACCATGGATTTGATAAGCCAAAATGCCCATTTCAATGCTGTGTGACAATGCTGGAAATTGGAAACACAAATAAATAGTGAGGTATAGCGGCATAATTAGAGTGTAAGACTTACCTCGTAGGGAGTCAAAGTGGCCAGGCTAAGGTGGCGGCACGGTAGCATAGTGGTTAGCACAATGCTTTAAGGTGCCAGGATCACTGATCAGGGTTCAATACCCACTGAGGCCTATGAGGAGTTTGTACATTCTCCCCATAATCACGTAGGTTTCTTCCAGGACCTCCAGTTTCATCCTACATTCCTAAGGTGTACAGTTAGGGTTAATGAGTTATGGGCTTGATAATGTTAGCACTGAACGTGTGATGACACTTCAGAATCAGGTTTAATATCAACAGCACATGCTCTGAAATTTGTTGTCTTTGCTGCAACAATGCAATGTAATACATAATAACAGAAAAAATGTGAATTACAGTGAATATATTTATATTAAATTGTTAAATAATTAGTGCAAAATAGAAACAAAAAAGTCATGAGATTGTGTTCATGGGTTCAACGTTCATTCACAATTTGTATGGCAGAGGAGATAAAGCTATTTCTGAATCATTGAGTGAGTGTCTTGCTGGCTGACCAACACAATCCTCATTGAATTGATTTGACTCAAATGATACATTACACTGTATGCTTCGATGCTTCAATGTACATGTGATAAATAAAGCTAATGCTTAATCTTTTCTTTAATTATAGGGTGAATAAAGATTTCAGAGTCATGGGGGCTGGGACCAAGGGAAGATTTAAATCCTCCTATGTAATGCCTAGTTTATGACTCTCAATTTCAGATCTGAGTATTTAAGCTTACATATTAAGAAGGTGAAAAAAATTCCTTTCAGAACTTTAGGAGGTTATTATACTTGCAAAGTAATTTAAGGTATGAAGGACTTGGAGACATTTTGAAAATTTGATACCATTATATATATGCTAGCTTTTTTAATACATATTTTAATAACACCACAAGAACAGCAGGCAACTTTATTGCATATTGCACATATGAATGTACTTTTAAAGTGCCCTTTTTCCTTGATCTCTCCAAATCCAGCGTTAGCATTTAGCTTGTGGTCATTTGCTTTTAGCAATATGCATTTTAACATATTTCTGGCTCAGGTTGCTATATTTTAAAAAAAATTGCTCTTTTATCACCATCCCCATCAGCTCTCTCTCCACTTTAGAACTATGGGAACAATAACATTCTGGTTAAATTGATGAGTTGATAACACAGGGGCTTGGACTAATGAGCTGAAGACACCATGAGTTCAAAACACACTATGAATTACATTTAGTTAATTAAATAAATCTGCAATAAAAATCAACTGTTAGTAGAATCGTCTGTGAAGCAACCTTATTGCAATAATAATTTATTTGGTTTGTTGGTGCCTTTAGGTAAGAAGTTACAATTTCTTTTCTCATTTTAGCATTATGTAAACCCTATGTAATTGACTTTCTACTTTCAGCTTGCTCTTCAGAATCTGGATGTCACTGGATTGACCAGAGTTGATAGCTCACCTCTGATTATCCTCGAGAATGTAAGCATGAGGCATCTAGAACTGACTGACTTACTTGCCCATTTCAGGAGGTATTTACATGAGATTGGCCTGAGTTGCATCATAGCAAAGTCTGGGCGAGGACAGCAGATTCCTCCCAAGAAGCACATTAATTAACTAGATGAGTTTGGAAAAAAATCACCATATTAAAGCTAGCTATTGTTTCAAATTAGCTTGCTACTACCTTCAGGCAGGATGTACAGGAGTCTTAGTTCTCACACCATCATGTTGAGGAACAGTTATTACCCTTCAGCCATCAGGCCTCTGAAATGGCACAGACAACTTTCCTCATCATAACACTGAGCTGATTCCACAACCTGCAAACTCACTGTCATGGACTATACAACTCAGTCATATTTTGTTTTTATTTACACAATTTGCCTTCTTTTATACGTTGGTTGTGAGTCTTTGTTTAAATGTAATTTTCAAAAATAAATTCTATTGTATTTTCCTGTAAATGCTCGAAAGAAAATGAATCTCAAGGTAATACTTGGTAACATGTATGTACTTTGATAGTAACTTTACTTTGATTTGCCTTTGAATTTATAAGCTGAATTTAAATTCTTTGGTTTCCCTGGTAGTAGTTGGACTTGGTTGTATGCACTACTAGCCCAGACTTCTGGATTTACTGGTCCAGCAATTTCACTGTTTGATCACCGTTTTTCTAACCGTTGAGCAAGCCACCAAAATGTGTCAGTTATATTACAAGCTACAGTGTTTTAGGAAGATGAGCAATTCATACTGTTTCAAAGCTGACTAATTAACCTATTAATTGGTAGATCTTTGGACTTTTGGAGAACACAGGAGCATCCAGAGGAAATGTGCATGTTTCATGGGGAGAGTGTACAAACTCCCTACAGAAGATGTGGTAGCATGGGAGTGGGCAGTGAAGGTGTACTGGGAATGAAAGGGTTAATGTATGAGGAGCATTTGATGGCTCTGGACCTGTATTTACAGGAGCTTAGAAGAAATGGTGGGGGGAGGGTGGAATCTCATTGAAACCTTTCAAATATTGAAAGGCCTAGATGGAGTGGACGTGGGGAGGATATTTCCTGTAGTGAGGGAGTTCAGGACCAGAGGGCACAGACTGAGATTTGGATGTCCCTATAGATTAAGGATGAAGATGAATCCCTATAGCCAAGTGAAGTGGTGGTTCTGTGGAATTCTCTGCCATGATACCCAGGGAACAATAAATCAGCCATGATAGAATCCCAGAGCATACTTGATGGGCTGAATGGCCTAATTCTGCTCCAATGTCTTTTGTTCCTATGGTTGTATGAATCAAAGCCAGAATGGATGTAGGACTAATACAAAGTTGAAACGCATAAGCATTCAAAAATACATCTGTACAGTTTTAATTTGATTTAATTGTTTGAGTGTGTGCATGTGTTTTTCTGTTTGTGTGTGTGTTTACATGTCTCTATGTATCTTCCCGCGTTTGTGTGTGCGTGAGTGTGTGTGTGATCTGTGTGTTTGTATGTTCTAGTGGATTAACTACTCAAAATAGATTTTTGTACTTTTTTTTATCAACCATTTAAGATTTGTAACTGGTCCCAAATGACTTGGATTTTTTTTGTGAATATCATGGACAATATTGCTGACAGCCTCCCCCTCTCCCCCTCCAACTTTCAAATCCCTTACTCACTCTTCCTTCAGTTAGTCCTGAGGAAGGGTCTCGGCCTGAAACGTCGACTGCACCTGTTCCTAGAGATGCTGCCTGGCCTGCTGCATTCACCAGCAACTTTTATGTGTGTTGCTGACAGCCTTGACAGCTGGTGAACTTTGCAGAGGCAGGGCCCCGCCAGTTGTCAAAGTGGTTTTATGAACACAACAGGCTACTTATGCTGAATGGCGTCCTACTCTCCTCTGCACCACATTTCTGTATTCTTATCATGAATTCCTGTGGAAGTCCATGCCTAGGACAGTGTAGGGTAAGACGGCATAGGTCTGATGATTTCAAGGGATGATCTTACTCTTTAATTTTACCACTAAAATACCTTTGCTGAGTCACTATAATCAGTCGATGGCTTAATGTTACAGGCCAAAGATTGTTGACCCCGTTCCTCTTTTCACAGACGTCTTGACCCACTGAGCATTCCCAGAATTATTTGTTGCATGATGGGGTTCCCACAAAATGATCCAACCTGTGACACCTCTGTTGAATGAGGACATACAGCCAGAAGTCATGGTCCATGTAGGTACCAATGACATGGACAGGATGAATGGCAAGATTTTGCACAGTGAGCTCAGGGAGTTAGGGACTCAGTTAAAGGCAGGACCTCCAGGGTTGTGATCTCAGGATTGCTTCCCGTGCCACGTGCTAGTGAAGCTGGAACTAGAAAGATTATACAGTTTAACATGTATCTAAGGAATTGGTTTAAGGACGAGGGCATAAGATTTTTAGATCATTGGGCTCTCTTCTAGGGAATGTGGGTCCTGTGCAAAAGGGACAGTTGGCACCAGACCTGGAGCAGGACTAATATCCCAGCGGGAAGGATTGTTAATGCTGCATGGTGCTCAGTTCTATCGCCTCACTATAGGAAGAACGTGGAAACCATAGAAAGGGTGCAGAGGAGATTTACAAGGATGTTGCCTGGATTGGGGAGCATGCCTTATGAGAATAGGTTAACTGAACTCGGCCTTTTCTCCTTGGAGTGATGAAGGATGAGAGGTGACCTGATAGAGGTGTACAAGATAAGGAGAGGCATTGGTCGTGTGGATAGTCAGAGGCTTTTTCCCGGGGCTGAAATAGTTGCCACAGGTTTAAGGTGCTTCAGAGTAGGTGCAGAGGAGATGACAGGGTTAAGTTTTTTTACGCAGAGAGTGGTGAGTGCATGGAATGGGCTGCTGGCAACGGTGGAGGAGGCAGATATGATAGGGTCTTTTAAGTGACTTTTGGATAGGTACATGGAGCTTATAAAAATAGAGGGCTATGGATAAGTCTAGTAATTTCTAAGGTAGGGATATGTTCGGCACAACTTTGTGGGCCAAAGGGCCTGTATTGTGCTGTAGGTTTTCTATGTTTCTATGTTTCTAAAGAACAAGCAGGATAGGCAAAGAAAAATTGGTTGATGTGTACTTGGATTTTCAGAAGGCCTTTGATAAGGTTCCAAACAGGAGGCTGCTTCACAAGCTATGAGCCTATTACAGGAAAGACTCGAGCAAGGATAAATCAGTGGCTGATTGGCAGGAGGAAAAGAGTGGGAAGAAAAGGAGCCTTTTTTGGCTGGCTTCCAGTGATTAGTGGTGTTTCACAGTGGTCTGTTTCAGGATCAATTCTGATTTGGATGATAGAATTGATGGCTTTGTTGCAAAGTTTGCAGATGATATGAAGATAGTTGGGGGGTGCAAGGAGTATTAAGGGAGTAGAGAGGCTGCAGAAGGATGTAGACAGATTAGCAGAATGGACAAAGAAATATGGACATGCACTTTGGTAGAAGAAAAGAAAAGGTTGAATATTTTCTAAATAGAGAAAAAATATATAAAAAAAACTAAGGTGCAAAGGGACTTTGGAGTCCTTGTGTAGGATTTTGTGTCAAAGTGAAAACAGATTTCTACAGAGTGATCTACATTAATTCCAAATATAAAACACAAAATAATTGATTTTATAAGTATTCACCACCCTTTAAAATGACACACCAAATCATCACTGGTGCGGTCAATTGGTTTTAGAAGTCACATAATTAATCAGGTGTTTCAATTGACTGTAGCAAAAATACACCTGTATCTGAAAGGTTCAACTACTGGTGAGTCAGTATCCTGGCAAAAGCTACACCATGAAGGCAAAGGAACACTCAAGCAACTCAGCAAAACTGTTATTGAAAAGCACAAATCAGGAGATGGATACAAGAACATTTCCAAGTCACTGAATATCCCTTGGAGTAGTTATGTCAATCATCAAGAAATGGAAAGAATATGGCACTGCTGTAAATCTGTCCAGAGCAGGCCATCCTCAAAATAGTCATAGTCATAGTCATACTTTATTGATCCCACGGGAAATTGGTTTTCGTTACAGTTGCACCATAAATAATAAATAGTAATAGAGCCATGAACAGTTAAATAGTAATATGTAAATTATGCCAGTAAATTATGAAATAAGTCCAGGACCAGCCTATCGGCTCAGGGTGTCTGACCCTCCAAGGGAGGAGTTGTAAAGTTTGATGGCCACAGGCAGGAATGACTTCCTATGACGCTCTGTGCTGCACCTCGGAGGAATGAGTCTCTGGCTGAATGTACTCCTGTGCCCACCCAGTACATTATGTAGTGGATGGGAGATATTGACCAAGATGGCATGCAACTTAGACAGCATTCTCTCTTCAGACACCACCGTGAGAGAATCCAGTTCCATCCCCACAACATCACTGGCCTTCCGAATGAGTTTGTTGATTTTGTTGGTGTCTGCTACCCTCAGCCTGCTGCCCCAGCACACAAATCTGTGCGACTATGCAAGAAGGGGACTAGTAAGGGAAGCCACCAAGAGACCTATGATAATTTTGAAGGAGTAACAAGCTTTGGTGGTTGAGATGGGAGAGACTGCGCATATAACTGTAGCCCAGGTGCTTCAGCGGTTGCAGCTTTATGGGCGAGTAGCAAAGAGTAAATCACTGTTGAAAAAACCTCACATGAAATCTCAGCTAGAGTTTCAGAATCTCAGAAGGCATGCAGGAGGCTCAGAAGTCAGCTGGAAGAAGGTTCTATGGTCTGATGAAACCAAAATTGAGTTTTTTGGCCATCAGACTAAATATGCATATCATCATAATCACACCATAAGGCATGGCAGTGGCTGCATCATGCTGTGGTAATGCTTCACTACAGCAGACCCTGGAAGGATAGTGGAGATAGAGGGCAGAATGAATGCAGCAAAATACAAGGAAATCCTGGAGAAAACCTCATGCAGACTGTGATTTGGGAGAAGATTTGTTTTCCAACAAGACAATGACCTCAAGCATAAAGTCAAAGCTAGACAGGAATGGCTTAAAAGCAACAAAGTTAATGTCCTGGAGTGGCCACGTCAGAGTCCAGACTTCAATCCAATTGAAAGATTGTGGCTGGACTTAAAAAGGGCTTTTCACTCATGATCCCCATGCAATCTGACAGAAACCGAGCAGTTTTGTAAAGAAGAATGGGGATAATTTGTAGTGTCCAGATGTGCAAAGCTCATAGAGACCTATGTTGCACATTTGGTCACAAAAGGGACTTCCAAGTGTGCAGAAGTTTAAAATAACGTCTTTATTTTCCTTTCTGGAAATACAGGAACACAGCGCATCGGCTTACCATGCATGCTGCGGGGGTGTCTCCGTCTACTCCATCACGTGCACGCTCCCGTGCCCCCAGGACCCCTCAGCTGCCCCAAGTCCCTGTACAAGCTTTGCCCCTTATAACCATCAACCAACCCACTAAAATATTACCATTGCTAGTGCAACTGAACAGTAATCAAATTGTGAATGAACAAAAAAACAAACCAAAGCAATAAATATAATATGAACATAATATAAGAAAATTAGGGGGGTGTCCAGTGTCCATTAATATGCTCCACATCACTATGGGTCCCACACCTATCCACATAGACTCAAGGCTGTAATTGCTGCCAAAGATGCATCTACTAAATACTGACCTAAAGAGGATGAAAACTCATGCAAACAACAATTTTGTGTTTTATATTTGTAATTAATTTAGATCACTTTGTAGACATCTGTTTTCCCTTTGATACAAAACAGTCTTTTACTGTTGATCATATAAAAAAAAGGTAAGTTACATCCATTGCGACTTAATGTTATAAAACAATAAAAGATGAAAACTTCCAAAGGTGTTGAATACCTTTTCTAAGCTCTGTAGATCACTTACAGCTGAAATGGCAGATGGAGTTTAACACAGCCGAATGTGAAGCGTTGCACTTTGGTAGGTCAAATGTAAAGAGACAATAAGAGCAAGACTTTTACCAGTGTAGCTGTGTCGATGAGGAGAGGGATCTGAGGTCAAAGTTCATAACTCCCTGAAAGTGGCTACGCAGGTTAATAGGATGGTTAAGAAGGCACATAGCATGCTTGCCTTTATTTGTTGAGGTACTGAGTTAAAAAATCTGGGAGTTATGTTTCAACTTTATAAAATATTAGTTTGGCCTCATCAGTTCTGGTCTCCACATCACATGAAGGATGTCGATGTTTTGGAGAGAGGGTAGAAGAGGCTTACCAGGATGCTTCCTGAATTAGAGGGCATATGTTATAATGAGAGGTTGGAGAAATGGGTTGTTTTCTCTGCAACGGCAGAGACTGAGGTGAGATCTAATAAATGATTATAACATTATGAGAGACAAAAATAGAGTAGATAGACAGTATTTTTTTCCAGTGCTGAAATGTCTAATATCAGAGGGCATGTATTTAACATGAAAGGGGATAATTTAAAAAGAGATGTGAAGGGCAAGTTTTTTTGCACGAAGCGAAGTGAGTGCCTGGGGTGATGGTAGAGGCATAAGCGATTAGTTTCGATTGGCTATTTGATTATTAATTGATTTGGTTCCGTCAGTACTACTCATGCAGACACTTTTTAGTCTCCTCCCAACTATAGTGAAACCCTGATTTTACGTGCCCCGATTTAACACAAATTCGAATATAATGCGATGAGTCACTGAACTCCATGTCCATCCATGTCCATGTCAATCCATACTCCCCCTTCTCCAGCCTTGTATCCCTTTTGCCAATCAACTTCCCAGCTCTTGGCTTCATCCCTCCCCCTCCTCTCTTCTATCACTTTGGGTCTCTCCCTCCCCCTCCCACTTTCAAATCTCTTACGATCTTTTTTTACTGTTAGTCCTGACGAAGGGTCTCAACCAGATGCTGCCTGGCCTGCTGCATTCCACCAGCATTTTGTGTGAGTCATTGGACTTTTTTTTGCTCATAATGGAACAAACTGCTAGAAAAAGAAAATCTTTTTCTGTGAAAGATAAGCTTCGTGCACTTGACGTGATCAGGACTAAAATTCAGACTCAAGTTGCACAAGACCTCAGGATACCAGATTCAACACTTCGTGGCTGGAACCTTCAACTCAGAAGCATTCTAGATTTCGCTCGCAGCCAGTGACATGCTACGTTCAAGCAAGGAACACTCGATCATTTTTTTAAGAAATAAACTGTAAATGATGATTGCTAATATTCTTGTATGTTTTTATTTGTTGTTTTGTGTATTAAAAAGCTTTACTAAAAATTAATTTGTGTTTTAATTTCTACAGTAACAACAACCCTGATTTAGCGTGACCCCGCTTTTTTTGCTATGACATTTTATGGGCCCAAACGATCGCGTTATAACGGGGTTTCACTGAATTAGGATTCACTTGCTACTCATTCCAGACTCATCACCTGCAGCCTACTTCAGCTCAGTTCTCATCCACAGTCTTTGTTCACTCATTGAACTAGTCGGTCTCACCCAGTTGCTCTGAGCTAGTTGCCAGTTGTGTTTAGTATCTGTTCTCTCTTGTACTACGGCCTCTTGTGGCTTGTTATTTTGCAGTCTATTATTAAAGTTATCACTCACCGCTTGTTCGCCTCCACTGCTCTGCATTTGGTTCAAGCCTCTTCTCCATTTCCTGACAGGATGAGTTAGCCATTGATTGACCCAGCAGAGTACGCTCACCTAAAGTTTTCCGTCAATGTGAGCTGACGATCCAGAAGCAGCAGGAAACCATTGACCATCAGCTCGTCATTCTCTTTCTACACTGCCACAATACAGCAACCCTGCGCCGGTCAGCCTCCTCCCTCTGAGCTCTAGATACCCGTGCCTGAACGCTTTGACGGATCCCAATCGCAGTGTCGCAACTTCTTGTCCCAGTGCATCTTGCGCTTCAAGCTTCAGCTGTCCGTGTTGCTATAGACCGAGCCAAAATTGCCTTTGTCACTTTTCTCTTGAGTGGGATAGCTGCTAACTGAGAAAATAAAAAAAAACATTTGCAACAAATGAAGATCTCGCTGCTGAGATGTGCTGTTTACTTTTACCATCCAGTAAGGCGCCAGATCAGAAAGTTCACCTGCATCAAGGTTCAACATTTGCGCTGGATTATGCCATGGAATTCCGGACCCTTGCAGCAGAATGTAGCCAGAGTATAGAAGGGCTGTTGGTCCATTACTATCACAGCAGCTTAGAGCACAAGTACCTTTCCATATGTCGTGCCTCAAGCCTGTGGACAACTCAACTCAACTTAGGATAGTGGAAGGTGGTTCAGTTCATATAGGTGATAGATTCACATCATTGTGAATGGTGTGTGTAGTAATTGATCAACTGTGAAGAGTACAGCCCAGAGGAGAGATCTTTAGTGCCATTCAGTTACATGTTTGGATCTATCTCTCTTTGAGGAGTTCTACCAATCACATCTGGGTCATCATGGCTGTCGGAAGCCAGCCGTAGGGGAGAGGGTCCTGTCAGGCCTGCACAGGTAAGCACCTACCAGTCTCTACCCAGCTTTTAGGAGTCACCTGCCACCTGTTTCTCCCTCATCACCTGCAGCCTATTTAACCCCAGTTCTCATCCATAGTCCGATCATTCATCGAGCCAGCCCTGCCTCAGCCAGTTACCTCATTCCCTGTTGTGTTCAGTCTATGTTCTCTCTTGTTTTGTGGCCCTTCATGACTAGCCATCTTGCAGTCTATTATTAAAATTATTGCTCACTACAAAACATCTCTGCTGCTCTGATTTTGAGTCAAGTCTTCTATGTTTTATAACAGGTTCATCAGGAGAGCCTGTTCCTGAGCTGTACTGTTTTACGTTCTATGTGTGATATATGTATTGTGGGTGCTTGAATGTCCAGAGGAACATTATTTCGTTTGGTTGTATATAAGTGCAGTCAAATGACGATGAACTTGAACTTGGGCTTAATGTTCTATGTGCAACCCCATCACTGTGCTCGTATGGAAACTTGGCTCATTGCAGGCCCCCCAGATAGCCACGGGACTCAGTGATGAGAAGGTCACCTTTCATAAATGATATACGTCTTAGGTCGGTATGATTCGGGGTTCAACCAAACAGGAATGTTGTGATGTTCCAATCTGAGTGAATGCTGCATGAATACTGCCCATACGCAATTGACAGTCAGCAAGAAATTACAGATCATACACTGTATAAAATTATAAATTAAGTATGTTTACAACTTTCAACACTGTTGAACAGTTAGTAGGAAAAAGAAAAGGAAAGAAAAATATATAAAGCCCATTAGAGTTAGACCATTCCAAATGTGCACATACAGTTGTACTCAGCTTGAAGTTGTTCTTTTCTCTCATATGCTGAACCCACAGTCTACATGAAAGCACACACCATATTCCAAATGTCACTCGAAATCCATCTGAAACAAGTGGGCTCTCCCACGGGAGTACAGGCTCTTGCTCCTTGGAGCCTTTCACCTGCACAAAGCATCTTGTGCAACATGGATGGCATTCTCAGCCACCTTCCCACCTATTCTCTCGCAGCTCCGGCCGGAAAGACCCCCGAACCAGACTACTGTCCTTCAGAGAACTCTTCCTCACAATCCTGATGGGCTGCCTCACATTCCTGAGTTGGATAACGTGTCCTTATCTTAGTCAAAGCCAAAACATGCTTCCAATATGGAACACTGCTTTTACAGAAATAAACTGATTATAATGAAATACCTACAGCATAACAGTAAAAATCCTAACCAGGGAATTACATATGTATTATGTGTTTATTTTTTTATAAATTGTCCACTTTTGCACTTTGGATCTTTGTCTGGCTTTGTAGTTTGTGGTCTTTCAGGGATTCTGTAGTCTCTTTGTTTTGTGGATGTCTGCAAGAAAATGTATTTTAAGATTGCACATGGTATACTGTACATCCTTTTATAATAATTTTGTATTTTGATATGTGGGAGAGTGGGAGGAGCTTAGGAGGCACGCTGGTCAGTATGGATGAGTTGGGCCAAATGGCCTGCTTCTACGGCTAAAGCTCATCTGGATCCAGGTGAAAGGGCAAACTATAGAGCGCTGGGAAATAATACAATACAAAGCCAGAAAAAAAACAAAATAGCTCTAAATGACATAGTATAACTGAATGATTGAAATTTATCATTTTAAAAATAGATAAATTAAATTCCTTTTCACAAACTGACATGATTAGCGGATATGCTTTTGGATATTATCAATGTAGACTTAGAAACACTGGGTGTTATTAAAAATGCTAATTTCAAACACTGTTATATTTACTGAGGTGACAGATTTGAAACTATAGTGGCTTTCAAAGCCAATGGAGTCAGGATAATCGATTTCCATCCCAAATATCACGCTGGCAGGCTTTGGAATTAGTGGTAAATGTCAGTTCCTCACCATGTGTTGTGGAGTCCAGTCTCCACGGATTCTCTGTGCGATTTGTGACCTTTGCTGTTATGAAGTGCAACTTCACAGCCTCTGCTGCCATCTGCGATAGGCAGAACCCCAAGCGGAGGTGCACGCTCCCTGAACCCTGCTGTGAAAACAAGCAGACTGTATCCTGGTTCGAAGATACATTCTGTGCAGCAAGAAGAGGCAAGTCGACTTCTGCAGGAAGAGGGATGGGTTCTGGACCGAAACAAACGATGGTTTGTCATTTTTTTTTACAGCCTCTGATTGCTCCTGAAGCTTAGCACTGTATATTTTTTATATACACAACAGCCATCATGTGTACAGTAAGATCACACAAAGAGCAGTGATTACATCATCTTTCAAACATTTCACAATGGAGATCAGTGATAATCAATCTGATTTCTGAATCAGACCTGCAACAGTGAGGCTTGTTGAGCAGAGGTATGTGCAATACCTGAATATTTGTTTGTCTCATACTTAATGCTTCATTCTTAATATTATGGAATAAACATTATTGTGCACATCGCAGCCTTAGGTTACGTACCTTTTTGATTTATTCTCCTGCGATTTCTGCTCTCCTCCCTTACTGTCAATGCAAGGTTGTGTGTAAGATAAATAATGGCCAAAGCACTTAGGACAATTCCCTTGCTTCAGAGTCACAGATTCATGAAGCATGGAAACAGGTCATTTGGCTCAAATCATCCATACTGATCAAGCTGTCCATCTACTCCAGTTCTAGTTGCCCACATATGTCCCATATGACACTAAACTTTTCTTCTCCATGTATCGAGAGGTGTAGTGGAGAGTATATTGACTGGCTGCATCATGGCCTGGTGTGGAAACACCAATGCCTTTGAACATTTATTGATCATGCCCACAAGAAAATGCAAACAATGGTCATGGATTCGGGCCAGACCATCATGGATAAAGCCCTCCCAACCATTCAGTACATTTACATGAAATGCTGTCATAGGAAAGCAGCATCCATCGTTAGAGACACAACATTCAGGCCATGCTCTCTCCTCACTGCTGCCATTATGTACAAGATATAAGAGCCTCAGGACTCACACCTCCAAGTTCAAGAACAGTTTCTACCTTTCAACCATCAGGCTCTTGGATAAAAGGAGATAAGTACACTCACTTGCCCCATCATTGAAATGTTCCCTCGACCAATGATCATTAAAGACTCTTTATCTCACTTTCTCCAGATCTCGTTATTTATAGCTTTTTATTTACAGTTGCAATTGCACAGTTTGTTGTCTTCTGCATTCTTGTTGATCTTTCATTGATCCTGCTATAGTTACTATTCTATAGGTTTATTGATCATGCCCACAAGAAAATTAATCTCAGGGTTATAGATGGTGACATATATGTAACTTGATAATAAATTTACTTTGAATTACCTATCCAAATGCTTGTTAAATATTCTTACCCAACTGGCCTCATCCACTTCTCTGGCAGTTTGTTGCATTCAAACATCACCCTCTGTGTGAAAAAAGTTTCCCTTCAAGTTTCCCTCTCACCTTATATCTATGCCCTCTAGTTCTTGATTCCTCAGCCCTGGCAAAAGGGCTGTATGCATCACCCTATCTATGTCCCTTGTGATTTTATACATGTTTATAAGATCACCCCTCAGTCTCCTGTGCTCCAAGGAATAATATACTATCTTGTCCAAAACTTCCCTATAACTCAATCCCTCAAGTACTGGTAACATCAACACATATTATTCTGCACTTCTCTGCAGGATTTTTTCCGCACTCTTATGCACTCAGCTAAGTGGCACCTTTCCCATAGCAGGGTGACTAAAACTGAACATAGTATTCCAAATGGAACACATGGAATGCAGGAGGAAGTCAGCAAGTCAGGCAGCATCTAAAATCAAGAATTTCAGGTTTTATATTGTATATATTCTTGATATTAAATGGAATGATTGAACTATTGATCTATAGAGCAGAATAAAATACTGATGTTTAGGACCAAGACTGTTCACCAGAATTTGCTATCACAACCACGTATCTTATCTCTTCTCGTTGCCTGCCGATGTGCTCCTCCTTCTTCACTTTCTCCTATCAGGTTACTTCTTCTCCAGTCCTTCCATCATCTTCCAGCTAGCCTCCTTCCCCGTGTCCCACATTTTTATTCTGATGTCTTCCTCCTTCCTTTCCAACTCTGAAGAAGGGTCTCGACCTGAAATGGCAACTGTTTATTCCTTTCCATTGATGCTGCCTTGCCCGCTGAGCTCCCCCAGAATTTTAGAGTCATGGAAAACGATAGCACAGGAACAGGCCCTCCAGTCCATCTCGTCTGTGCCAAACTATGTGATGTGTTGCTCTGGATCTCCAGGGTCAGCAGAACCTCCTGTGTTACTGTATTCCAAATGTGGCCTCACTACTGCCCTCCACAAATGCAAAATTACATACCAGCTTTTATATTTAATGTCCAGCATAACAAAATTCAGTGTGCTGAAAACCTTGACTACCTGCAGTGCCATTTTCAGGGAATCAGTACTTCTGAATCAGTTTTGTCAGTATCTATTACATCCAAATAAATTTGCATCAAAATGTCAACATCTCCAATCATGAACATGTGGTCAGAACTGCAATGCATTCTCAGCTAGGCTGTCTTTTATGCAAAGCTGTGGAGTGAGAATTGAACACTCCCTCGTAAAGCACAGGGGTGAGAGTGCTATCATTTGAGCTGTGCCTGGCTTTGCAACAGACAAAGGAAATTATTAACTGTTCTTCCTTTGCCTAGCACACATATCAGAGCTGATTTTATATAAAATACAGTAGTGTGCAAAAGTCTTAGGCACACATACATATATACTGTAGCTAAAATGCTGAAGGCTTTTGCACAGTACTGTAGTAATTTTATGTATTGCACTGTACTGCTGCCACAAAAAATAATTTGTGACATATGAGCAATGATAAACCTGATTCTCATATGGGTCTCTATTGTGGACTGAGAGTGGGAAGGGAACAGGGAGAGGTTATCATGGTTGGGAAAAGGAGAATGAAGAGGGGAGGGAGTGGAAAGCACCAGAAACATTCTGTAATGATCAGTAAACCAATTGTTCGGGATCAAATGACCTTGCCTTGTGTCTCACACTTGAGGGTGTCTGTACCCACTCCACACCCTGTCCATGGCACTCCTTCTCTGCCACCGGTACCACACCCATCCCACACCACTCCACCCTCACCGTTCCCAACATCCTTTACTCCCGCTAGATTTATAAACTTGCTCTCTACTCCACATTGCCAAATATGGTGCTGTGCATGCTGTGGAGCTAAAATGAGGCATAACTCTTCCCCATTTTAAATCTGCTCTGCCTTGAAACTAGAATCCTCTTTAGAATTGGGCTCGCAGTTGAAGAAAGTGAGGTCATGTTGTTGGCCAGTCCTCCCCCCATCTGCAAGGAAATCTGCTTTAAGAAAGCAGCATCCATCATGAAGGACCACGCCACTATCCAGCCCATGTTCTCTTTTCGCTACTAGCATCAGGCAGGAGTACAAGAGACAGATCTGCAGATTCACGAATAGTTATTACCCGCCAACCATCATCAGGCGGCTAAACCAGTGTGTATAACTTCTCTCACCTCAATGCTGAACTGACTTGACAACCTAGAGTATATTCTTATTTGTAAAGAATCTACAACTCAAGTTCTCAGTATTATTTATTTATTGTTTTTATTATTTTGATGATTTATATTCTTTTGCACATTGGTTGTTTGTTGGCCGTTATGAAGAGCTTTTCATAACTTTTATTGTATTTCTTTATTTTCCTGTAAGTTCCTGCAGTAACATGAATCTCAATATAATATATGGTAACACATATGTATTTTGATAATGAATTTAATTTGAACTTTGAATATGGCTATTAAATATTAAATGATGTCATCTGCTGCTGCTTACCAAGATAGCAGTGAAGGTGGGAAAGAAGTAAATCCTCTTTCCCAATGGGTCTCCACTCTCTTCAATCAGACCTCTGCATCTTGGTCCTGACGGTCATTTAGGTAAACATCAGGGTACTCTACTCCATTGACTTTCTGATGGAGTTGTTAAAAATGAAGTAAAGGAAGAGTCTGTTTTAAGTCAGCTCTCTGTGCCACACCTTAGTGACCCTGACTTTTCACATTTCTCCTGACATTGCTGGGCAATCAAGAAAAGCATTATGAAAGGAGGAAAAAGGAGGAGAAAGCTGAATCAAAGGAATAAAGAGAGAAATGTAGAAAACAATCATATTTACATAGTTTTTTTCTGTCTTATAGTTTTTAAAATTCTATGTTTCTCATACAATCTTTCTTGCCTTTTTTGTGTGGGAAAGGGATTTGGGGGTGATGGACTGGGTTTCCATTTTGTTCGTTGTTTTTTGCGGGAGGTGCAATTTAGGGGTTAATGTGCCTGTTCCATTTTGGGTTTTTTTGTGTGTGGAAGGGGATTTGGAGGTTGATGGATCAGTTTCATTTTGTTTGTTTCGTGCAGGAGGAGGGATTTGGTGGTCGATGTGTCTGTTCTGTTTTTGTTCATTTTTTTTTGTGTGGGAAGACAGATTTGGGGGTTGATATGCACGTTCTGTTTTTGTTCTTTTTTTGTGCTGAGTGACGGGATATTTTTGGGGGTTGATGATTGTGCTGCCTTTCTTTTCTTTCTTGGTTTTCATGGCTACCTGGAGAAGAAGAATTTCAAGTTGTATACTTTTATAATAAATTAACCATAGAAACCATAGAAACTACAGCACAGAAACAGGCCCTTTGGCCCTTCTTGGCTGTGCCGAACCATTTTCTGCCTAGTCCCACTGACCTGCACACGGACCATATCCCTCCATACACCTCCCATCCATGTATCTGTCCAATTTATTCTTAAATGTTAAAAAAGAACCCGCATTTACCACCTCGTCTGGCAGCTCATTCCATACTCCCACCACTCTCTGTGTGAAGAAGCCGCCCCTAATGTTCCCTTTAAACTTTTCCCCCCTCACCCTTAACCCATCTCCTCTGGCTTTTTCTCCCCTTGCCTCAGTGGAAAAAGCCTGCTTGCATTCACTCTATCTATACCCATCATAATTTTATATACCTCTATCAAATCTCCCCTCATTCTTCTACGCTCCAGGGAATAAAGTCCTAACCTATTCAACCTTTCTCTGTAACTGAGTTTCTCAAGTCCCGGCAACATCCTTGTAAACCTTCTCTGCACTCTTTCAACCTTATTAATATCCTTCCTGTAATTTGGTGACCAAAACTGAACACAATACTCCAGATTCGGACTCAGTAATGCCTTATACAACCTCATCATAACATTCCAGCTCTTATACTCAATACTTTGATTAATAAAGGCCAATGTACCAAAAGCTCTCTTTACGACCCTATCTACCTGTGATGTTACTTTTAGAGAAATTTGTATCTGTATTCCCAGATCCCTCTGTTCCACTGCACTCCTCAGTGCCTTACCATTTACTCTGTATGTTCTACCTTGGTTTGTCCTTCCAACGTGCAATACCTCACACTTGTCTGTATTAAACTCCATCTGCCATTTTTCAGCCCATTTTTCCAGCTGGTCCAAGTCCCTCTGCAGGCTCTGAAAACCTTCCTCACTGTCTACTACACCTCCAATCTTTGTATCATCAGCAAATTTGCTGATCCAATTTACCACATTATCATCCAGATCATTGATATAGATGACAAATAACAATGGACCCAGCACTGATCCCTGTGGCACACCACTAGTCACAGGCCTCCACTCGGAGAAGCAATTCTCTACTACCACTCTTTGGCTTTTTCCATCGAGTCAATGTCTAATCCAATTTACCACCTCTCCACGTATACCTAGCTACTGAATTTTCCTAACTAACCTCCCATGCAGAGGTTAGTTAGGAAACCTCCCAACCTCCCCACCTTGTTGCATTTTGTGACACTGAGACTTCCCACAGAGGGTAAGGATTAAGGATACACTTCTGAAATGGCATCTTAGCTCTGATGAAGAAAGAGGCAATTTGAAAAACACAAGATCCCTAAATAGGAATGAAATAATGAATAGAAAAGCTTTTTCAGTAATGTTGGTCTATCAGACCAGATATCAGGAAAATTTCAACCTACACTCTTGCAATCTTCCTCCAGTGATGACATGGGTACTTCTCCAAGCATTTCAGGAAGGGAGACGAGGGTCTCAGTAGTGATTCAATCAAGCAGTTATGATCAATTGAATGTCTGCATAACACAAGAGAATTTAAAAAAGGGTACATTTTATCCAATTGGAAATAAAAGACTTTTTTTTCCATTCTACCCAATGCTACTGCTGGAATACCCACTCAGTGGCCACTTTATTAGGTACAGGAGTGGTATATGGTGTGTTCTCCTGCTGCCGTAGCCAATCCATTTCAAGGTTCAATGTGCACTGCATTCTGAGATACTCTTCGGCACATCACTGTTCTACAACATGACAATTTTAGTTATTGTCATCTTCCTGCCAACTTGACCCAGTCTGGTCATTCCCCTCTGACCTCTCTCAATAACAAGGCATTTTCACCCATGGAAATGCTGCTCACTGGGTGCTTTTGTTTCCTGCACCATTCTCTGTAAACTCCAGAAACTGTTGTATGTGAAAATCCAGCAGTAAACTACCCTCTCTGACACCAACAAATATTCCACAGTGAAAGTCCTTTTTTTTCCTCATGCTGATGTTTGCTCTGAACAACAAATGAACCTCTTGACCATATCAGCATGCTGTTATGCATTGATACATGATTGGATAATGAGATATTTGCATTAACAAGCAGATGCAAGGTGTAACTAATAAAGTGGCCACTGAATGTGTACCATAAACAAGCAGATGCAAGGTGTAACTAATAAAGTGGCCACTGAGTGTGTACCATAAATTGCACGTAATAAATAGCCTTCTGAAATGAATCAGTAGCAATTAGCTTTTGTGAACAGGACGTGGAGCAATGTTTCCAATCAGTGATAAAATGTGTCTACAGTTCTCTGTGAGATTGGTGAAGACTAACAGGACAGCTTCACCTGCCCACATACCCAGTGCTGATCAACCTAACTTTCCTTTCATCCAGCATAAATCAGCCCCACCCACACAAACATCCAACACAGCTCAAACTCTGAAGGCAATTGGATATTAATGAGTCATTTCAGACAATGTTTCCCTTATTCTAAATCACAAAGGTCCCATTTCACACTGCTAATTGTGACTTGATACTTATTTTGTGTTTGTAAATGATAAATGACATGCTAAGTTACTATATTTTCTCTTAGCCCCATCTCTTCTCCTTACCTGCCTCTGGTGCACCTTCTCCTTCCCTTTCTCCCTCCACTCCTGTCAGATTCCCTTTTTTTTCAACCCATTACCTCTTCCATCGATCACCTCCCAGTCTTTCACTTGGTCCCTACCTGGTTCCAACTATCATCTGTCAGCTTGTACTCCTTCCCCTTCATCCACCTTCTTAGTCTGGCTTCTGCTCCCTGCTTTTCCAGTCCTGGTGAAGGCTCTTGGCCTGAAACATTGACTGTTTGTTCCTCTCAATAGGTGTTGCTGGTTCCTTAAGGATGTCATAGCTGGGGGTGGGGTTGGTCATGGAGAAAAGCTAACACTACCTATTAAAGCCACCCCAACCCCAGTAGCCTCAGTCTCACACACTCTCTGACATCCATGTCTAGCTCCAGGCCTTCACATGTGGCTTAGCTACGAAGCTGGTGGAACCATTTCTACTGACAGGAGAAGGGGCAAAGGCTAGTTACTGGAGGCTTAAAACCAGTTGCTTCGGGCAAATGAGGTTCAAGAGCTGTACTCGGCAGCTCATCTAAGAGAAAGAAAACTCTGTACCCACTCACGGGGAAGGCTTCAGGAGTAAAGCCCGAGGAAAAATCCAGAGCTGGAGTCCTTAAGGCAGTCCTTCATTGAATTCAACACTGACTGTCAATTCCTGTGATGCGGCTGGTGCCAAACTGTACTAGTCTCTGCCGTCTCTTCAGATTCATCAGCTGCGTGGGCAACAGCTTGCTCTCCATTTCATACTGCCCTAGCTTGCATATCATGTAAATAGCCTCCGTAGATGCTGCCTGACCTGCTGTGTTCCTCCAGCATTTTGTGTTTGTCACTCTGGAATACCAACATCTGCAGAATCTTTTGTGGTATCACTTGTCCATTATTTCTTTTATTTTCATTTTTCATTTTGTATGGTATGTTTTTGTCTCACATTCTATCCTCCTTGTACAGAAGTATTAAAATGGCACCATTCAAATTCTGATTCATGTAATACAATTCTTCCTCAATATACAGAAATCTGGAAAATAGTCAATATATGTCCAAAAGTCTCTTGTTTCCAAGACAGGCTAATTATTAATTTTAAGAGCTCCTGACATATTGTCTTTTACCGATAAGGAGGCACAGAATGAGTGAGCTGGAACTCTGTAAAAAACGCATTGATCAGCTGTGAATGGAATGCAGCAGAACACATTCTGCTTCAATATTTTTGATGTATTTACCATCAGTGAGCATTAGGTGTTGCTCTAAATAAACAAGTACTGACTTAATCACATCCAGTTGGAAAAATGACTACATCATCTGTTTTATTTGCAAAGTGCAGCGTGGGCAAAGCCTCAAATTCATAAAAAGAAATTAATGATTGGGGACAGTTTTGTCGAGCACCTTTATTCTATACCCAACTGTATTTCCCAGTGGCAATCATTTTAATTCCACTGCCCATTCCCAGTCCAACGTGTCCGTCCTCTATTACCATGATGTGGTCATTCTCAGGTTGTAGGAGCAACATCTCAATATCCGAATGGGCAGCCTCCAACCTGACAGCTTGAACATCAATTTCCCAAACTTCTAATAATTTCTACCCCCTTCTCCCTTCTTTCTTTTTGCATTCCTCATTATGGCTCCTCTCTTACCCTTTCTCTTCTCCTCAACTGCGTATCACCTCCAACTCATGCTCCTCCTTGTTCCCTTTGCCTCATGGTCCATTCCACACTCCTTTCAGATCCCTTTTCAGCCCTTTACTTTTTCCACCTATCTCCTCCCAGCTCATCAGTTCATTCCCCTTTCCCCCACCCATCCAGCTTCCCCCTCACCTGATTTTAACTACCACATTCTAGCTTGACACACTTCCCCTCCCCTCGCTTTCTTATTCTGGATTCTTCCCCTTTTCTTTCCAGTTCTGATGAGACCTCTCAGCCCGCAATATTGACTCTTTATACTGTTCCATAGATGCTGCCAGACCTGCTGAGTTTCTCCAACAATTTGTGTGTGTGTTCCTCTGGATTGCCAGCATCTGCAGAATCTCTTGTGTAAGTTATGCATCCCATTGTGAAAGCAAGTAAAACTTTGTTTCCTAATATTGTAGGGAAGTTTCAGATTCAATAAAGATGCGGACGGTGTTTAAATTCATTAAACCTAGAGACGCTGTTCACTTTAATGAGGCCTTGTAGAAGTACCAGACAAAGACAACTCCAAAAGGGAGTAATGCGGAGAACTCCTTACAGTCAGCAGGGAGAATTGAATCCCTGTCACTGGTGCTGTAAAGCATTGAGGTAACCGCTCTGTTACCAAGCTGCCCCGAGCCATCAAAGCACATCAGCACAGATTCCACAGGTTGAGATGAGAAGATCAGGAGCCAGTGTAGAACTGAATAATAAGCAAATGTTTTTGTAATTAGAGTCATAGAGTTATGGAAAAGTACAGCACAGAAACCGGTCCATCTAGTCCATGCTGAACAATTTAAATTGCTTACTCTCATCGAGCTGTACTGGGACCATAGCCCCCCCATACCCCTGGCATCCATGTTCCTATTCAAACTTCTCTTAAATGTTGAAATTGATCTCACATGCACCACTTGCACTGGCAGCTTATTTTACACTCTCACAACCCTCTGAGTGAAGAAGTTTCCCCTCAGGCTCCCCTTAAACTTTTCAACTTTCACCTTTAACCCATGACTTTTTGTTAGCTCTCCCCTCAGTGCGAAAAGCCTGCTCACATTTGCCCTAATTATACTGCTTATAACTTTGTATGCCTTTATGAAATCTCCCCTCAATCATCTACATTCTAACAAATAGAGCCTAATCCTATTCAGTCTTTCCTTATAACTCAACCCTCCAGCTCCAGCAACAATCTAGTAAACTTTATCCGTACTCTTTCAACCTTGTTTACATCCTTCCTGCAGGTAGGTGACCAAAGCTGCACAGAATACTTTAAATTAGGCTTCACAAACGTCTTGAACAACATCACATTTCCTCCACTCAGTACTTTGATTTATGAAGGCCAATGTGCCAAAAGCTTTCTTTAAGACCTTATCAACCTGTAAGAGGGCTGATGGCAATGATGTCCAACTACAATTTATTGGCTACACACAGGAGGCAGGAATCCCAGTGTACACCTGTCATTAAATCCAGTTTGTGCAAGGAATTAATTCTATTTGGCTCTACCCAGCATTTGGCATTACCGGATCTGGCAAGTTTACATCAGAATTGTTGCCAGGTTCACATTAGAAGAAATTGGCACCAACACTGAAACCACTACAATGAATAATACCACTAAAGAGGTTCTGTGACCCAGCTCCAATCTGCATTCATTTTCTTGCAGCCAAATGACCAAGATCCAAATCACTTCAGTCCTAGTGTGGGAAAGCAAAAAGAAAAAAATCAATCTCCTGTTGTCCATGACGTCCTTCCAGTCCGGTGGAGAAATGGAACTCGCTTATGGGAGCCATCCACATCATTGTAGATATCTAAGAACAGGTATTTCATCATTTGATATCATCCTTTGCATGTTTTTTTTCTGGCTTAGTCCTTTGACCTGTATTAGCTACAGTTTCCTTTGTAGGGTTTCCTTAAGGTTGTCAGAGCTGGCGGGGGGGGGGGGGATAAGCTATTTGTCATAACAGGGGGGAGTGCACTGGGAGCGGACCCAAATGCAAGACACAGACACGAAGCACTAGGAACAGGACTAGGAATGTCAAGCAAGCAAGGTAAGTGGGGAAGAAACGATGCTGGACAAGACACAGGCCCTGAACGAGGCTAGGATACAAGGCCTGGGCCAGGACTAGACTAGGAAAACGGGACCTGGGTGAGGAGCTAAGAACTTGGAACCTGGACAAGGACTCCGAGCCAGAGACTGGACAGGGACCTGGAACTTGGGTCTTGGCTCGGGCTCGGACTCCGGATCTAGGCCAGAACAAGACGTGGCAACAAGACTGGATGTGAGACTCTTGGGCAGGATGAGAGAACCCCAGCACCGGGCTGGGCGAGGCACATGGACAGGACAAGAACACAAAGCCTAGACTTGGACAGAGGAGAACAGGAACGCAGGGCCTTGGTCGGGGGAGGACAGGGACGCAGGGCCTTGGTCGGGGGAGGACAGGGACGCAGGGCCTTGGTCGGGGGAGGACAGGAACACAGAGCCAGGACCCCTCCTTGGGAACAGGACTTGGGGCCGAGGCTCTACACAGAGTCAGGACCCCTCCTAGGGAGTAGGACGTAGGGCCAGCACTCATACACAGAACACTGAGAGACAGAACTCCACCCAAGGTAGCGGTACACAGCTGGACCTACTTAGCGAAGGCGAGGACACAAAGAGACAGTTCCAAACACAGCAAGGCCCTGATCTTGCCCTGACGGTTGAACCTGATGACATTACAGGCGAGGACACAGGTGAAGGTAGGAGGCGAGGCTTCAGGCGAAGGTAGCATGCGAGACTTCAGAAGGAAGGGAAGGGAACAGTCCAGCAACTGAAGCTGAACCCAGGAGCTGTTTATGTAGCCAGCCCAAAATGAGAATCATGTGCCTCAATTAAGGCACACAACAGGACAAGGGAAAGCTGGAAAACCTGGAATAAGGCACAATGGACCGGACTGTGAACCGGAATGCGGACTTCACGGACCAGACCATGACACTGTTAAATGTTCCCAATGGTGTATGTCTCAGCTAGCCTCTGACAACCAAGTCCAGCTCCCGACCTTCATGTGTGGCTTAGTTCCTAAGCCCAGCAGAACCATTTCTACTGACTGCAGAGGGGGCAAAGTTGGGGTCCTGGTGCCATAAAACCAGTCATTTCAAGTAGATGAGGCTTGTCAGCCATGTTTGGCAGTTCATCTCGAAGAAAAAAAAACACTGATCTCACACTTTTGCTCCCTTGTAGCCATACCGATTCATGAGGAAGGCTTTGGGAGTAAATCCAGAGGAAAAAGTCTGGAGCTGGAGTCCGGAAGGCAGCTGTAATTTGAGTGAATACTGACTAGCTGTGAAGCTGCTGGTGCCAAACTGTGTTGGGCTTTGTCATTTCTTTGGAATCATCAGCTGTGTGGAGAGGAGGAGCCTGCTATATAGGCAACAGCTTGCTATCCATATTGTCCTGCCCTGGCTTGCTATCCATATTATACTGGCCTGGCTTGCTATCTATATTGTCCTGCCCTGGTGTGCTGTCCATATTATACTACTCTGGCTTGCTATCCATATAGTCCTGCCCTGGCTTGCATACTGACTTGTGTATTGACTTCAACAGCTAGTACACAGCATCCATGGTCAACCATGACCAACGAAGGCTATCACTTTTTATTGGTTAATATAAAAATCACAGATAGCAATCAGAACACAGTGAATATGTTTAACCAATTTGCCCCGGGATCAGTAAAGTATTACTATGACCATGACTATGACTATATCGCAGCTGCTTCACATTGCCAATGACCACTGAGTGGGTTTCGATTGCTGCCGTTGACTGTATGAAATTTATACATTCTGCTCATAACTAGTTTTCCTTGAGTGCTCCAGTTTCCTCCCAAATTCCAACAATGTATGGGTTAAGGTTCATGAGTTGCGGGGACGCTACAAATGCACCAGAAGCCTAGAGAGGCTCGTGGGCAGTCCCTAGCAAATCACAAATGATATATTTCACTGAACGTTACGATATTTTGATGTACATTCCACAAATAAAGCTAATCATGATGATGCTAATAGATTATTGGTGATCAAGGACAACGGTGGGCTTTGATTTACTGGACAGTCTCTTCACAGAGTCCTCTGCACATTGGACATCGTTAGTGCAAGGAGGCAGAGAGCCATCGGCAACGTCACCGAGGCAGCAGAGAAAGCCTCAAGACAGCTCTGGATGAGGAGACCAAGTTCATAGGGATCAGCAGCACATGCTACCTGAACACAAACACAAAGAAATCTGCAGATGCTGGAATTTCAAGCAACACACATAAAAATTGCTGGTGAATGCAGCAGGCCAGGCCGCATCTATAGGAAGAGATACAGTTGACGTTTTGGGCCGAGACCGTTCGTCAGGACTAACTGAAAGAAGAGATAGTAAGAGATTTGAAAGTAGGAGGGGGAGGGGGAGTCCGAAATAATAGGAGAAGACAGGAGGGGGAGGGGTGGATCTCAGAGCTGGAAAGTTGGTTGGCAAAAGGGATATGAGAGGATCATGGGATGGGAGGCCTAGGGAGAAAGAAAAGGGGAGGGGGGAAGCCCAGAGGATGGGCAAGGGGTATAGTGAGAGGGACAGAGGGAGAAAAAGGAGAGAGAGAAAAAAACTTAATAATAATAATAAATAAATAATGGATGGGGTACGAAGGGGAGGTGGGGCATTAACGGAAGTTGGAGAAGCCAATGTTCATGCCATCAGTTGAAGGCAACCCCGACGGAATATAAGGTGTTGTTCCTCCAACCTGAGTGTGGCTTCATCTTTATAGTAGAGGAGGCCATGGATAGACATATCAGAATGGGAATGGGACGTGGTATTAAAATGTGTGGCCACTGGGAGATCCTGCTTTCTCTGGCAGTCAGAGCCTAGGAATTCAGTGAAACGGTCTCCCAGCCTGCATCGGGTCTCGCCAATATATAGAAGGCCGCATCAGGAGCACCGGACGCAGTATATCTGTGGAAGGAGACTCTGAAGAAGCAAATATTTCTGATAGGGTGAGGTTAAGGTTGTGGTTGGGATAAGTTATAGAGTCAATTCCCTTTGACTCATCTATTTTTGACTTATCCATTTCTAACTGACCTTCTCTGCAACATAACATTCACTCCTCTGGGTATGGTGTGGGTGGTGTTCAGGCTGGAGTTGGTGCTACCTGCCCCCTTCCCCTCCAACAGCGTTAGCACGGCAGAAAACAAGCTGCATTGTGGTCGACTGCAGATTTCTGCAGTATTTATGGTTCATATCTCGACTAGTTTTTTTGTATGGCTGTATCTTACTGATATCTTTATGTGCTTGCTATTTTACATGTGTATAACTGATAGTACTGTGCTTTGCACTTTGGCCCCAGAGCAGTGCTGTCTCATTTCCCTGTATTCATGGGTATTTGTGTATGGTGAAATGACAATTAATCTTGAATTGAATTAATTTGAACTTACTTCTCTTGTGGTTCTGATATGGGTTTTCTTTCCATAAGTGCTAACTTTTCAGCTTTTTCTTATTTTATTTCTGATTTCCATGCCCCATTGTTGTCTTTTTTAAATTTGTATCTTCTCTGTTATTCAGTCTAATGAAAGGATCCACAGAAAGGAATAGAAAGCAGAGAAATGTTGGTGTTGGGGAAGGAAATGGGTGAAATATAAAAGAATGGAAGAGAAAAGGGGTAAAAAGAAAATCAGAACATCAAACAGCAGAGATGTGTGAATGATCAACTTAATATGAGCTTCTGAAAGAAAGCAAGACATAAGATAAAATGTATGTAATTAGAGCATACGGTGAAGAGGCTGTTGGCAGATGAAAATGTCAAAAGTCACACTGACTGGCATCATTACAAAGTATCTTGCATGGTAAATATTCGGATATCATTGTGAATATGAGCATACATTAATAATATTTCCCTATTGGCCATATATGATGGTGTTCTCTGCCTCCTTTATTAAAGGAAGTTGCTCACCATGCTCCAGGATGCATTAACAAGATTCACCCTTATCCGGGTCAATGCCTCCCAGAGGAAATGGTTTAACATAAATTGGATATTTTATTCACAAAGGCAGTAATTAGTGAGAAAAAAATACACATCAATGCATCGAGTGTAGTAATTATTGCAAATGATTTTATTCCATGCCCTTTACTATTGCAACAAACCAGGTCTGTTTACATTTTCCTGGGCAGTCAGAGGAAACAGTTCAAATCTGTACGCTGACTCAGGTTATTACTGATAATACTGGCAGTGGCAGCTGAACTTCCATGGATTTCTCCTGATCTCTTTCTTAAACCTTGCTCAGGAGGAAGTGAAGATGGAAGGAGGAAAATAGAGACAAAGAAGGAGAGAAGATTAATAGAGAAGAATAAAGAACAGAAGAAGTTTGTCACATGGGTGCAGCTGACTGGTGTGGGCCTGTTGGGCCAAATGGGTCTGTTACACTGCTAACTACTAACTACTGACTTAGAAAGAATGAAGAAAGCAAAAAAAAAGGAAGGAAACAAGGAAGAAAGGAGGAAAGAAAGAAGAAAAAAGGATGAAAGGAAGAATGGAAGAAAAGAAGGAAAGGAAGGAGGGAAGAAAGAAAGAAGGAAAGAAGGAAATAATGAAAGGAAGGAGGAAGGAAGGAAAAGTAAAGGAAATAATAGATAAAGGAATGAATAAATAAAAAAATGAATATTTGGTGTTGTGCTAAGATTAGTTCTTTGAAGTCACATGGTAAGAATTAACACCTTCAAGCCACACAGAGTTAAATGGCTTCACAAGAAATGCAAGGTCATGACCTAAAATGTTACCGACCATTTGTCTCCACAGATGTTGCTTGAAGCATTGAACTCCTCAAGCAGTTTATTTTTTGTTTAGGGTCAAACTGGCTACTTTGGTTCAACTCATCATACTCTTTAAAGAAACACTTTAAAAATAAGCCGTCCTCAATCCTGTACTTTGATTCTTCCCCCTACGCCCCCCATATCTTTGCAATATTTTCCTTTCTAAGTATGAATTCATAGCCCCATTGAAGACTTTTATTGAAACTGTTTCCGCTGTCTTTTCAGTTATTTCACTTCAGAGGACAATTCACTGTGTGAAATTAAATAAAAAAGATCAGGCCCTAGAAAAAAAAGTTATAAAATATTGAACAATTGCCAATGCATGAAAGAATATACTTGATCTTTTACAAGAATGTTTGAAGTGTTAAAAATTGTGGCACAATAGCAGTGGTGGCAGTCAAATGTTAAAATGGGAAACAAATCTGCGAAAAGAGGAAGCAGGATGACAGACAAAGCTACTGAGTTATCTAGTAAGGCAGAGGCTTTGCAATAGGAAGGGAATTGTTCTGTCTTGTGCCCTTTTTTACAAAGGATGGTATTGCATATGCCCAGCAGGAGATGGGAGCCAGGTCCAATGTGCCGCCCATATCTTCTCTCTCAAAGATAATTTTTTTTCTAGGGATTGCCAAACTGAAGTGTTCCAATGGCGCAATATACAGAACCTAGGGCATGAAAAAAGAGAGCTGCAATTACTGCCTGCCAAACTGTAACTCATTCATAATCCTAGACCTGCTTTCTTTGCCTGGCACACTGAAGTTGTTTTTTAAAGGCTTCTAAAGGTACAGTATGTGGACATCACTGATAAGGCCAGCATTCATTGCCTAATCCTTAACATCCTTCAGAAGATGGTGTTGAACTGCCTTTATGTGGTTGTGTGAATATACTGTAAGTATTCCGACAGAATTATTATGCGGGAATTTCCAGGACAGTGAAAGTGTTTTCAGGTCAGGTTATTGAGTAAAATGAAGAGAACTACTTTTAGTGGCCATTTTATTAGGTACAAGTAAAGTGGCCGGAGAAAGTATGTTTGTGTCTTCTGCTGCTGTAGCCCACCCACTTCCAGGTTCCACATGTTGTGTGTTCAGAGATGGTCTTCTGAACACCACTATTGTGACATATGGTTATTTGAGTTACTTTCACCTTCCTGTCAGGCTTGAACCAGTCTGGCTATTCTCCTCTGACCTTTCTCATTAACAAGGCATCTTTGCCCACACAGCGGCTGCTCACTGGGTGTTTTATGTTTTTCACGCCATCCTCTGTAAACTCTAGAGACTGTTATGCATGAAAATCCCAGGAGACCAACAGTTTCTTAGATAATCAAACCACACTATCTGGCACCAACAATCATTCCACAGTCAAAGTCACTTCAATCTCATTTCTTCCTCATCCTGATGTTTGTTCTGAACAACAGCTGAACCTCTTGGTCATGTCTGCATGCTCTTAAACATTGAGTTGCTGCCACATGAATGGCTGATTAGATATTTGCATTAATAAGCAGGTTTACAGGTGTACCTAATAAAGTGGTCACTGAGTTTATAACTGGTGGCAATGTTTTGACCCAGTAACCCGTGTCACTCCAGATGTCTTGTCTTAGAAAAGTGCTGTCAAAGGGGCCAAAGATCATACTTAAGTAGCACCCACAAAATGCTGGAGGAACTCAACGATTCAGGCAGCAACTGTACACGGAAATAAACAGTTTACATTCCAGGCCAAATACCCTCATCAGGACATGAAAGAAAGGGGGTGGAAGTCAGAAAAAGAAAGTGAAGGGTGGAGGGGGCGGTTATATAATTGGCAGGTGGTTGGTAAATCCAGTTGATAGGGGAAAGTTAAGCGGGTATGGGAGGAGGGATGAAAAGGAATGATGTAAGAAGCTGAGAGGTGACCAGTCTGGCTTATCCTCCCTTCCTTTCCGGTCCTAATGAAGAGTCTCAGCCAGAAACATCATCTGTTTATTCCCCTGATAGATGCTGCCTCACTTGCTGAATTCCTCCAATATATTGTGTGCGTCTCTTCAGAATCTCTTGTGTCTCTGTGGCACATACGGACACCATACGTTATACTTAAAGAGAGTGGTTTGTCCACTCTTATTTCATTAAATACATTATGCATGAATATAGCATTATAAAACATTAAGGAAAAGATGTTGGTATAAATATTATGTGCCCACTTTACTCACCGTTTGAAAGCCGTCATTTTCTTCTAGGGAAGGTGGACAGGAATTTTTCTCCCATCTCTTACTAGGTAGCTCTCCACAAATTTGAAAGTAACTTTAAGGTTTATATGGCACCATACACCACCATGCGATTTATTTTCTTGTAGTTATTCACAGTAGAACAAAGAAACGCAATAGAATCAATGAAACACTACACACAAAGACAAACAACCAATGTGCAAAAGAAGACAAACTGCAAATATAAAAAACTCAAATAATAATAGTAAATAAATAAGTCATCATCATTATGCGCAGTGCCATATGATATCGATGATTATTGTCTTATGACAATGATTGTTCTTGACAAATTTTTCTACAGAAGTGGTTTGCCATTGCCTTTTTCTGGGCAGTGGCTTTACAAGACGGGTGACCCCAGCCATTATCAATACTCTTCAGAGATCAACTGCCTGCTGTCAGTGAGCGCAAAAACAGGAATTGTGATATGCAGCATCTGCTCTTATGATTAATCTATCACTGGCTCTCATGGCTTCACGTGACCTTGATCAGGGAGCTAAGCAACTGCTACTCCTTGTTCAAGGGCGACTGGCAGGCTAGCGGATGCAAGGAGCACATTGCATCTCCTTTGGTTCAGACGTATCACCATCCTGCCACCATAGATAAATAAGTAAATAAATAGTGCTGACAATATGAGTTGTAGAGTCCTTGAAAGTGCATCAATATATTGTGGGAATCAGTGTTGTGGTGATTGAAGTTATCCATGCTGGTTTAGAGTCTACTGGTTGTAGCGTCATCACTGCTCCTGAATGCAGTGGTGTAGGGTCTAAGGCTCCTGTCCCTCCTTCCAGATGGCAGCTGTGAGAAAAGAGGTTGGTCTCCTGTAAACAAGAGCATGCTGTATGAAATTTAAAAAAAAACATAGACTACAGAATTCATCAAATACTTGCAATGCCCTGGTAAAGGTTTTACTGCTAATATTGCAGGGTATTTCATCTAATGGTCTTTCTGTAGAAGCTATGTGTTTGCTGGGAGTGTCTGGGTTATTATCAAAGATAAGAGATGCTTAGGAATATGTAATATCCAATCAGGAGAGTGGAACTGGGAGAAGGTTCTAGAGAAGGCTGTGGGAGCAGGTTTTGTGACTGACACCAGTGTAGGTTGAGGGCTTTGTTCAATGGGAGATGAGGAGAGAAGACGCTGGACAGAACCAGCTGTAGGATTTTTTTCCAACGGGAATGCGCAATTCGATGGGGTCCAAAGCGTGGAAATCTACAGAGGACCTGTGAATATCGCTTTGGGAAGATTTGAGCTCCAACGTATGCACATTTAGATCATAAGACCATAAGACATAGGAGCAGAATTAGGCGATTCAGCCCATCAAGTCTGCTCCACCCTTCCATCATGGCTGATCCTGGATCCCACTCAACCCCATTCATTTGACTGTTTAATTATGATGGGCCCTTTTTTTTTACTTTTTTCTTTCTTTTCTTAACTAACTCTTTGATTAAGTTAAGTATAGAGACATAGGAACATAGAAAATAGGTGCAGGAGTAGGCCATTCAGCCCTTCGAGCCTTCCCCACCATTCAGTATGATCATGGCTGATCATCCAATTCAGAACCCTGTACCAGCCTTCCCTCCATACCCCGTGATCCCTTTAGCCACAAGGGCCATATCTAACTCCTTCTTAAATATAGCCAATGAACTGGCTTTAACTGTTTCCTGTGGCAGAGAATTCCACAGATTCACCACTCTCTGTGTGAAGAAGTTTTTCCTAATCTCGGTCCTAAAAGGCTTCTCTTTTATCCTCAAACTGTGATCCCTCGTTCTGGACTTCCCCAACATTGGGAACAATCTTCCTGCATCTAACCTGTCCAATCCCTTTAGGATTTTAGACATTTTAATAAGATCCCCCCTCAATCTTCTAAATTCCAACGAGTATAAGCCTAGTCTTTCTTTATACTTTCTTTATAATTGCATACAATGTATGATCGGTTATTTCATGCTGATGGGCGGTTGTCTGGGGGGAGGGGAGTAAATCACACAGCATTCACAGAAACCGGGGTTTGGGTGGGCAAGACATCCCAGCCTCACGGATTTGGTGGGACCAAAGTCGTATACGCTTTAGACATATTAAGCCTGAGAAAGGTGGTCTCCTTGCCACGGGGTCCTCTGGCTGTTAGTGAGGGGCTAACGAGCTTCATTTCCAGAAACATCCTGTAAAAACGGGTTTCATGCCGAAGATTTGTAAATGTGGTTAAAGATATGATTTATCCCTTGTAAGGCTGTGTGAGGTGTGAACATAATATTAAAGAAATGGTGGCAGTCAGAATAAATATTCTGTTGGAAATCCACTGCTTGACCAAATGATTCACTACTTTTATCAATTGCACTGTTTCCACTTCAACTTTTACCTCAGCACCACTTTATTTTGCTAACTACAGACAAACTGGCCTGATTTGAAGAAAACATTTCACAATACTCTGAACACATCATCAGTGATGTAACCTAGCGTCATTGGGTGCTTCAGCACTTTCAGCATCAGGCACTCTCACCCAGATGACCCAGCCATGGTTGATCAAGCCATGACTTGTGTTCAGGTAGCTTGCTTTCTCTCCCTCTCTCTCGCTCTCTCGCTTGCTTGCTCTCGCGCTCTCTCTCTCACTCGCGCGCTCTCTCGTTCCGTCGCTTGCTTTCTCTCTCGCTCTCTCGCTTGCAAAAAAATTGATTTCCGTGATATTGTATATAATTTGCGGGCATCAGGGAGCCACTATTCATATGCGGGAGGCTCCCGGAACTTCCGGGAGAGTTGGGATGTCTGGATTTGACAGTTCTCTCATTGGGTGTCCATTGATGGTTAGTATGGGTTTATTTCAAAATATAGCTTGTATATTTAATAGCCCACTTACAACGAGTGAAGTTAACCATGGTACCTATACATAAATAACACCAAACTCAATTTTGTTCAAGGGATGTGAAAAACAGAAAATTCTGGATGTAATTGTGAAAGAGAGGAAAACAAAACCTTGTAGTTTTTCACATCCGTTTCAGGATATCTCCTGCTGTAAGAAAAACAAAACCAAATTGCTAGAGTAACATGCAAAATATTGGAGGAACTCAGTAGGTCAGGCAACATCTATGGACAGACAATTAGATAATGCTGACAATTATCTCATTGTCAGAATAGCTTCACAAATAGTAATGTGTTAATGAACACGTTGTCTGCTTTTAATGTTGATTGAACAAGACCAGCACTCCAGAGATAATACATTGAAATAGCTACCCAAGGGACAGTGTAAAACCTTAGATAGAAACTAGGACCTCTGATACTGAGCCGGAGCCGTAGCCACTGTAGGACAATTCTCCACTGATTTCAATGCAGATAAAGACATGTCAGGAATAAATTTCAATTTAGATTTATTTACTTTCTTGTGGATGTTTAAATATTTTCAGAGGTTTCCTTTTCTTAAAATTATAGGTTGTTAAATATTATGTAATTTTCATTAATAATGTAATATTATTTATTAGGCAGTGTTATTCACTATTACATATTACATATTAATCAATTATTAAAAATTATTTATAACATACAGTATGGATTATTTGTTGTTACAGATTATTTATTATTTGGTTGCTATTAAATTTTTATTGATCTATAGTCAATCTTCTGTTGTGAAATTACAGTTTAAATGCTTTAAGATTGTTGAAAGTTTTTGAATATTACTACCAAGTATTTTCAGAAATACTTGTACATTTTTGATTTTTTGAGCAGTCGGTTCTGCCTAAGAGTGTGGCTTAACAGATTGTGAAAAATGAAGTAATTAATTTGTGGCAGGGTTAGGGTGTTATCTGCCCTTCTACCTACGGATGGCCCTGCCAATGTGCAGCACCATCTGTAGTAAGAAGTTCCAGCTGCATGTTCTCTCTAAGGGTATGGTGCAAGGCTAGTGTAAAAGTTGGAGCTCAGCAATAAGTTTTGAGAAGTTTATTATTTACCATAAATTTATTATAATTTATCATAATGATTCAGAGAGTAATTTCCCAGATTTTAACCTCATGAATTAACCACAGAATATCATTATATAGTACACATTCCTGTGTTGCGTCCACAGGAGTAAAATAAAACTCTGATAGTCAGTCACTCAGTCATATAAACACTCACAACACGCTGGAGGAACTCAGCAGGTCGGGCAGCATCTGTGGAAATGATCAGTCAACATTTCGGCTGGAACCCTTCATCAGGACTGTAGAGGGAAGAGGCAGAGGCCCTATAAGGAAGGTGGGGGGAGGGTGGGAAGGAGAAGGCTGGAAGGTTCAAGGTGAAAACCCAGTAAGGGGAAAGATAAAGTGGTTGGGGAGGGGAAGCAGGGAGGGGATAGGCAGGAAAGGTGAAGAAGGAAATGGGGAAAACACAATGGGTAGTAGAAGGAGGCGGAACCATAAGTGAGGTGATAGGCAGCTGGGGGAGGGGACAGAGTGAAACTGGGGTAGGGGAAGGGAGGGGGAGGGAATTACCGGAAGTTGGAGAATTCGATGTTCGTACCAAGGGGCTGGAGACTACCCAGACGGTATATGAGGTGTTGCTCCTCCAACTTGAGTTTAGCCTCATCATGGCAGTAGAGGAGGCCATGTATGGACGTACCCGAATGGGAATGTAAAGCAGAATTGAAGTGGGTGGCAACCGGGAGATCCTGTCTGATGTGGCGGATGGAGCAGAGGTACTCGATGGTCAGTCATATATTTTGCTAGTTCAACATACTAGGTCATATTTACCAATTTCTTTCAAGACTCACTAGTCCTTGTGATTTCTTTCCCTCTCTGAGATTCACTGGGCCTCAGGCTCCCCTGAGCCTCATCAATACCAGGTCCCCCCTGGCCGTACCAGGATTTGCACTTGAGATTCTCCAGGTCCTGTGCTTGTCCAAAAATCACTGGGTTCCCTGTGCCAACACTCTGTTGCAACTTACCAAATTTACTACAGATTTTATTGTAATATTCTGTAATATGCTTAAAAACCAATTTAAAAGTTGTTGTGAATTTAAGGAATGACATCTAAAAATCCAGAAAAATGTACCTGTCCAGTATTACCAAAGTCTGAAGTATGCCAGATTATCAAAATTTAACTAAACATAACACCATGTAGCTGAAAACACTGTGGTGACCATGTTATAATACTACTATTTGAAAGATCAGATAGAGTGGATGTGAATGTGGACAGGATGTTTCCTGTAGCAGGGGAATCTAGGACTAGAGGGCACTGCCTTAGAATAGAAAGACTTCCTTTAAAATAGAAATGAAAAGGAATTTCTTTAGCCAGACGGTGGTGAATCTGTGGAATTTGTTGTCACAGATGGCTGTGGAAGTCCGATCTTTGGGTTTATTTAAGGTGGAGGTTGACAGGCTATCGTAAGGGCATCAAAGGTTATGGACACAAGGCAGGAGAGTGAGGTTGAGAAGGATAATAAGTCAGTCATGATGGAATAACAGAGCAGACTCAATGGGCCACACACACACAATACTGGAGGAACTCAGCAGACCAAGGAGCATCTATAGAAAAGAGTAAACTTTCGATGTTTTGAAGTGAGACACTTCTTCAGGACTCTTTTCCGTAGATGCTGCCTGACCTGCTAAGTTCCTCCAGCCTTTTTTGTGCATTGCTTTGGACTTCCAGCATTTTCAGATTTTCTTGTGTTTGAGACTCAATGGGTCAAATGGCTTAATTCTGCTCCTGTATCTTAGGGTCTTACAGTTTGGGGCATCCGTAGTTTCTTGTTACTATCTTATTATTTATTACCTTGTTTCTCCCCTTGTGTTTGTTAATAATATTCAGAACTTCATATGGCAATCTATCATAATGAACGAGATCTGTCTGCCAGCTGCAGTTTTAATTAAATGAAGGTGTTTGTATTATGACAGATTTAATTCCCAAGATGCGATCTCATTTCAGACTTGTGTTAGTGTTTGAATTGACAGGATGGAAAGTTTTTTTTTCCAAAATTTACTTCATTTTCTTTCAGAAAATATACTCAATTATTGAGTGTTATGGTTTCTAAAATCAAGGCAAGTAATAATTTATCTTCTTCCCACTCCATCTGTAACTGAAAAATATGTTTTCAATGAAGAACTACTCTTCTGGTGTCTAAGTAAACTCCAAAACTTCTTGTCCCAGGTATCTGCTTGCCCTTCTCAAATGAACAGTTACTACCCCTCAACCATCAGGCTCTTGAACAAGAGAGGATAACTACACTCACTTTCCCCATCATTTAAAAGCTGTTAGTGGCACATGGCCAAGTGGTTAGGGCATTGGGCTCACGATCTGAAGGTCATGGTTTCGAGTCTCGGCCAATGCAGCATGTTGTGATTTTGAGCAAGGCACCTCACCACACACTGCTCCAGTCCACCCAGCTGAAAATGGGTACCAGCAAATGCTGGGGGTTAACCTCGCGATAGACTGGCGTCCTATCTGGGGGGGAGTCTCATACTCTCAGTTGCTTCACGCCACAGAAAATGGCATAAGCACTAGCCTAATGGGCCATAAGTCTTGGGACAGACTTTAAATTTTTTTAACATTTCATATTATGTTTATTTTGTGCTACATTGGAACTGGAGTAACAATAATTTCATTCTACTGTACAATTGTGTAGTGGAAATGATATTAAAGAAGCTTAAAGATTTCTGGAGCTCAGGTGTCTAGAAAGAAAGGTGAGAAGACAGAAATTTAAAGGAGACCGGGGGGGGGGGGGGGAGCGGGGGTAAGCTTTTCACACAGAGTTGGGGAATGCTTGGAATGAATTGCCAGAGGAGGCAGTGAGTGGAGGTTTATATGATTAAAATAATTAAAAGGCACTGAACAGGTACTTGTATAGGAAAGGAGAAGAAGGGTGTAGAACTAATGCAGGCAAAGGTGATTAGCATCATGGTTGGCATAGACAAGATGGGCTGTAAGGGTCAATTTTAATACTGTACATTTCTATGATTTAGTGATGAGGCATAAACAAGGATGTCTGAGCAATGAGTTAATGAGTGAATGGGAGCAATTAGCAGGAAAGTAGAAGAACATAAACAAATGTTTCCTCCACAATCTCCATCAATGCAGGTGCAGCACAAGTTTATGTGCTTAGCCCCCTGATCTGCTCACGTTATACTTCTGACTGTGGGGATAAGCACAGCTCCAATATCTAAGTTTGCTGATGGCTTCACTATCATTGGCTGAATCAAAAGTGGTGACAAATTAGCATTTGTGATTGTGATTCATGTGATTGAAATTCTGGCTGAGTAGTGCCACAGCATCATTTCACTTAATGTCAGCAAGACCAAGGAGTTAATTATGGACTACAGGAGCAGGAAACCAAAGGTCCATAACCCAGTCCTCATTGGGGGATCAGAGGTGGAGGGCGATCAGAAACTTTTAATTCCTCAGTGTTATCATTTCAGAGGATCTCTCCTGGGCCCAGCACGTAAATGCAATTGCACAGAAAGCACGGCAGTGCCTCTACTCCCTTAAGAAGTTGCAAAGATTCACCATGACATCTGAAACTTTGACAAACTTCTGGAGATATGCAGTGGAGAGTATACTGATTGGTTGCATCGTGGCTTGGTATGGAAACAGAAATGCCCTTGAATGAGAAATCCTACGAGAATTGGTGGATAAGGTCCTATCCATCGTAGTTAACCCACTCCCCACCCTACCCCACCATTCAGCACACCTCCATGGAGCGCTGTTGCAGGAAAGCATTATCCATCATTAAGGATCCCCCTCATATTGTCTATGCTCTCTTCTCACTGCTGCCATCAAGGAGGAGATATATGATCCTCAGGACCCATATCACCAGATTCAAGAACAGTTATTATCTCTCAAACATCAATCTCTTCAATCAGAGGGATAACTTCACTCAACTTCACTTACACTGAATTGTTCCCATGACCTAAGGACTCACTTTCAAGGACTCTTCCTTTCATGTTCTCAATATTTATTACTTATTTATTATTATTATTTTGTTGTTTTTAAACATATTTGCACTTTGGCTTCTTGCACATCATTGGTGCTTGTGTGTAGTTTTTCACTGATTCTATAATATTTTTTTCTACTCAGAATGCAGATAAGAAAATGAATCTCAGGGTTGTATATGGTGAGATATACAGTATGTACTTTGATAATAAATTTACTGTGAACTTTGAACTTTAAAAAGAACCTAGAAGTTGTGAAATGCAGGCTTGATTGGGTATATCCTTTACACCTAAAAGACTCTAAGAGCACAAGGCACAGGAGCCGAATTAGACCAGTCAACCCATCGAATCTTCTCCGCCATTCGATCACGGATGCTTTATTTTCTCTCTCAGCCAAATTCTCCTGCCTTCTCCCCATAACCTTTGACATCCTTACTAATCAAGAACTTGTCAATCTCCACTTTAAATATATCCAATGACTTGGCCTCTACACCCATCTGTGGTAATGAATTCCACAGATTCACGACCTTCTACCTAAAAAAATTACTCTTCGTTTCAGTTCTAAGGGGAAGTCCTTGTATGCTGAGGCTAAGGCCACTGTCTTAGACTATCCCAGAGGGAAGAAAGAAAATAAAGATAGTAACCAAGCTGAGCCAATGGTCCAGCTGGATGAAAGATACACACAGAAACTTGTATATTACTGACCAATGATTGTGCTTAGTCTTATTATAAAATGAAACTTTTATTAATAGAATCAGAGTTGTTTAATATCATCGGCATATCGAGTGAAATTATAATAGTAGAAAATATGTAAATTACTGTAAATGTATGCAGATACGTCTATATATATAATTGTTAAATTAAATAAGTATTGTAAAAATAAAAATTAAGAAGTAGTGAAGTAATGTCATGGGTTCAATGTTCATTCAGAAACCAAATGGCAGGGGGAAGAAGCTGGTCTTCAATCATTGAGTGTGTGTCTTTAGGCTTCTTCACCTCCTGATGATAGTAATGAAAACAAGGTACGAACTTGTATGACCAATGTATGGGTGTCCTTAATGATGGATGCCATCTTTTTGAGGCATCGTTCCTTGAAGACATCTTAGATGCTGGGGAGGCTAGTGCCCATGATGGAACTGACTAAGTTTACAATTCCCTGCAGCTTATTTCAATCCTGTGCAGTAATCCAAGCTGCGATTCAGCCAGTTAAATGCTCTCCATGGTATATCCGTAGAAATCTGTGAGTGTCTTTGGTAACATACAAAATCTCCTCTAACTCCTAATGAAACGTATCTGCTTTTGTGTCTTCTTTGTAGCTGCATCAATATTTTGAGTTCAGGATAGTGGGAAAGAACTAAATATCTGGAGTACTTTTCACACACACAGAACATTCCACTATTCTTTGTAAGTGTAAATCAAAAAAGAAACTGCAGCTGTCAAAAATCTGAGACAAACATAGAAGGTGCCGAGAAAAAATCTGCAGTTAGCCAACATGTGTGGAAGGAGAAATAGTCTACATTTTGGGCCTGCAACGCCTTGCCAGAAAAATTGACTCTTTCTTTCTTCAGGTGCTGCAGGCCCTGCTGGGTTTTAACTACAGTTTCTATTTTTGTTTGAGACTGGAAGTGTAGTTACTGGTGGCCCTTCATTAGGATTGGTGGTACTTGGTCCTGATGAAGAATGTCGGCTCGAATCAACGACTATTTATTCATTTCCATAAATGTTGCCTGATCTGCTATGTTCCTCCAGCATTTTGTGTGTGGATTTCCACCATCTTCAGAATATCATGTCTGTAGTTTTGTGTGCATTAAAAATACTTTTGTTAACATTATGATCTATAAACAGAAATAGACAGTGTTTAAAATCAAGAATATCATGGAGATGAAAACAGAATTAATGTTTCAAGTTTGTGACCTTATATCTGAAGGAATGTCACTGATCTGAAATATTAATTTGGTTTCTTTCTCCATGTATGTTTCTTGACCGGCTAAATATTTTCAGCATCATCAGTTTTTATTTCAGACTCCCAGCATCTGTAGATTTTTTCACAAAGACATTTACAAAGACATTGAAACAGATGTTTTTTCTGCAACAAATTGACTTTGTTATAATTGGTCCTCAATTTTTGCTGAAATTAGTTATGGGTATGGCTTATGAATGTAGTAAGAAATGCCACAAATATTAGACTAGCACCTACTAAATGCTAGAGGAACTCAATAGGTCAGGAAGCATCAAAGGAAAGGAGTCCTGATGAACGGTCTGAAACGTTGACTGTTTATTCCTTTCCATAGATGCTGCCTGACCAGCTGAGTTTATTTACTTAGTGATACAGCTCACTGTAGGTTCTTCCAGGCCTTTGAGCCACCCCACCCCAGCAACCCCTGACAACCCCGTTTAACCCTAACCTAATCATGGTACAATCTACAATGACCAATTATCCTACGCCATGGGAGGAAGCTGGAGCACCCGAGGAAAGCTCACAGATTCCACAAGGAGGAGGTACAAACTACCCGCAGATGATGCTGGAATTGTACTCTGAACTCCGAAGCCCCGAGCTGTCTCGCTAACCATTATGCTACCGTGACATCTGCGCTGGAATTTCCCCAGCATTTTGTATGCGTTATTCTGGATTTCCAGCATCTGCAGAACCTCTTGTGTTTCCAGATATTAGACTTCAATATTTCCACAATCAAATCTTCCTTAATACAAGACAGCATATCAATTAAGTTATTCAAGAAATACATGGCAGAAGCTGCAAGCTTCTGTTTCACAAATAACCATGCATTGGAGGTGAGCCTATGAGGCGATGATTTGCTCCAGAGTCTGAGATCCAGGGGTTACAGGGTTCACAAGTTCCACGCAGTGAACTCTAATTCCTCAACGAAAAAGATGTTATTATCTAGGATCTCTGGGAATCCCATGTTTGTTAGTATGTTTTGTCACAGCTAAGAGTGGCCTAATTTGTTATTGAATACTCAGCGGGGTATTGTTAATATTTTATGTTGAATTCAGAGTAGATGAGTAGCCAACATTGAAGGATGCCTGACCAGTTTGTTCAGGCTGATTAGACTCTTTATCATTCTGCAACTCTCACACCATGACTACTAAATAAAACATGGTCAGAGCTATATTTTAAATACAAATGAATCAGACGCAGCTCATAAAATGTCAATGGAGAAAAGGGAATATTTTAAAATGAATAATATTCTGCATGCTAGCTGAGGTTGCCAGCTACATGTGGAAAGCAAAATGAGAAAAAAATGTAATGCAGGACTTTCAGAACACTTGATTCACCAAACTACCTCTAAAAGAAACAACTTTCAGGCAATGAACACGAGACAATGTGCTGATGATGGAAATCCAAAGAAACACACACAAAATTCAGCTGTTCAGGCAGCGTCCATGGAGAGGAATGAACAGTTGACATTTCAGGCCAAGATATTTCATCAGGATTCAGCTGTCAAACACTGAAATATCCAGCATGAATACGTAGACAACTTCCCAGCTTTCATCAATGTCATGCCATTGGGTCTTTTACCTGCTCCAGAAGAGGGCTCACAGTTAATATCTCGTCCGGAACAGGTTACAACTCAGTGGTAAGTCTGAAAGTTCAAAGGTTCAAAGTACATTTATTATCAAAATACATATATGTCATCATATACTACTCTTAGATGCATTTTCCTGCAGGGATTCAGAATCAATCAGGTTTAATATTATTGGCATATGTCGTGAAGTTTGTTGTACAGTCAATAGACAAAAATACTATCAATTATAATGAGAAACATCTATATGCAGGTATAAATATATTAAAGCTAAATAAGTCCAATAAGAGAGCAAGAAAAATAGTGAAGTAATGTTCATGGGTTAGTTCACTGTCTATTCAAAAATTTGTTGGTGAGGAAGAAGTTGTTCCTAAAACATTAACTTTATGACTTCAAGCTGCTGTATCTCCTACCCGATGGTAACAATGAGAAGAGCGCGTGTCCTGGATGATAGGGTCCTTAATTATGGACATGAAAAATTCTACAGATGCTGGAAATCCAGCACAACATATGCAAAATACTGGAGGAATGCAGGTCAGGCAGCATCTATGGAAATTAATAATCAGTCAATGTTTTGGACTGAGACCCGTCTCCAGGACCAGAAAAGAAGCGTGAAAATGACAAAATAAAAGGTGGCAGGGGGAGGGGAAGGTGGCTAGCTGGAAGCTGATAGCTGAAACCAGGTGGGTAGGAAAGGTAAAGGGCTGTAGAGGAATGAATTTGACAGGCAAGGAGTATTGACCATAGGAGAAAAGAAAGGAAAAGGAGACCCAAGGGGAGTTGATAGACAGGTGAGAGGAGGTAAGAGGTCAAATTGGGGAATAGAAAAAAAGGGACAGGAAATTGAGGAGATGCAGGTGAGGGCAGCATCTATGGTGGAGGAAGGGAAATCCTGTTCTTTGAAGATGGAGGATATCTCTGATGTCCTGGTAGAGAAAGCCTCATGCAGAGAACAGATGCAGCCGAAATAAAGGAACTGAAAAAGGGAAAAGCATTTTTATAGGAGACAGGGTAAAAGAGGTATCGTCAAGATAGCCATGGAAATTGGTCGATTTATAAAAGATATTGGTGGACAGTTTGTCTCCAGAAATGGAGACAGAGAAGATTATGGATGTCGCCATTTTGAGACATCACCTTTTGAATATGGCCTCAGTGCTGGGAAGGCTAGTGCCCATGATAGTCTACAACACTGAGTGCTGGCGAAGGTTCTCGGCCCGAAACGTCGACTGTACCTCTTCCTAGAGATGCTGCCTGGCCTGCTGCGTTCACCAGCAACTTTTATGTGTATTGCTTGAGATTCCAACATCTGCAGATTTCCTCGTGTTTACAACACTGAGTAGCTTTTCCATTCCTCTGCGGTGTCCTGGCCATATCAGATGGTGATGCAACCAATTAATATGCTCTCCGTGGTATTTCTGTAGAAACTTGCTTGAATTGGTGGAACAAAGAAATGCAATGAGATTCATAAAAAATTACAAATAAGCACAAACAACCAATGTACAAAAGAAGACAAACTGTAAAATACAAAAAGAGGTAATAAATAATACTGTGAACCAGAATCATAGAGCCCTGGAAAGTGAGTCCATCGGCTGCATTTAGAGATCATTTCAGTATTGAGGTGAAAGAAATTATCCACAGATGTTCAGGAAGCTGATTGTTGAAGATGTTAATTGTTCCTGAACTGATCTGCAGTCTTGAACTAGCTGCACTAATCTAGCCAAACTGTTTCATTACCATTTCAGTACTGGTATCTACTAGATGTGCCCTGTTCATAAAGAGCAATGGAAATACAACCCAGCAGATTACCGTCAAGTTTGTCTCCTTTTAATCATCAGCAAAGTAATGGAGACTATGGCTGGCCCACAGGGCTATCAAGTGGCATCTACCCACCTTGATTTTCAGGCAAATGAGTACAACAGGAAACAGTAACCAAAATCTTGCTCAAAGAGCTGGAAAAGAGAAAGAGAGTTTGAGAAGCAGATACCAAAACCTTAGCACCGGAAGGAGACTGAAATATTTGTACAATTAAAGACTGAATTTAGAGGAAAATACTGAGTACTGGAGGAACTCAGCAGTCAGGTATGGAGAGAAGTCCCTTTGGAGGGCAGTGAATGGTCAATGTTTCAGTTATTTGGTTGGTATTATATCAGAACTCTCAGCACATGCGGGTGTGAGATGATGTTTTGTTTTATGTATTGAGCAGAATGGCCCAGATTCTCTAGACATTAGAGGGTTGAATGAGAGACAACCATATTTGAAACTATAAAAAAAATATTGCTAGGACTTAACAGATAAAGTTGCCTATCCTAGAAATCAGGACCATTGCCTCAAAATAAAAGGCCTGCCATTTCAAGTTAGAAATCAAGAGAAATGTTTTCACTTTTAGGGTTGTGAATCTTTGGAATTCACGTGCACAGTAATGCTCAGTCAAGAGATACGAGGATAAAAGCAAAACTAAAATTGTGTTGGGAGGTTTGTCTACTCCTGCTGTAATGTCTTATTTATGTTATAGTAGTTAGGAAACAAAACTACTAGAGTTTGTACAATTCAAGGATTTTTTATAGTACCCAGTTTTTTTTTTGCCCCTTAACAACCCTCAGAAAAACAATAAAATGCACTAAATATTGATAGAGAAAATTAGAAACATACTCACATTGCCACCTGGTACAGGAAGGCGTCAGAGTTGGTGCAAGGACTAACAAATGGTGAGAGTGATAGTCTTATATGTTTTTCCTGTGATCTTAAGACCCTGTTTGACATTGATACACTATGGATCTGGTTCACTGTTTCACTGGTGGACTGAAGACGAGGGAGCTGTATGGCCGCTTGTGTTGTGCAGACCAGGCCCTCACGTCAAGGGAGATCTGCTGCAGCCACCCAGGAGAGGAAACACTGGAGACGGTGTAGTGGCCCCTTCCACAGGTGCTCCTTGCCAGTGTTTGCTTGGTGGATGACAAACTGGATTGCATTTGTCAGTGGCTGCACTCTTGCTCTTGCTGACAACATCCCATGCACTATTGATCTACAGGACATGACACGCATGAACTAGGGCTAGATTATTTCTTTTTGTGTGATTCTATGCTCACTGCTAACATAATTATATGTGCTATATGTGTCTTTGAGTTGAATACGACTGTACTAAAGAAGGTATAAGGCACTCCTTCCCTCCACTAGCTTGTACATCACCCTGGTTCAAAGTGTAGTACATGCTTAGTATCCCCCCGTTCCCAGAATCAGGATCACGTGAAGCCATGGTCGTATGAACAGCTCGTGCATATCACAAGTCTAGGTTATGTGACCACTGACACCTGGAAGTAAATCTCTGAAGATTATCGATAAAGGCTGAGATCACCCATTTTGTAAAGACACTGTTCAGAAGATGGCAATGATAAACCACTTCTGTAGAAAAATTTCCCATGAACAATCATGGTCATGGAAAGACTGTGATCACCCACATCATATTATACAGCACATAATGAACAAGCAATATGTGCCTTGTGCTGTGTACAACTGTTGGGATTGTGTTTGGCAGGAACACTGTTTCATTGTGCCATATTCATGGGTATTCATTTTTGGCTGAATGACAATTAACCTTGAACTTGAAATCCCTATACATTAACCTCTGAAAAATAACCTAAATCCTTGAATGGGAAAAAAATATCAAGGCACCTATGGCTTTGTAGGAGTGTGGAGGAGCAGAAAATAAGCCTATTGTATGGTGGAGTGGGGAGTATTCATGTTGCAGACACTACCTTTACTTCTTGTATATGGTGGAGGGAAAATTTATACATTGAGATCAAAGTTCCTAAGCCACTGTTGTGGCTATCTTGAGAAGGAACTATTCATTGAAAACCTTTCACTGAGTGTGTGGCATCATAGTGTTACAGTGACTGGTGCTGTTGTCTCTCATATCCGGGTGTGTAGGGATATGGACCATACATAGCCAAGTGGAACTAGCTTAGATGGGAATCTTGGTCAGCATCAATGCATTGGACAAAAGGCCTGTTTTTATGTTGTATTTTTCTGTGACTCCAGTAGATAGCACTTGATACATTAAATAGAGGTCAACTTTCTGATTCCTGTGATTACCCACATAGAGTCATGGAGTCATTGATAAGTACAACACAGAAACAGACTCTTCAGTCCACCTAATCCACCATTCTCATTGACCTGCCCTCCATACCCCTATCATCATGTACCTATCCAATGTTGAAATCAATCTCGCATGCAACACCTGTGCTGGCAGCTTGTTCCATAATCTCATGACCCCTTGAGTGAAGAAGTTTCCCCTCATGTTCACCTTTCACCCTTAACCCATGACCTCTAATTATAGTTCCACTACAGGAAGAAACTCGGTTGCATTTACCCTATCTGTACCCCTCATAATTTGTATACCTCTATCAAATCTCCTCTCAATCTTCAACATTCCAAGGAATAAAGTCCTAATGATTCAGGAACAGATTCATCCCCTCTGCCATCTGATTTCTAAATGGACATTAAACCCAAAAACGCTACTAACTGAATTTAACTTTCAAAATTATTATGTATTGTATTATACCGCTACCACAAAGTTAACAAACTTCACAACAGTGCCGGTGATATTTAATCTGTTTCTGACCTGTTCAAATTTTCCTTATAACTCAGGTGACAATGTTCCGTAATAATATCACTCTTCCTACACAACCAAGGTAAAGAGAGTTATTATTCTAGATCCATTTACCCTGTCCGGACACTGGACATTCTCACTTAAATCTTGCAACATCTCACATATTTTTTTTTCCTTTTCTTTGCACATTGTGCTGTTTGACAGCCTTTTTTATGGGTTCTTTTGGGATTCTTTGTTTCGTGGCCGCCTGTTAAGAGACGAATCTCAAGGTTGTATAACGTATACATGCCTTGATAATAAATGCACTTTGAACCTTTGAACCATTTGTATCAGCAAGTGCAAACCCTCCATGTTGTATCTGCCTGAGCTCCGAACAGTAGCACAAACCATTTCTGACACATCCTTTCTTATCCTCTAAGTGCCATTGGCTTGGCTTCTCTCATTAATCTCCGAGAGAATTTTGCAAATGCAAAATATTTTCCTGAGTAGCAATTCAGAAAAATGCATGACTGATGCAATGCAAATAAGTTATCCCTATTATGCTGAATTAAACATTTTCTGTTCATAGTGGAAGCTTGGGAAAACAACTGGTTGAAGGTAAATTTTGAGACCAAATATTTAAAGGTGTGCCGCTATATGCAACTTGATTGTTTAATATTCCTTGTTTCAGCAGGTGGACAAAACTGGCCAATCCAGCATTTATTACGAATTCTTAAATGTCCTTGAGAAGCTGAATTGTACACTTAAATCTTTAATCCCAATATAATACTGTAGAATTAATGTAAATTTGTGATATTTACCAGGAGCGTTGTATACGAAGGGCTCAAACCATTGCTGAGGATCCCTACCACCTATCCCACAATCTCTTCCACTAATGTCAGGAAGGAGGCACAGGAGCAGTAGGACGAGGAATGCCAGACTACACTGTGAGTCCAATGGATTCCCTGCCACCACCAAGGCTCATCACTAGGACGGTGAACTGCTTACCGTTTACTTCTGATGCACATACATTTTGAATGTTATTTTATTAACTTACATTTTTGTGGCAACTGATTTAAGCACTGTGTGCAATATATATTTTGTAGGTGCACTGAGGTCCGGAGGAACATTATTTTGTTTGGGTGTATATGTCTACAGTCAGGTGACGATAAACTTGAACTTAAACTTGAGTGGTAGTGGTTATTTTTGGTTCAAGTGTCAACTCTTTATTCATTTCCATGGGTGCTGCCTGACCTGCTGAGTTCCTGCAGCATTTTGTGTGTGTTGCTCTGGATTTCCAGCATCTGCTGAATGTCCTGTATTCAGGTTTGGTTTATTATTGACAAGTTCACTGCATGCAGTGCAGTGAAAAACTCTGTACACCATTGAGACAGATCGTGCCATGCGTAAAGGGGATTAGTGTAGTTAGGCACTAATTATTTAATTAGTTCAGCACAATATTGTAGGCTGAGAGCCTGTTCCTGTGTTGTACTGTTCTACGTTCAATAAAAAATGCTTCTTTTTACACAGATGTCCATTGATTACTATTTCTTTGCAGTTATTTCCAATTTTGGATGATGAATGATTGGAGGGAAATCTGCAGGTGGTGGTGTCCCCATATGCTGGCATCCTTCATGGTGGCAGAGGTCACAGATAGTGCAGGAATAGACAATAGAGCCAAAGCTTTGCATTTCCCAGAGGTCTGGTGCATTACGATTATGTGCTCAAGGGACCGGTAACAATGCTGATTTGCATTTTCCCATTTGCTGTGTTTGTCGTTCTAAAGGGAATTAATTTATGGCATCTGCTGTTCATCTATCCTCATTGCAGTTATTTAAAGCCCCCAAGGATTCAATCTTCCCTTCTTCATTTTGTCTGCATCAGCTTTACAACTTTCTGGGATTCCATTCCTCCTGCTTTTCTGGTCTCTTTGATTCCCCTCAGCCAAGCTTTGCCTGAAGCAATCCACGTCATGAATAATGAAAACACTTCCCTAAAACTTCTCTATTCCTTCCTTCCAACCATTCCATTTCTCCTATATTTTCAACTGAACTTGTGGTAATTGGGACAGGACAGTAGTATAGCAGTTGACAAAACACTTTACAGTGCTAGCGGTAAGATCATAAAATCGAGGTTCAATTCCCACTGCTGTCTGTAAGGAATGTGTGTGTGACTGTGTATATTTCCTCCGGGTGCTCCAGTATCCTTCAGCAGTCCAAAAATGTAAAATATACAAGTTAGGATTAGTAAAATATGCGCATGTTGCGTTGGCACTGGAAGCATGGCAACATTTGCAGACTGTCCCCAGAAATCCTCAGAACGTATTGGCTGTTGATAGAAACAATGAATTTCTCTGTATGTTTTGATATTTTGATGTACATGTGACAAATACAGATGACCTTAATCTTAATCTTAACCAATTCTGAGATGGTTTTAGAGTCACAATTTGATTGCAAGTAACCGTGGAAGATCTCTCAACACATTTCATCATTGGTGCTACCTAACTACAAGTTAGAACATAGAAGCATAGAAAATCTGCAGCACAAAACAGGCCCTTCAGCCCACAAAGCTGTACCGAACATATCCTTACTTTAGAAATTACCTAGGATTACCCATATCACTCTATTTTGCTGAGCTCCATGTACCTGTCCAGGAGTCTCTTACAAGACCCTATTGTATCCGCCTCCAGCACCGTCACCAGCAGCCCATTCCACGCACTCACAACTCTTTGCGTAAAACATTTACCCCTGACATCACCTCTGTACCTACTTCCAAGCAGCTTAGAACTGTGCCCTCTCTTGCTAGCCATTTCAGCCGTGGGAAAAAGCCCCTGACTATTCACACAATCATTGCCTCTCATCATTTTATACACTTCTATCAAGTCACATCTCATCCTCCATCGCTCCAAGGAAAAAAGGCTGAGTTCACTCAACCTATTCTCATAAGGCATGCTCCCCAATCCAGGAAACATCCTTGTAAATCTCCTCTGCACCTTTTCTATGGTTTCCACATCCTTCCTATAGTGAGGCGACCAGAACTGAGCACAGAACTCCAAGAGAAGTCTGACCAGGGCTCGATATAGCTGCAACATTACTTCTCAGCTCCTAAACTGAATCCCACAATTGATGAAAGCCAATGCACAGTATGCTTTCTTAACCACAGGGTCAACCTACGCAGCAGCTTTGAGTGTTCTATGGACTCAGACCCCAAGATCCCTCTAATCCTCCACACTGCCAAGAGGCTTACCATTAATACTATACTCTGCCATCATATTTGACCTACCAAAATGAACCACCTCACATTTATCCGTGTTGAGCTCCATCTGCCACTTCTCAGCCCAGTTTTGCATCCTATCAATGTCCCGCTGTAACCTTTGACAGCCCTCCACACTATCCACAGCAGCCCCAACCTTTGTATCATCAAAGGTTGCTGTTAACTTCAATCAATACTTCTAGAAGAGTTTGATCTCCAGTATTTGATGCTGGATGTCTCTTTTGTTGTTCAAATATAGTCTAAACCATGGAGCTCCCAACTCAGCAGTAGTGAGGGAGACAGATGTAGGTTTCAAGAAGGTACCTCATAACTATGCAATCATGGTTGAACAAGAACTGCCAGCCTTGCCAATGATGGCCACTTTGCATGCATGAATAAAAGATAAGATTGCTGCTTGACTTGCTCTGGGGATGTCCAACACAGTCTGGTTTTATTTCTGGTTTCCTTCGTGTTGTTTTTACAGGATGATTATAAGTTTTATCCATTTGTACTTCTGGTTATTTACAGTAAAGTTAAGGCTGAGCCTGCACTCATTGGAATTTAGATGAATTGAAACCTATTGAATATGGAGATAATTCTCTACCAAAAGAAGTGTAATGAGCTCCTTCCTGCACTAGCCTGTAGGTCACGCTTGGGCAAGATGTAGCATCTTCTTAACTCCCTGATCAGGGTCGCTTAAAGCCATGAAAGCAGGTTGTGGATGATCATATGAGCAGCTGTTTCACATCACAAGTCTTGGTTATGCGACCACTGACGCCAGGCAGACAATCTCTGGAGAGTATTGGTAATGGCTGGGGTCACCCATCTTGTAAATACACTGGCCCAAAGAAGGTAATGGCAAACCACTTCTGTAGAATAATTTGTCAAGAACAATCATAGTCGTGGAAAGACCATGATCGGCCATTCATCCGATACCTCAGAGTGGGCGTGGAGAGGATGTTTCCTACAGTTGGGGAGTCTAGGGCCAGAGGACACAATTTCTGAATAAATGAACATCCCTTTTGAACAGATGAGGAGGAATTTATTTAGTAAGAGGCTAAAGTTCTTTGTCAACAATACAAAGGAGAAGGCTATCAGGAGAGCTTACACAACTCACACTTTTCTTTACACCAGCAGCTCAGCGGTGGAAATTGAGAGCATTTTAAACTCCTGGGAATTCACATTTCATTCAACCTCTCAAGGTCCCAGAACATACTCTGCACAATCAGAAAAGCTCACCAACATCTCTGCTTTCTGAGGAGTCTGAAGAGCACGTGACTCTGCACAGCTATAATCATGTCATTCTACAGATGCACAATAAGGAGCATCCAACATGCTGCATCACTGCTTGATATGGAAACTGTTGTGCAGCAGAGAGCAAGGCTCTTCAACGGGCAGTCAAAACTGCTTCGTGCATCATTGGTACCAACCGACCCACCATCAGGGACATACACTATATACAGAAAACTGTCAGAGAAAAGGACAGTAACATCATCAAAGATCCCACCCAGCCTGCTCGTGGACTGTTTGTCCCACTTCTGTCAGGGAGGAGGGTACGTAGCATCCAAGCCAGGACCTCCAAACTCAAAAACAGTTACTTTCTTCAATCATTAAGAGCGATCAATACCTCAACATGGTAACACACCCTTCCACACCCCGACCAGCACTACTTTATCATTTCCTGTCAATCACCTATGTACAGCTATTCCTGTGCATCACATATACTCAATCTATGTATATAAGCTATCTTCTGTGTTTATATTTATTGTGTTCTATTATTAAGTTCTTTATCTTATTGTGTTTTTCTTTTCTCTGTGCCCAATCAGATCCAGAGTAACAATTGTTTTGTTCTCCTTTACACTTGTGAACTGGAAATGACATTAAAACATCTTGAATCTTGCATTTTGACACAATGGAATTCATTGCAACAGACAGCGTTGGAGGTAAAGCCATCATGTTTATTTAAAGCAGAGGTTGATGTGCTCTTGATTAGTAAGGGTGTCAAAGCTTCAGATGCCAGCAGAGCAGTAATGCCTGATATTTCTGGGATCAATTCAGAAAGTGCAGCATATATACATTCCAAAGAGGCAGAGATATTCTTAAGGCAGGATGACACAATCGTGACTGACAAGAGAAGTCAAAGCCAACATAAAAGCTAAAGAGGGGGTATATAATCGAACAAAAATTAGTCAGAAGTTAGAGGATTGGGAAGCTTTCAAAAATCAACAGAAGACAACTAAAAAAAATCATAGAAAGAAGGAAAAGATGGAATACAAAATCTGACCAATATTGTTAAAGAGGATACCAAACGTTTCTTCTGATATATAAAGTATAAAACAGAGGCAAAAGTAATATCAGATCACTGAAAGTTGATGCTGGAGAGGTAGTAAAAGGGGACAAAGAAATGGAGGAAAAACTGAATAAGTACTTTGCATCATTCTTCATTGTAGAAGACACTAGCAGTATGTTGAAGGTTTGAGAGGGTCAAGGATCAGAAATGTGTGAATTTGCGATTACAAGGGAAAAGGTTGTAGGGAAACTGAAAGGTTTGAAGGTAGATAAGTCACCTGAACCAGATGGTGTACACCCCAGGGTTCTGAAAGAGGTGGCAGAAGAGATTGTGGAGACATTAATAATGATCCTTCAAGAATCAATTGATTCTGGCATGGTTTGGGAGGAATGGAAATTTGCAAATGTTACTCCACTCTTCAAGAAGGGACAGAGACAGAAAGGAAATTATAGGTCAGTCAGTCTGACAGTCTGACCTCTGTGGTTGGGAAGATGTTGGAGTTTACTGGTTTTGAAGTACTTGGGGGCACATTTACATTATATGTCAATGATTTGGAAGACAGAATCTCAGACCAGAGGACACAGCCTCAGAATAAAGGGATACCCTTTTAAAATGGAGATGTGGAGGAATTTCTTTAGCCAGATAGTGGTGAGTCTATGCAATTCATTGCTATAGGCCGCTGTGGAGGTCAAGTCAGTGGGTATATTTAAAGCAGAAGGACATGGAGAAAACATAGGTGATTGAGGCTGAGAGGAAAATGCTTCAGCCATGCTGAAATAGCAGAGCAGACTCAATGGACCAAATGGCCTAATATTGCTCTTATCGTCCTACAGAGGGCAAAAAATAATTTTCCACCAATGCACACCTGACATTAAATCTCAGAACAAGAGCGTTCAGGTTGTGAGTATTCATTCATAAAAATGTAAGCTGTATTTAAGGAATTGCCAACTTAATAGTTTGGCTCTCCATTAAAATAAGCTCATTGTAGAAACAGCCGATACTTATCCTGCACTAATGCCAAGCACACTGTATGGTGTGCACATTCCCAACAGTGGGCTCAAGATCTTGGGATAAACTTCAAATTGAGCAGATGGAAAATTCACGTTAGAACACTAATACGATTTTAATCAATGCTTGACTGTGTTTTATACAGCTTTAAAATCTTAATTATACTTATTACAGTCATGTGAATCTTCCTGATGGGATTTAATTGAACATGTTATCAATGGGTAATTGCATCTAGTTATTTTAATAAAGCCATTTCAAAAGTACAGATTATTATCATAAAATCCATGCCTGTACCATGGACATAATACCTTCAATCTCATTTTGAGGAGGTTAGTGAAAAAAACACATGATAGCCAGTTTTCAAGACTGAAGTATAATACTCAGTTAAAGGGTCTAAACTCGAAACATCAGCTCTTTATTCTTCTCTGTCCATGCTGCCTGATCTGATGCGTTCCTCCAGAACTTTGTATGCATTGCTCTGGATTTCCAGCATCTGCAGAATCTCGTGTGAGTATATTGTTCAGCTACTATTGTCTAACATGGACACTTTGCTGAATGAAATTCGGGTGAATTTCTGATGTTGTAGCTGCAAAAGAGGAAATGAGTTGAGACAAAATATAATTTTGTTTGAAGTAATGCAGGGTAGACTCTTTATGCTGCCATCTATCAAAATTAACTAGGAAGTGCCTTATTTTATATTTTATCATGAGACGTTTTAAGTTTCATTGAGTGAATAGTGAACTCAGTTTTCCATTGGACTTCTTCTGATATCCAGTGTTTGATGATGAACGATACTCTTGTTGTTATCAGGCATAAATATAAGTTGATGCCCATTAATGCCATTAAAATCATCGATGATGTCCTAATTCAGAAAGTGAGTGAGTTTAGTTTTAGACACAGGAGCAGGACTAGGCCATTGGTCCTTTGAATCTTCTTCACAATTTCATCATGGCTGATTTATTATCCCTCTCAACCCCATTCCCCACATTCTCTTCATGATCTTTGATCCAGTTACTAATCAAGAACCTATCAAACTTCACTTGAAGTACACCCAATGATTTGACCTCCACAGCTGTCCAATGCAATGAACTTCACAGATTCTCCTCCTTCAGGCTAAAGAAATTCCTGCTCATCTCTGTTCTAAAGGCACACCCTTGTGTTCTGAGGCAGTATCCTCTGGCTCTAGACTCCTCACTATAGGAAACATTGTCTGCATGTCCACTCTTTCAATATTCAATAGATTTAAATGAGAACCCCCTCATTCTTCTGAACTCCAGTGAATGCAGGCCCGGAGCTATCAAATGCCTCTCATAGATTAAACCTTTCATTCCTGGGATCATTCTTCTGAACCTCCTCTGGATCCTTTCCAGTGCCAACACATATGCTTCTTAGATGAGGAGCCCAAAACTACTCATAATACTCCAAGTGAAGTTGGGATTTCCAGGAAGTTAACAACAAGGATGAAGAATCTATCTCAGTGACCACTGACTTTCTTTGCAAGAAGAGAACACCTCCCCTGTCCTGGATTCTAGAAGATATTTCCATCACTTGAAACTTCCCTGAAGGTCTCCATCTTCCACAGAAAGCCACTAATTTGAGAAGAACAACCTTATGCTCTGTTTTTAGCCACTGTATACTTTCATCCTTGCACCTCAATTGGATTCAAGGTTGCATCTATCAAATAACGTCTGAATCCCAAGTTCAAATTTCAAAGTTCAAAGTAAATTTATTTTCAAAGTATGTATATACCTATGTTCTACAATGAGATTCATTCTTTTGCAGACATTTACAGTAGGGTAAAGATATACAATAGAATCAATGAAAAACTGCATTCAAAGACTAACAAGCAACAAATGTGCAAAAGAAAACAAAGTGTTCAAATAGAAAAAAAATATAATATTTAGTAAGTAAACAAATAACACTGAGAACATGAGTTGTAGCGTCCTTGAAAGTGAGCCCATAGGTTGTGTTTGGTGATAAGTTCAGTGTTCTGGTGAGTGAAGTTATCCACATTGGTGCAGGAGGCTGATGCTTAAAGGAATCCTAAGCCCAAAGAAGTATTTTATCAAAGTTCAAATTCCAAATTACATCTATCATCAAAGAATTAAAAACATTATAAACCTTGAGATTTTGTCTCCCAGCAGGCAGCCATAAAACAAAGAAACCAAAAAGATATCATTAAAATAAAAGAACACCGTCATACACCCAATGTGCAGGGAGAGAAAAAGAAACAAATCGTACAAGCAATAACAGTAGGCAAATAACATTCAGAACAAAAGAGAGTTGACATACAGGAAGTCAGGCATCACTGCAGCTGGTGCAGACCACAGCTTCAGGTCACTGCAGAGCTGAGTAAATGTTGTACAGCAGCGAGCAGAACCAACCCAACTTCTTTGTCCTTCCTCTATAAAGCCCAGTCCAAGTTAACATCAACCCCTATACATACAAAATTATATTAATTAAGAAGTAATTACTGTGGCTTGAAGAAACCATTTGGAAAGAAGAAGAGATGCCAGTTTACTCATCATTTTCTTTCCGTTCAAGAGTTTAAACTATTTTAAACTTTTGGATTCTAACAGCAAATCTAACAGGCCATTTATTCAGCATTTTCATTTGATGTAATTTGATCATTTCCAAACTGGTTTTATTTCTCTGTACTGTTGTTGGAGGGGAATGGAGGCGTCGACGCTGAGGTTTTCTTCTTTTCCATTTTTAAGTTGTTAGTTTTGCCCAAGTCTTTTAGTTTAGTTTAGTTGTTTTTCTTTCTTTGGGATGGGTTTTTTTTTCTTTTTTTTGTCTTTTTCCTTTTTTTTTGCTTTATATTATCAGTGATCAGTTCTACATGTATGGGAGTTTTGGTAATTTCCACTATTTGGTTTTGCAATTACTCTTTTTTTAAATGTAACAATACATCTCATATTATCTGTATTACTGCTATGTTTTGTTTCTATATTTTGAAATTAATAAAAAGATTGAAAAAGAAAAGGATTCTAACAGCAAATAGTCATGTTTATTAAATTATTGAATCAATCTAAATCTACTGTGTATTTACTTGCTCAGTGTTAGTGTTTTATTTGTTTTGTCTTATAATAATTTGTTTTATACAATTATTATGAAGTGTTACACGATAAATTTGCATCCATCAATAAACTGATTAGTGGATCCATTAAGCCAGAGTATATTTACATTTGTTAAAATGTTGTTATTAATGTGATGGTAGGTGTCAACATCATTACTTATTTAAAGCCAGTGGGGCATTAATTATTGAATTTCGGAATTTAGATGCTAGTTTAAAAGGCACTTACTGTGAAGAAATGACAGCCTAGAGATCTTTCCACACTGGGAAAGGCATGGTGCAAGGAGATCACCCAACAGTGAAATGGAAGGTGTAATAGAAAAGTTGTTATTGGAGCAAGCTATTGCATAGAATAGATATTACTATTTACATTGATTTTGGTATTGATTTATTTTTGCCACATGTACCCATATACAGTGAGAACTTGTCTTGCATCCTGTTCATAAAATCATTACACAGTGCACTGAGGTAAAACAAGGTAAAGCAATAATAATACAGAATAAAGTGTAACAGCTGCAGAGAAAATGCTGGTAAACAATAAAGTGCAAGATCATAAGGAGGTACATTGTGAGGTCAGGAGTCCATTTTATCGTACAAGAGGTCTAAACAAGAGTCTGGTAACACTGGGAGAGAGCCGGTAGTATGTACTATCAAACTTCTGTATCTTCTGCCCAATGGGAGAGGGGAGAAAACAGAATGTTGGATGTGGGCAGGGTCTTTGATTATGTTAGCTGCTTTACTGAGACTAATGCAGAAGCCTTTACTCAATCTACACTTGCAACAGCAGCCAAGTGTAACATGGAATGAGGGAGGGAACAGAGAATTGAGGGAGAGGTTGTAAGTTAGAGGTGACAGGTACTGGAGCTTTAGCAAAGGGAGCTTTGGAGCTGGAGGTGGCAGACATGACTGATGATGACTGGCTATGCTTCAACGTGGAACATGGAACATGGGATCTGGGCTGTCAGACATGCAAAAGGCAACCCTAGTGGTGGTGGCATAGACACTGTTAACGTTGGGAGCAGATGCCAAGCAACTTATGTAAAGAAGAATCTTGAACACTACACATCAAAGTTAACTGTCTTAACCAAAGGTGAAGTGAATTTCACTTCTCTAATTAAGTTTATTTGTCATGAGTGCATCAAACCATACAGTGAAATGCATCATTTGTGTTAACAAGTACAAACCCAGTGATGTACTAGCAACCAGCAGTGTCATCACACATTCTGCCACCAAAGCAGCATGCCCACAATGCTCAGTAGAATAACGGAACGTAGCAAGCAACAGAACAACACCAGCAAATTCAAGCCCTATTCCTCCTTCCCAGCCATGCACATACACAGTCTCCAGCCTCCGGCAGACTCAGGCCTGCAGACATTGGGCTTTGACCTCCGCTGCAGACTCACACAGATTCACAGACTTGGACCTAGCCAACAGGCCACGATTTCCAGTTTTCTGATTTATCCATTGGGCCTCAATCCTCAGCATCGAATCTAAGACATGACAATCACCAAACACAAAACCTCAAACTGTAGAGTCACCAATGATAGCACCCTAAACACTAGGCCTCGAACTCTGGTCTCACTGATTCATGAACCGAGGAGGTCATCGGAACGTGATCCTTCTGTCCACATAGAACTTGCCGACAACTCACGGACTGGAAGGGCCCTCAACCAGTCTCTGGCATTCGGACATCCAATATCCGACCGCAGGTGTCTTTGTCTCCGTAGCTCATATTCAAACGTTGAGTGGAGACTTCAACTTTACCATGAATTCCCCACATCCCTGGCCCTAACTCTAACTTAACACCTAATTTCCCTCACTGTCCCCAAAGTCATCCTTATGAACCAACAAAAAATTAAATTTAAACAATTAAACAATTATAAAACAATGGAATCAGAGCTGTGACTCAATAGAGGAAAGCCTTGTAACCTTTCTGATACTGTCTGTCTGCAGAGAAAATATCCCAAGTTTGTCCACCCAGGTAGTCCTGTCTGTAGATATTTGCAGGGAGGTAGAAGATGGCTGTGCAGGGTTGGAGGCCTATGAAACCAAAAGCTGAAGACAGATTACCTCAAAAGGAAGGACATTAGTAACTCAGCAAAGATTAGTTAAATAATTCAGATCATTAAACTATCACTTAATGCACAGTGCTACTTCTCAGTAACCTTTTCCTAGAAGTTCAGTCAGTCTTTCAGCAATATGGAACATAGAATGTAGAACAGTACAGCACAGGAACAGGCCATTCGGCCCACAATGATGTGCCGGCCCAATTAAATTAGTAATCAAATGGCCAACTAAAATAATCCCCTCTGCCTATACAATGTCCATATCTTTCCATTTTCCTCTCCTGTGCCTATCTAAATATCTCTTTCAAGTCTCAAATGTATCTGCGTCTGCAACAATCTGAGCCAGCACAATCCAGGCACCCATCACTCTCTGAATAAAAAACCCGCCCTTCATATTTTCTTTGAAATTACCTCCTCTCACCTTCAATGCATGCCTTCTGGTGTTAGACAATTCAACCCTGGGAAAAAGATACTGTCTGTCTACTCTATCTATGCCTCTCATAATCACATAAACCTCTAACGGGTCCACTCTCGGCCTTTGCTACTCCAGATAAAAAACCCAGTTTGTCCACCCTCTCACTGTAGCTCATGCCTGCTAATCCAGGCAGCATCCTGGTAAACTTCCTTTTGTACCTCCTCCAAAGCCACGACATTATTCCTATAATGGGACAACCAGAACAATATGCAATACTTCAGATATCTTCAATGAAATCCCGGTAAACTTTCTGATCCTCAGATGGAGATGGGGGTGTGTACTGACGCTAAATATACCAGCTAGTTGAGTGATGACACAACAACAACCTTGCACTCAATGTCAGTAAGACGGAAGAGCTAATTGTGGACTTCAGGAAAGATAAAACAAGGGAACACAACCAATTCTCATAGAAGGATCAGAAGTGGAGAGTGAGCAATTTCAAGTTCCTGGGTGTCAAGACCTCTGAGGATCTAACCTGGTCTCAACATATTAACACAGCTATAAAGAAGGCAAGACAGCAACTATATTTCATTAGGAGATAGAAGAGATTTGGTTTGTCACCTAAAACACTTGAAGACTTCTATAGATATACAAATTTCATGACATATCGCTGTGATAATAAACCTCCTTCTGATTCTGATCCTTAAGTATTGACACCTTCCTGACTTCATAAAGCCATGATGCAGAAGTGCAGGGTTTTATAAAATTATACTTATGGAGCATAGATTTCAACGCAATCTTATATTGCATTTATTGATTTACTTTCTCTGTTAGTTCTCCTTGTACGTTTTTGAAAACTCTTGGAAAATTGCTACAGATTATTTTCAATTTAAAATTTTCAACATTTTATGCGGAATGTATGCAAATGAATGTTTCTATTTTCTATACATTTATCTGTGTTAAATTGCCTCTTACATAATGAATACAAATTATTCACAATTCTCACCTTTTTACCTTCGTTCTATTTCATATCCGTTCTACATTTTCTTTCTAATCTCAAAGACTTCAATTTTCCTTCGACTAATAGGCCTTAGTTGTCTGTAACTGTTAACCATTCTGAATATGGGAACTAAATTAAACTTTTTCCAATATACAGTAGTGTGCAAAAGTCTTAGGCACCTATGGTTTCAGATGGTACGGCCTCTACAGAGCCCTGATCTCAACATCACCGAGGCTGTTTGGGATTACCTGGAGAGAAAGAAGCTAGCGAGACTGCCAAAGTCTGCAGAACTGTGGCAAGTTCTCCACAATGCTTGGTATGATTTACCAGCAGTTTTTCTTTTAAAACTGCATGGCAGTATGCCTAAGGGAATTTATACAGTTTTAAAGACAAAGGAGGGGGGGTTCACACCAAATATTAACTTGATTTGCTTTTTTTTAAAAATTGTTTACTGCTCTTTATATGATTTTTTTGATATTTAGAAACTTTTCATTTCATTATTTTTGAAAGCATCCTCACTTCACAGAATTTTGCTACAGTCTTTTGCTGTATCCTTACCGAAGACAATTGACCCTCTTGTTAAAAAAGTCGTTAACATCTCAAAGATATGCTTCTTCAATTCTTCCAGCTCTCTGGAATAAATTCAAACTAATCCTAGAGCTTATTTATTTTAAGACTTGCCCATAACATCTATCTCATTTATATTGAAGTCATGAGTATTGCCTTGGTTATTCCTTTCTTCAAAAGGCCACGAGGCTTACATCTTCCCTTGTGAATACTGTGAAGAAGCAATCAGTTAACATATTTACTATTTCATGCTCATCCTTGGTTTCAATCTGATTTGCATCATAACCTTTTCTCTGTCTGCCCTCTTGTTCCTGAGGTGCTGAATAAACATGGCATCAATGTTGATGGAGCTCGCTGGGGAAAGAATGCCTGACAAGTTGCTTTGGAACCAAAGACAAAGGCAGAGCTGGCTCTAAGGCAAAATACCACGTTCAATATTTTGGTGTATGGAATGTATAGACATAATTTTAACCCATTTAATATCACATAATCAGACATGATCCAAGAAGAATATTGTTTTATACATTTTCTATGTCAGGAATATTTTTCTGACTTGTTCACTACTAATAGTCCATGAGACCATAAGACATAAGAGCAAAAATAGACCATTTGACCTATTGAATCCACTCCACCATTCCACTGTGGCTGATTTACTAATGCTCTCAACCTCATTCTCCTGCCTTCTCTTCGTAACCTTTGACTGTCTGACTAATGAAGAATATATCCACTAATATGTTCCACTAATAGAAAGGTTGTGAGTGGTGGTAAAAATCTTCTGAGGTGTATATATTTCAATGCTAGGAGTATTGCGGGGAAGGCGGATGAGTTGAGGGCGTGGATTGACACGTGGAATTATGACGTTGTAGCAATTAGTGAAACTTGGCTACAGGAGGGGCAGGACTGGCAGTTTGATATTCCAGGGTTCCGATGTTTTAGATGTGATCGAGGCAGAGGAATGAAAGGTGGGGGAGTGGCATTGCTTGTTAGGGAAAATATTACAGCAGTGCTCAGGCAGGACAGATTAGAGGGCTTGTCTACTGAGTCCTTGTGGGTGGAGCTGAGAAACAGGAAAGGTATGGCCACATTAGTGGGATTGTATTACAGACCACCCAATAGTCAAAGAGAATTGGAAGTGCAAATCTGCAGAGAGATAGCAGGCAACTGCAGGAAACATAAAGTTGTGGTGGTAGGAGATTTTAATTTTCCATATATTGATTGGGACTCCCATACTGTTAGGGGTCTAGATGGTTTAGAGTTTGTAAAATGTGTTCAGGAAAGTTTTCTAAATCAATATATAGAGGGACCAACTAGAGGGGATGCAATATTGGATCTCCTGTTAGGAAACGAGTTAGGACAAGTGACAGAAGTCTGTGTAGGGTAGCACTTTGGTTCCAGTGATCATAACACCATTAGTTTCAACTTGATCATGGACAAGGATAGATCTGGTCCTAGGGTTGAGGTTCTTAACTGGAAGAAGGCCAAATTTGACGAAATGAGAAAGGATCTAAAAAGCGTGGATTGGGACAGGTTGTTCTCTGGCATGGATGTGATCAGTAGATGGGAAGCCTTCAAAGTAGAAATTTTGAGAGTGCAGAATTTTCATGTTCCTGTCAGGATTAAAGGCAAGGTGAATAGGAATAAGGAACCTTGGTTCTCAAGGGATATTGCAACTCTGATAAAGAAGAAGAGGGAGTTGTATGACCTGTATAGGAAGCAGGGAGTAAATAAGGTGCTTGAGGAGTATAAGAAGTGCAAGAAAATACTTAAGAAAGAGATCAGGAGGGTTAAAAGAAGACATGAGGTTGCCTTGGCAGTCAAAGTGAAGGATAATCCAAAGAGCTTTTACAGGTATATTAAGAGCAAAAGGATTGTAAGGGATAAATTTGGTCCTCTTGAAGATCAGAGTGGTCGGCTATGTGCGGAACCACAGGAAATGGGGGAGATCTTAAATAGTTTTTTTACGTCTGTGTTTACTAATGAAACTGGCATGAAGTCTATGGAATTAAGGGAAACAAGTAGTGAGATCATGGAAACTGTACAGATTGAAAAGGAGGAGGTCCTTGCTGTCTTGAGGAAAATTAAAGTGGATAAATCCCCGGGACCTGACAGGGTGTTCCCTCGGACCTTGAAGGAGACTAATGTTGAAATTGCAGGGGCCCTGGCTGAAATATTTAAAATGTCGCTGTCTACAGGTGAGGTGCCGGAGGATTGGAGAGTGGCTCATGTTGTTCCGTTGTTTAAAAAAGGATCGAAAAGTAATCCAGGAAATTATAGGCCAGTAAGTTTAATGTCGGTAGTAGGTAAGTTATTGGAGGGAGTACTAAGAGACAGCGTCTACAAGCATTTGGATAGACAGGGAATTATTAGGGAGAGTCAACATGGCTTTGTGCGTGGTAGGTCATGTTTGACCAATCTATTGGAGTTTTTCGAGGAGGTTACCAGGAAAATGGATGAAGGGAAGGCAGTGGATATTGTCTACATGGACTTCAGTAAGGCCTTTGACAAGGTCCCGCATGGGAGGTTAGTTAGGAAAATTCAGTCGCTAGGTATACATGGAGAGGTAGTAAATTGGATTAGACATTGGCTCGATGGAAGAAACCAGAGAGTTGTGGTAGAAAATTGCTTCTCCGAGTGGAGGCCTGTGACTAGTGGTGTGCCACAGGGGTCAGTGCTGGGTCCATTGCTATTTGTCATCTATATCAATGATCTGGATGATAATGTGGTAAATTGGATCAGCAAGTTTGCTGATGGTACAAAGATTGGAGGTGTAGTAGACAGTGAGGAAGGTTTTCAGAGCCTGCAGAGAGACTTGGACCAGCTGGAAAAGTGGGCTAAAAAATGGCAGATGGAGTTTAATACTGACAAGTGTGAGGTATTGCACGTTGGAAGGACAAACCAAGGTAGAACATACAGGGTTAATGGTAAGGCACTGAGGAGTGCAGTGGAACAGAGGGATCTGGGAATACAGATACAAAATTCCCTAAAAGTGGTGTCACAGATAGATAGGGTCGTAAAGAGAGTTTTTGGTACATTGGCCTTTATTAATCAAAGTATTGAGTATAAGAGCTGGAATGTTATGATGAGGTTGTATAAGGCATTGGTGAGGTGGAATCTGGAGTACTGTGCTCAGTTTTGGTCACCAAATTACATGGAAGGATAGAAATAAGGTTGAAAGAGTGCAGAGAAGGTTTACAAGGATGTTGCCGGGACTTGAGAAACTCAGTTACAGAGAAAAGTTGAATAGGTTAGGACTTTATTCCCTGGAGCTTAGAAGAATGAGGGGAGATTTGATAGAGGTATATAAAATTATGATGGGTATAGATAGAGTGAATGCAAGCAGGCTTTTTCCACTGAGGCAAGGGGAGAAATAAACCAGAGGACATGGGTTTAGGGTGAGGGGGGAAAAGTTTAAAGAGAATATTAGGGGGGGCTTCTTCACATAGAGAGTGGTGGGAGTATGGAATGAGCTGCCAGATGAGGTGGTAATTGTGGGTTCTTTTTTAACATTTAAGAATAAATTGGACAGTTACATGGCTGGGAGGTGTATGGAGGGATATGGTCCGTGTGCAGGTCAGTGGGACTAGGCAGAAAATGGTTCGGCACAGCCAAGAAGGGCCAAAAGGCCTGTTTCTGTGCTGTAGTTTCTATGGTTTCTAAGGTTTCTATATCAACCTCTGCTTTAAATATACCCAATGACCTGGCCTCCACAGAACTGAAAGGGTCTATTGGTTCCATGTTAAAGTACAGTGCAGAGTGGGACAGACTGGGTAAAGACTGTAGGTTACAGCTTCAAAATTGGATATGGTTTGGTGCCTGGTAGAGGCATTTTATTACACAAAATTTGACTGCCATTGTGGTCAGTTTGGGGCAAAATCATAGCAATCAACTAAAATAGTGTATATTGCGCATAATGTAAATTAATGCCCTTGAATATTTTAGGCATTGACTGATTTGTTCATCATATCTGAATTTGACTGTACTGGAACCTGTGCGGGAGAGCTTTTCAAGTGGAACAGCCATTGCACTGCGGCAGTTCTGCTCTCTCAACCTTGGAATTCCAGGTCCGATCATATGAGTAGTCTTCACAAATAGGGTCTTGCTTGGCTGTAGCGGATGAGTATGACTTCTTTTGTGCCTTCTCACACTCTTCACTCGCCACAGAACATTGCAGAAACAGCTTCCCAACCATTATAACTCACCGTTGATTTCATCTTCTCAGTCCACAGGAGCTAACTATGCATGCTAGGATAGGCATGTCCCTATCTCCCTTGGATATGAAGTCTGCTGACTACCCCTACGTACTTTAGCTGGCCTTTCGAAGTTGTTTGTCTGTTTATATGTTATTTTTTGTAAATTCTGTGTTCTTTTCAGTGTAAATGCCTGCAAGAAATTGAATCTTAAGTTAGTATAAGGTAATGCATGTCTAGTTAGCTAATCACTTTACTTTGATTGGTAAGGCTTGCAGGTAGTCTACATGGATTTTAGTAAAGCATTTGACAAGGAATCCCTTGGTAGGTTCATCCTGATGATTAAGATGCATAAGATCCATGGTGACTTGGCCATATGTATTCAAAATTAGCTTGCCCATAGAAGGCGCAATGGTGGTAAATGGGAATGATTCTGTTTGAACATCCATGATTGGTAGTGTTCTGCAAGGATCCACACTGGAAATTTTGCTGTTTGGGATAAGTACATAAAATGATTTGGATGAAAATGTGAATGGATGGGTTAGTCAGTTTACAGCTGATACAAAGATTGTTGGTTTTGTGTTTAACGTAGAAGATTGCCAAAGTTTGCAGTGGGATATAGATTAGTTGCAGATATATCAAAGAAATGTCTGATGAAGTTTAATCTGGGCAAATATGAGGTGTTGAACTTTGAGAGACCAAATGTATCCTGACTTGTTAAGGCAAGACCCTTTACAGTACTGATGTATACATGTATCCTGAGGTCCAAGTCCAGAGATCCCTGAAAGTTGATGCACAGGTTGATAAAACATTAAAGAAGGCATATGACATACTTATATTCATTCAACAATAAGACATAAGAAATAGGAGCAGAATTAGGCCATTTGGTCCATCAAGACTGCTGAGCCATTCAATTACAGCTGATCGATTTTTCCCTGCTCAGTCCCATTCCCCAGCCTTCTCCCCTTAACCATTGATGCCATGGCCAATCAAGAACCTATCAAGCCAAGTCTTAAATACACCCAACGACCCAACCTCCACCGCTGCCCTTGGAAACGGATTCCACAAATTTACCACCCTTTGGCTAAAGAAATTTCTCTGCATTTCTGTTTGAAATGGACACCCCTCTATCCTGAGGCTCTTGACTCCCCCACCATGGGAAACATCCTTTTCACATCTGCCATGTCTAATGATTTCACCATTAGGAAGGTTTCAATGAGATCAGACCTCATCCATCTAAATTCCAGTGAGTACAAGAACAGAACCATCAAACGTTCCTCGTAGGATAACCCTTTCATTCCCAGAATCATCCTTGTGAACTTCCTCTGAACATTCTCCAAAGCCAGCACATCTTTTCTTAGATGAAGAGCCCAGAACTGTTCACAATACTCAAAGTGAAGTCTCACCAGTGCCTTATAAAGCCTCAGCATCACCTCCCTGCTCTTGTATTCCAGACCCCTTGAAATGAATGCTCACATGGCATTTGCCTTCTCACCACCAACTCAAACTGCAAGTTAACTTTCAGGATGTTCTGCACAAGGACTCCCAAGTCCTTTTGCATCTCAGATTTTGGGATTTTCTTCCCATTTAGAAAATAGTCTGCACGTTTATTTCTTGTACCAAAGTGCATGACATTGTATTTCATTTGGCATGTTCTTGCCCATTCTCTTAATCTCTCTATGTCCTTCTGCAGTCTTCCTGTTTCCTCGACACTACCTGCTCCACCACCAATCTTCGTATCATCTACAAACCTGGCAACAAAGCCACCTATACCATCATCTAAATTGAGATACAGCATAAAAGGAAGTAGTCCCAACACTGACCCCTGCAGAACACCACTAGTCACTGTCAGCCAACCAGAAAAGGCTCTTTTTATTTCCTCTCACTACCTTCTATTAATCAGCCAATGGTCTAACCATGCTAGTAACTTTCCTGTAACATCACGGGCTCTCAACTTGGTAAGCAGCATCATGTGTGCCTGCTTGTTAAAGGCCTTCTGAAAACCCAAATATACCACATCCATTACATCCTCTTTATCTATTCTACTTGTAATCTCCTCAAATAATTCCAACAGGTTCATCAGGCAAGATTTTCCCTTAAGGAAAGCATGCTGACTTTGTTCTATCTTGTCCCGTGTCACCAAGTACTCCATAACCTCATCCTTAATGGTTGAATCCAACACCTTCCCAACTATTGAGGTTAGACTAACTGGTCTATAATTTCCTTTCTGCTGCCTCCCTCCTTTCTTAAAGAGATGAGTGACATTTTAAATTTTGCAGTCCTCCGGAACAATGCCAGAGTCCAATGATTTTTGAAAGATCATTACTAATGCCTCCACAATCACTATTCCTACCTCTTTCGGAACCCTAGTGCAGTTTATCTGATCCTGGTGACTTTAGGTGTTTTAGCTTTTTGAGCACCTTCTCCCTTGTAATAGTAGCTACACTCACTTCTCTTCCCTTACACCCATCAATACTTGACACACCGCTAGTGTCACCCACAGTGAAGACTGATGCAAAATACTTATTTAGTTTATCTGCCATCTCCTTGGACCCTGCTATTATTTGTGACCTCATTTTCCAGTAGTCCTATATCCACTCTCATCTCTCTTTTATTGTTTATATTCTTGAAAAAACTTTTTCTATCCAACTTGATATTGTTTGCTAGCTTACTTTCATATTTCACCTTCACCCTCCCAATGAGTCTTTTGGTTACTTTATGTAGGTTTTTAAAAGCTCTCCAATTCTCTAGCTTCCTGCTATTTTTTGCTTTATTGTGTGCCCTCTCTTTTGCTTTTACATTAGCTTTGACTTCCCTTGTCAGCCACTGTTGTATAATTTTGCCATTTGAGTATTTCTTTGTTTTTGGAATACATCTATTCTGAATCTTCCTCATTTTTCCCAGAAACTCAAGCTATCACTGCTCTGCTGTCATCCCTGGCAGCATCTCCTTCCAAGTTACTTTGGCCAACTCCTCTCTCATACCACCATAACCTCCTTTCCTCCACTGAAATACTGCTATGTCAGACTTTCCTTTCTCCGCATCAAATTTCAAGTTGAACTCAATCATATTGTGATCACTGCCTCCTAAGTGTTCTTTTACCTTAAGTTCCTTACTCACCTCTGGTTCATTACATAACACCCAATCCAGTATAGCTGATTCTACAAGTGTGTGAAGAGCAAGAGGGTAAGACATGAGAGAATAAGACAAATCAGGTGTGACAGTGGAAACGTGTGTATGGAACCAGAGGAGATAGCAGAGATACTTAATGAATACTTTGCGTCAGTATTCTTAGAACATAGAACATAGAATAGTCCAGCACAGTACAGGCCCTTCGGCCCACAATGTTGTGTCGATCCTTAAACCCTGCCTCCCATATAACTGCCCACCTTAAGTTCCTCCATTCACCATAGAAAAGGATCTTCGTGATTGTAGGGATGACCTACAGTGGACTGTAAAGCTTGAGCATATAGACATTAAGAAAGAGGATGTGCTGTAGCTTTTGAAAAGCATCAGATTGGATAAATCGCCAGGACCAGACGAGATGTACCCTAGGCTACTGTGGGAGGCAAGGGAGGAGATTGCTGAGCATCTGGCAATGATCTTTGCATCATCAATGGGGATGGGAGAGGTTCCAGAGGATTGAAAGTTTGCAGATGTTGTTCCCTTATTCAGGAAAGGGAGTAGAGATAGCCCAGGAAATTATAGACCAATGGGTCTTACTTCAGTGGTTCATAAGTTGATGGAAAACATCCTGAAAGGCAGGATTTATGAACAGTTTGAGAGGCATAATATGATTAGGAATAGTCAGCATGGCTTTGTCAAAGGCAGGTCGTACCTTACGAGCCTGATTGAATTCTTTGAGGATGTGACTAAACACATTGATGAAGGTAAAGCAGTAGATGTCGCATATATGGATTTCAGCAAGGCATTTGATAAGGTGCTCCATGCGAGGCTTATTGAGAAAGTAAGGAGGCATGGGATCCAAGGGGACCTTGCTTTGTGGATCCAGAACTGATTTGCCCACAGAAGGCAATGGTAGTTGTAGATGGGTCATATTCTGCACAGAGAATGGTGACCAGTTGTGTACCTCAGGGATCTGTTCTCTTCATGATTTTCATAAATGAACTGTATGAGGAAGTGGAGGGATGGGTTAGTAAATTTGCTGATGACACAAAGGTTGGGGGTGTTGTGGATAGTGTGCAGGGCTGTCAGAGTTTACAGCGGGACATCAATAGGATGCAAAACTTGACTGAGAAGTGGCAGATGGAGTTCAACTCAGCTAAGTGTGAGGTGTTTCATTTTGGTAGGTCAAATATGATGGCAGAATATATTATTAATGATATGAGTCTTGGCAGTGGGTGAAGGATCAGAGGGATCTTGCGTTCTGAGTCCATAGGACACTCAAAACGACAGCACAAGTTGACTCTGTGGTTAAGAAGGCATTTGGTGCATTGGCCTTCATCAACTGTGGGATTGAGTTTAAGAGCCGAGAGGTAATGTTGCAGATATCTAGGACCCTGGTCAGACCCCACTTGGAGTACTGTGCTCAGTTCTAGTCACCTCACTACAGGAAGGATGTGGAAACCATTGAAAGGGTGTAGAAGAAATTTACAAGTATGTTGCCTGGATTGGGGAGCATGCCTTATGAGAATAGGTTGAATAAATTTGGCCTTTTCTCCTTGGAGTGGCGGAGGATGAGAGGTGACCTGATAGAGGTGTATAAGATGATGAGACACATTGATCATATGGATAGTAAACACAAAATAATCTGCAGATGCTGTGATCAAAGCAACACTTTCAGTACGCTGGATGAATTCAGCAGGTTGGGCAGCATCAATTAGAAATGATGAGCCGACGTTTTGGGCCGGAACCCTTCGTCAGGACTGAAGAATGAAAGATGGGGGAGGATTCAGAGGCTTTTTCCCAGGACTGAAATGGCTTATATGAGAGAGCGTAGTTTTAAGGTGCTTGGAAGTAGGTACAGAGGAGATGTCAGGGGTAAATCTTTTACACAGAGAGTGGTGAGTGCATGAAATGGGTTGCCGGTGATGGTGGTGGAGGTGGATATGATAGGGTCTTTGCAGAGACTCCTGGATAGGTACATGGAGCTCAGAAAAATAGAGGGATATGGGTAACCCTAGGTAATTTCTACAGTATTGTGGGCCAAAGGGTCTGTATTGTGCTGTAAGTTTTCTATGTTTTCTATGATCCCCTGGTAGGCTCATAAAGCCATCTCATAGGCATTTAACAAATCCACTCTCTTGAGATCCATTACCAACCTCTTTTTCCCAATCTATCTGCATAATCAAATCTCCCATGACTATCATAACATTGTCCTTTTGACACGCCTTTTCTATTGCCCGTTGTAATCTGCAGTACATCCTAGCTACTGTTGGGGGGCCTGTATATAACTGCCATCAGGTTCTTTTTACCCTTGCAGTTTCTTAACTCAACCCACAAGGATTCAACATCTTCCGATCCTATTATTAGATGGGGCACCGAGTTCAGGAGTCAATTATTTGTGTAGCAGTTTATAATTCTCTGCCCAGCAGAGGCGTGGAATCTCAGCCATTGAATCCATTGAAAACAGAAATGTATAGAACGCAGAACATTGAACATAGAACAGTACAGCACAGGGCAGGCCTTTTGACCCACGATGTTGTGTCACCTTTTAACCTAACGCAAGGTCAATCTAATGTTTCCCTCCATATAACCCTCTAGTTTTCTTTTATCTATATACCTACTTAAGAGGCTTTTAAATATCTCTAATGTATCTATCTCTATTGCCACCCCGACAATGCATCTGTGCGCTTACCACTCTATATATAGAACCTACCTCTGACACTTTCTCCCTATAATTTCCTCCAATCACCTTAAATTTATGTCCCCTAGTTCTATCCATTTCTGTCCTGGGAAAAAGGTGCTGGTTGTCCACTCTATCTATGCCACATATCATATTATACATTTATATGAAGTCACCTCTCATCCTCCTTCACTCCAAAAACAAAAGTCCTAGTTCTTTCAACTTCTCCACATGAGATATATACTCTAATCCAGGCAGCAATCTGATAAAGTTCCTCTGTACCCTCTCTACAGCTTCCATATCCTTATAATGTGGCAACCAGAACTGAATACAATATGGCAAATGAGGCAAATCATAATCACAAAAGACTATGCAGATGTTGGAAATCGAAAGCAACAAAATGATGGAGGAACTCAGTAGGACAGGCAACATACAGTTGATGCTTTATGTCAAACCTCTTCACCTGCAAATGTGGTCAAACCAGAGTCCTACAGAGTGAAACTTACCCTTGAACTTGGTACACTGACTAATGAAAGCAACCACACCATACATCTTCTTCAAATGATTCAAACATTTCAATTTGCTATCAGAGAATGTATACAGTATACAACCTGAAATCCTTACTCTTCACAGACATCCATGAAACAAGAAACACCATAGAATGAATGATAGAGACATCAGAACCCTGAGTCCCCCCTCTCACCTCCCATCTCACAAGCACCAGAGAAGCATCAATGCTCCCCTCCACCCCCGCTTGCACCAGCAAAAGCACCGACCCTCCTGCCCCCACCATGCAAGCAATAGCAAAAGCCCCCAGAAGCTTTAATCTAGAGTCCATCAAAGCTACAGTCCATTACCCAGCACTTCAGTATCTCAGACTGGCCACCCTATTGATAGATTTCAGGACACTAAGGGAATAAACAGAACTGAAGTAGATTAATTATGACCTTGTTGGAGTGGACTGAGATGTTGAGATGCCTGTTCCTGCTCCTAATTATGCCCGTATGTTTAGCCCATATATTATATAAAGAAATTACCTGTTAATCAGCTTTAAAATTAGTATTTTACCAAATTTATGAAATCCGTCTTTCATCAGTTATTTTATAAATTACTTGCATTGAGTTTTGAATTTACACAAAGCTTCTTGGTGTATCATTTCTGGCCCATCTGTAATCCACTTCTCTGAGAAAGCAATGGTCCATTCACTGTTCTGTAAAGCCTCAGCAGCCATATTGAATTTCCAGATGGGTCGTCAGAACAGCGCAGGGCCCCATGTGATCTCTCTTCTCTGCCACTTTTTCACCAATCTTGTTTATTGGGGAATCCATCCTGATGTTCTTGATAAAAAACAAGACTGTATTGTATCAAGAACATGTAAAGTTTCTTTGAATGGTAAAAGCAAACCAAATTGCATTGACAATGATGCTATAATTTCATAGTTACTTATTATGACATAGATAGATATGATATGGTCCACTAAGTTCATGTCAGCACCATAAAGAGAATCTCATCAGTCCCCTCTCTCCTTCCTTAGTTCCCTGTTGCCCATTATTTTTCAGTGGTCCAAAAGCTCTCCTTTGCTTCTCCAGCTACTTCATACACCAGGTCCTGAGGAAATTCCTGGATTCTCTTATCAATTTGATTGATGCAGCACAGAAAGCATCCTATCCAGAAGCAACACAGCCTGCTATGGCAACTGCTTTATCCGCATCTGCAAGAAATTACAGCGTGTTGTGAACACAGTCCAGACCACCACACAAACCAACTTCTCCCTCTATTAACTCTGTCTATACTTCCCACTACCACAGGGAAGCAACTAATATAATCATTGACCCCCCCCCCCCTTCCCCTCCCACCCTGATCATTCACTCTTCTCCTCTTTCCCATTGGGCAGAAGATACAAAAGCCCAGGAGTACATATCACTGGAATCAAGATCTGTTATCTTGAATGAACCTCATATATTCTAAAGGATGAACTCTTGAATACTTGATCTTCCAGTCTATCTTGATGTGTTCCTTGCTCCTTATTTGTCTGGCTACCCTGCATTTTTTATGTAATTGCAATAACATATATGCACTTTGTTTTCATTTTATCACCTTGATATAATTATAGTCATAGAAAACTACAACATGGAAGTAGGCCTTTCAGTCCATGCCGAATCATTTAAGCTGTCTAGTCCCAGCAATCTGCAGCTGGAACATAGCCCTCCATATGCCTTCCATTCATGTACTCTTCTCTTAAATATTGAAATAAAAGTCACATCTACCACCTCTGCTGGAAGCTCGTTCCACACTCTCACTACTCTCTGACTGAAGAAATTTCCCCTCATGTTCCCTTTAACTATTTCACCTTTCACCCTTAACCTAAGCCTTCTAGTTGTAGTCTCATCCAATCTTATTGGAAAAAGCTTGTTTGCATATACCCTACAACACACATCAAAGTTGCTGGTGAATGCAGCAGGCCAGGCAGCATCTCTAGGAAGAGGTACAGTCGACGTTTCGGGCCAAGACCCTTCGTCAGGACTAACTGAAGGAAGAGTGAGTAAGGGATTTGAAAGTTGGAGGGGGAGGGGGAGATCCAAAATGATAGGAGAAGACAGGAGGGGGAGGGATGGAGCCAAGAGCTGGACAGGTGATTGGCAAAAGGGATACGAGAGGATCATGGGGCAGGAGGTCCGGGAAGAAAGACAAGGGGGGAGGGGGGGACCCAGAGGATGGGCAAGAGGTATATTCAGAGGGACAGAGGGAGAAAAAGGAGAGTGAGAGAAAGAATGTGTGCATAAAAATAAGTAACAGATGGGGTACGAGGGGGAGGTGGGGCCTAGCGGAAGTTAGAGAAGTCGATGTTTATGCCATCAGGTTGGAGACTACCCAGACAGAATATAAGGTGTTGTTCCTCCAACCTGAGTGTGGCTTCATCTTTACAGTAGAGGAGGCCGTGGATAGACATGTCAGAATGGGAATGGGATGTGGAATTAAAATGTATGGCCACTGGGAGATCCTGCTTTCTCTGGCAGACAGAGCATAGATGTTCAGCAAAGCGGTCTCCCAGTCTGCGTCGGGTCTCGCCAATATATAAAAGGCCACATCGGGAGCACCGGATGCAGTATATCACCCCAGTCGACTCACAGGTGAAGTGTTGCCTCACCTGGAAGGACTGTTTGGGGCCCTGATTGGTGGTAAGGGAGGAAGTGTAAGGGCATGTGTAGCACTTGTTCCGCTTACACGGATAAGTGCCAGGAGGAAGATCAGTGGGGAGGGATGGGGGGTACGAATGGACAAGGGAGTTGTGTAGGGAGCGATCCCTGCAGAATGCAAAGGGGGGGGGAGGGAAAGATGTGCTTAGTGGTGGGATCCCATTGGAGGTGGCGGAAGTTACGGAGAATAATATGTTGGACCCGGAGGCGTGCACAGTATGGGTAGAATTAGTGAGTTGTAGCCATGCTCTGTTGGCACCAAAAGGGTGATGACACATGCAGGCTGCCGAGCTAAATCCTTGCTGATTTGATTTGACATAAACAATGCTTTTCATTGCATGTTTCGATGTACGTGTTTCAAACAAAGCTAATTTTCTTTTTTATCTTTCTGTACTTGAACCTGCCCATTCTTGGAATGAACCTGGAGGCAATTTGACTCAGCAGAACCGAGGTGATGCAGAGTTGAGATGGCGAGTCCTGGACCCGGGCCTGAGAGTGAGGAAGAGCACAAGGTTTGATCAATTTAAGCACTGAGCCAAAGTGGAAAAGCTGGGTACAGGCTGAATTGAGGTGGTGGAGCACCAGCCCGACAGCATATCGAAGTGGCAGGATCCGGGTCTGAGAGCAGGGTCGGGATGATTTAAGCAGTGGACCAAATTCAAAAGGACAAGGTTTCAAGGCTGAAGGCGAGGCATGGGCTGGTTCAAATCACTGCTCCACGAGATTTACTCATCTCTGAGCTGAATCTCAACTCATTGCTCCGCGAAGTTTTCTCGTATCTGCACCCATCTGTGGTTGTGGCCTGCAAATATCAAAGTGCGTACTCATAGTTCTCAATGCTATTTGCTTACTTTTATTGGTAGCACTTATTTTTCTTTCTTTTTTTTCTCTGCACATTGGATGTTTGACAGTCTTCTTTTGTTTTAAAGGGTTCTATTGGGTTTCTTTGTTTTGTAGCTGCCTGTAAGAAGACAAATCTCAAGGTTGTATGAAGTATAAATACTTTGATAATAAATGTATTTTGACTTTGACTTTGGTAGTACTGGTGAACACTCAGGATAACTTAGAGTACTTGACTAATTTACCTGTATGACTTGGGGATGTGACAGGAAACTTGAAAATCCAACAGAATTCCATATATTCATTGGGAGAATTTGTCAATTCCAAGCAGACAGTACTGAGAGTTTAGCATAGATACATACTTGATGGTCAGCATAGAAATCTTAGGCTGAAAGGCCAGATTGATCTTTGACCAAAGGTCAGGATCTAATCCACATTCCTAGAGCTAAGAGACAGCATCACCCAATTTAATTGAATTGAATTGGTTCACATGCACTGAGGTACTGTGAAAAGCTTGTTTGCATGCTGTCCATTCAGATCATTTGAGTACAATGGTGCAATGAGATAGTTCAAGGTAAAAGCAATAACAGAATGCAGAATAAATTGTTACCACTACAGAGAAGGTACAGTGCAAGTAAATGCATTTGTGACACTGTGCTACCCCACTCTTTATTGACTCTAGGGTTTTGGTCCAAAATTCACTGAAGACGCTAAGTATAAATCTTCGAGTGGACAAAGGGCAATTTGACCTCTTATCTGTGATTAATCTGTGATTTTTTGTGATGGTTCATTTGTTAATTTAAAGTGTGGAACAGATCTTTCCAGTTCAATGGGCTGCACCACCCAGTAAACCATCTATTTAACCTTAGCCTAGTCACAGGACAATTTACATATAGCCAATTAACGTACCAACCAGTACATTTTTGGTACATGGGAGGAAACTGGAACACTTGGAGGAAACCTACACAATCACAGGGAGAATGTACAAATTCCTTACACACAGCCTTAGAATTGAATTCTGAAATCTGATGCCCCAAGCTGTAATAGCACTGCGCTAATCCCTATCCAACCATGGCACCCCATTAATTGAGAACCCATTAATGTAATTAATCTGCCAAAGTAACACCATGTCAAAAGTCTGCAAATCAAACACATGTGAATCAAAAATCTTTCTTGTAATCATGAAGGAAATTGCTAACTTAACAAGTGTTATTAGCTTTTCAAAGTACTTTGGTGATTCAATTATGCCAAAGTAATTTTCAGGCAATCTGTCATTGCGTTCAGTTATATCAGAAACGTTATTTACGAACTTGTATTACTCATTCACAAAACTGCAGCAGATTGTTAGCGCAATAACAGTGAGGTCACCATGTTGACAAATAAATGAGGTTGGGAGATGGACTGATGTAATTTTGTTTTACAAAATAGAGAGTACAAAGTAAATTTATTATCAAAGTACATATATGTCACAATATACATCCCTGAGATTTATTTTCTTGCGGTTATAATCAGTAAATCCAAGGACCATAATTGAATCAATGAGGGACTGCACCCAACGGGATGGACAAGCTACTATGTGCAAGAGAACAAACCCCACAAATACAAAAGAAAAAAAAATTAAAAACAAGAGATGAAATGTCCTTGAAAGTGAGTCCACGTGTTATAGGAATAGTTCGGTGATGGGGTAAGTGAAGTCGAGTGTTGTTATTCCCTCTGGTTCAAAAGCCAAATGGTTGAGGGGTAATAACTGTTCCTGAATCTGGTGTTAGTTGTATCAAGCAGAGGAAATGACTACATTATTCCATTTCCTCAAATTTATTTCAGACTACCCTTCAAGATAGAAATAAAGAATATATTGACCCCACAAGAATTCAACAGCGTATCATTTGCTTCCAGTTTGGATTTTTTTGGTGAAATACTAACAAAATTAAAAATGAAGCATATATATTGAAACTGACAGACACATGAGGACCTACCTGTCAGGCTTCTAGAATACAGTTCACAAAAAAAGGGTTTAACCTGCTGCTATCACACTTCCACTGTGAAACTAAACAGACCAGCTTTAGGGCAATAACATGGAGAGGGTGTATCCAGAGGACAAGGTAATAAATAGAAATATTTGACTTACTCTATTTCAAGCCTTCTTATTTACACACAGCAGTGATGCTAATATCTGATATGTAGTGTTTCATATAGTTCCCATTGTAGGTAGGTTTCTTAACTTCCTTTTCATTTCATATAAAAAAAAAAATTCTGAAAGTGATTTCCATCCACACATCATTCTGATATTCAGCAAACAAGAATTTAACCCATAAAAAGGCAGTTATAATATTTGGTCAAGAAGGTAATATAATTACTTTGCATCATACCTTCACTGAGAAATAACCATTTCTCCATCTTCTCTGCAAATACTGACCTTCAAAGTTCAAATGAATTTATTATTGAAGAAAGTATATGTCACCACAAAGTACTACTCCAAGATTAATTTTCTTGCGTGCATTCACAGTAGATACAGAGAAATATAATGGAATTAGTGAAAAATAGACTGACAAATAACCCTTGTGCAAATAAAAAGAAACTGTAAAAAATATGAAAAAAATAAATAATAAATAATATTGAACACATGAGTTGTAAGGTCTTGAGAGTGAGCCCATCGGTTGTGGAATCGTGTCAATGTTGAAGTAAGTGAGGAAATCCACATTGTTTTAGGAGTCTACAACTCTGGCTTCCCATTTCATCCCTTCAGATAATGGTGTATTTGTGAAGATTACCACAGAAGAAAAGTAAACGTGGAAGAATAAGACAAAACAAAAGTAACTCAAACATGCTCTTGATACCTAATTTTGATTGCTATTCTAAATCAGGGTAGAGGTGCTAAAGATAGAGCAAACATTGGAGGAAAACCCTCAAGTTATAATAATCATAAAAGACTGAAGGATTTAAAGGATTCCATCTATATTCTCCAGAAAGCTTAGAATGGGGGTTGACTTAATAGATTTCTAGCTCTATAAATGAACATAGGACATAGAACTTTACAATCCTTCAGCTGATGACATGCTGACTGTCAATCTACTCAAAGATCAATCCAATAGACAATAGACAATAGACAATAGGTGCAGGAGTAGGCCATTTGGCCCTGCGAGCCAGCACCGCCATTCACTGTGATCATGGATGATCATCCACTATCAGTATCCAGTTCCTGCCTTATCCCCATAACCATAGATTCCGCTATCTTTGAGAGTTCTATCCATCTCTTTCTTGAAAGCATTCAGACACTTGGCCTCCACAGCCTTCTGGGGCAGAGCATTCCATATATCCACGACTCTCTGGGTGAAAAAGTTTTTCCTCAACTCCGTTCTAAATGGCCTACCCCTAATTCTTAAACTGTGGCCTCTGGTTCTGGACTCACGCATCAGCAGGAACATGCTTCCTGCCTCCAGCATGTCCAATCCCTTAATAATCTTATATGTTTCAATAAGATCCCCTCTCAGCCTTCTAAATTCCGGAGTATACAAGCCCATTCGCTCCAATCTTTTGACATATGACAGTCCCGCCATCCCGGGAATTAACCTTATGAACCTACGCTGCACTCCCTCAATAGCAAGAATGTCCTTCCTCAAATGTGGAGACCAAAACTGCACACGGTACTCCAGGTGTGGTCTCAGCAGGGCCCTGTACAGCTGCAGAAGGACCTCTTTGCTCTTGTACTCAATTCCCTTTGTTATGAAGGCCAGCATGCCATTAGCTTTTTTCACAGCCTGCTGTACTTACATGCTTGCTTTCAGTGACTGTTGTACAAGAACACCTAGATCTTGTTGTGCTTCCCCCTTTCCTAACTTGACTTCATTTAGATAATAATCTGCCTTCCCGTTCTTACCACCAAAGTGGATAACCTCACATTTATTCACATTAAACTGCATCTGCCCACTCACCCAGCCTGTCCAAGTCACCCTGCAATCTCATAACATCCTCCTCACATTTCACACTGCCTCCCAGCTTTGTGTCATCGGCAAATTTGCTAATGTTACTTTTAATTCCCTCATCTAAATCATTAATATATATCGTAAACAGCTGCGGTCCCAGCACTGAACTCTGCGGTACCCCACTGGTCACCACCTGCCATTCCAAAAGGGACCCGTTAATCGCTACTCTTTGTTTTCTGTCAGCCAGCCAATTTTCAATCCATGTCAGTACTCTGCCCCCAATACCATGTGCCATAATTTTGCCCACTAATCTCCTATGTGGGACTTTATCAAAGGCTTTCCGAAAGTCCAGGTATACTACATCCACTGGCTCTTCCTTGTCCATTTTCATAGTTGCATCCTCAAAAAATTCCAGAAGATTAGTCAAGCATGATTTCCCCTTTGTAAATCCATGCTGACTCGGACCAATCCTGTTACTACTATCCAGATGTGTCGTAATTTCATCTTTTATAATTGACTCCAGCATCTTTCTCACCACTGACGTCAGGTTAACCAGTCTATAATTCCCTGTTTTCTCTCTTCCTCCCTTCTTGAAGAGAGGGACAACATTACCCACCTCCAATCCACAGGAACTGATCCTGAATCTATAGAATATTGGAAAATGATTACCAATGCGTCCACGATTTCTAAATCCACCTCTTTAAGTACCCTGGGATGCAGACCATCAGGTCCCAGGGACTTATCTGCCTTCAGTCCCAACAGCCTATCCAACACCATTTCCTGCCTAATATAAATTTCCTTCAATTCATCCATTACCCTAGGTGTTTTGGCCACTATTACATCTGGGAGATTGTTTGTGTCTTCCCAGTGAAGACAGATCCAAAGTACTTGTTCAACTCGTCTGCCATTTCCTTGTTCCCCATAATAAATTCACCCGCTTCTGTCTTCAAGGGCCCAATTTTGGTCTTAACTATTTTTTAATTTTTCACATACCTAAAGAAGCTTTTACTATCCTCCTTTATATTCTTGGCTAGTTTACCTTCGTACTTCATTTTTTCTCTGCGTATTGCCTTTTTAGTTACCTTCTGTTGCTCTTTAAAAGTTTCCCAATCCTCCGGCTTCCCACTCGTCTTTGCTGTGTTATACTTCTTCTCTTTTATTTTTATGCTGTCCTTTACTTCCCTTGTCAGCCACGGCCTCCCCTTACTCTCCTTAGGATCTTTCTTCCTCTTTGGAACGAACTGATCCTGCACCTTCCACATTATTCCCAGAAACACTTGCCATTGCTGTTCCACTGACATACCTGCTAGGGTATTGTTCCATTGAACATTGACCAGCAAATCCCTCATAGCACCATAGTTCCCTTTGTTCAACTGTAATACTGACACTTCCGAGTTTCCCTTCTCCCTCTTGTAGAAGTTTCTCTTCTCCCTCTTTAATTGTAGATTAAAACTTATCATTTTATGGTCACCACCTCCTAATGGCTCCTTTACTTCGAGGTCCCTGATCAAATCTGGTTCATTGCACAACACTAAATCTAGAATTGCGTTCTCTCTGTTGGAATCCAACAATGCCCTCCTCCATTTCTCAATCATCCATGTGCCTACCTAAGAGTTTCTCAAATGTCCCTGAAGTATCTGCCTCAAACATTACCCCAGGCAGGGCCGTTCACACACCCACCACTCTGTGCAAAAAAAGTCACCTCTGATACTTTCCTCCTATCACTTCAAAATTATGACCGTTCGTACCAGTCATTTTCAACATGATCTATGTCACACCTTTGTAAAGTGACCTCTCATCGGAAAATAAGGTTTTAATAGTTGAGGATTTGAAAGGAAGAAATAGAAGGAATAGGATTATTTCTCGCAACACACACAAAATGCTGGTGGAGCGCAGAAGGCCAGGCAGCATCTACAGGAAGAAGTACAGTCGATGTTTGGGGTCGAGACTCTTCGTCATGACTAACGAAAAAAATAGATAGTACAAGACTTGAAAGTAGGAGGGGGAGAGGGAGACCCGAAATGATAGGAGAAGACAGGAGGGGGAGGGATGAAGCTAAGAGCTGGGAAGTAAATTGGCAGAAAGGATACAAGGCTGGAGAGGGGGGATTATCATAGGACGGAAGGCCTTGGAAGAAAGAAGGGGGGAGTGGAGCACCAGAGGAAGATGGAGTACAGGCAAGTAGTCATTGTGAGAGGGAAAGAGAGAGAAAAAAAGGGAAGGGGTAAGAAGGGGAGGAGGGGTATTAAGGGAAGTTAGAGAAATCAATCTTCATGCCATCAGGTTGGAGATTACCCAGATGGAATATAATGTGTTGTTCCTCCAACCTGAGTATGGCTTCCTCTTGACAGTAGAGAAGGCTGTGGATAGACATATCAGAATGGGAATGGGATGTGGAATTAAAATGTGTGGCTACTGGGAGATCCTGCTTCCTCTGGCAGACAGAGCGTAGGTGTTCAGCGAAGCAGCCTCCCAATCTGTGTTGGGTCTCACTAATATACAGAGGGCCACACCGGGAGCACCGGACACAGTATATCACCCCAGCCGACTCACAGGTGAAGTTTCGCGTCACCTGGAAGGACTGTCTGGGGCCCTGAATGGTGGTGAAGGAGGAAGTGTAAGGGCAGGTGTAGCACTTATTTCGCTTACAAGGGTAAGTGCCAGGAGGGAGATTGGTCGGAAGGGATGGAACGAATGGACAAGGGAGTCGCGTAGGGAGTGATCCCTGCGGAAAGCAGAAAGTGGAGGGGAGGGAAAGATGTGCTTGGTGGTGAGATCCCACTGGAGATACCAGAAGTTACGGAGAATTATATGTTGGTCATGGAGGCTGGTGGGGTGGTAGGTGAGGACAAGAGGAACCCTATCCCTAGTGGGGTGGCGAGAGGATTGGGTGAGAGCAGATTATTTCTCCTTCCTTTTGTAGATTGTACAGCATTATGCCTTTCAATACCTCTCCACATTTACTGTATGTTGACATTGGACAATCAAATTCATTATCAGCTTGTTAATTACTTTTCCATTCATTTCAAAAAAGGAAGGAAAGATATATGTTGAATAAAAATTTTGAAATAACAACTTTTTTCTTTTGATAGGAACATTTACAAAAAAACATTCATCTCAAAGAATTGGGTGATGTTGTGCAATTATTTCCTTTCCTCCCACTTATCAGGGAGTTTAAATGCTCGTCCCACCCACAGACCGAGACACAATTGTGTATGATCGCAAATAACAAGAATAACAATGACAGCAACATTGGGAAAATAAATGGGCCAAGTCTTTCCCAAATAATTGAACAATGCAGGAAAAGGTTAGGAAATGGCCCTAAAGATTAGTCATATAAATATGCTTCAGGACAGATTTTTTTCAAGAGTGAAAAGAAGTTAAAAGATTCAGATAATTATCTGGCCTTGGAGGCAGTGTAGGTGGTTGGAAAGTAAGTGACTTTCACATTCATCTGAATGTTTTAATCACCAAAGGTGAATGAAAGGAAGACTCAACTGAAATCAGAAGAACAGGGGATTAAAGGAAGTTAATAAGATTCAGGATTATTTAATGTCATTGACAGTATACAAGTGTAAAAGAAAACAAAACAGCACTGGATTTTGCTTCTTGAATACTTCTGGGTGCATCTTATAGATTTTGGGCTGCTGATCATGAAAATCACCATAATGTTTCCCTATCACACACCAAGTGTTTGAAATTTCTATGTTTGTCATTTCTATTCATAATTCAAGTCAATTAAAATTTGGGCTACAATGTAAACTGTGCAGTTTTCTATCTTGTCCATGGATGCCTGGGCATGCTTAGGCATGGTGGATGCTGAATGGCAGGACAGATTTGAGAAAGTCTATAAATTCCTGTGAAGGATTTCAATATTTGGGACAGATGTTTCCCAGAATAACTGATGCCAGGATTAAGGAAGGCATTTTTATTAGTCCACAAATCAAGAAGGTCATCAATGACAGGCAGTTTGAAAAACTTTTCGTGGACTGGTAAAAATCATATGGAAGGATGTTGTTGACAATTTTCTTGGGTACCACAGATCACCAAACTGACAACATGCACCAAGTATACAGGACTATGAAGTGCAACATATCACTAAAGGTTCATTTTCTGCATTCCCATTTAGACTTTTTTTCCCTGCAAATCCTGGCTTTGTCATTGACAAGCATGATGAAAGGTGTCACCCGGACATTTCCGTCTTGGAGAAACGGTATCAGGAAAAATGGAACCCGTCAATGCTGGCAAGAAGTCTCAGACACTAAGTACAAATGAAAATCATCAACAGAACATTGTTAGCTTAGTTGAACTATTGCAAAGTGTCAGCACCATTTTGCAATTAAATGCATTATAATCAAAAACATCTAATTTCTTGTTTCTCCAAATTCCTACATAATACCAGTAGTCTGAAATTACACTTGTATTCAGCTTCAGGTGGCCTATCATAAGTAAAAAATATTCTGAGGAAGCATTACTTGAAAAAATTGTTGTCCAGTGTAATTTTTACTCGAGATCAAATGCAGCATTTAAAAAAATCACACTAAGATAGGCGAGAGGTTTTGATATGTCAACAAATAATGCACTGTACAATGAGTTGATCAGTGTAGACAGTATACAAGGCAAGCTTTTTTACTGTATCTTGGTACATGTGACAATAATAAACCAATTCCAGTTAACTGTACTTCAGTGAGGAGGACTACATGAACTACCTGCATAGGCATGTAGTTCTCACACCCCACCCAGTTAATAGGAGTCACATGTCACCCGTTTCCAACTCATCACCTGCAACCTTTTTAAACCCAGCTCTCAGCTATAGCCACACACATCAAAGTTGCTGGTGAATGCAGCAGGCCAGGCAGCATCTCTAGGAAGAGGTGCAGTCGACGTTTCAGGCTGAGACCCTTCGTCAGGACTAACTGAAGGAAGAGTGAGTAAGGGATTTGAAAGTTGAAGGGGGAGGGGGAGATCCAAAATGATAGGAGAAGGCAGGAGGGGGAGGGATAGAGCCAAGAGCTGGACAGGTGATTGGCAAAAGGGGATACGAGAGGATCATGGGACAGGAGGTCTGGGAAGAAAGACAAGGGGGGGGGGGACCCAGAGGATGGGCAAGAGGTATATTCAGAGGGACAGAGGGAGAAAAAGGAGAGTGAGAGAAAGAATGTGTGCATAAAAATAAGTAACAGATGGGGTACGAGGGGGAGGTGGGGCCTAGCGGAAGTTAGAGAAGTCGATGTTTATGCCATCAGGTTGGAGACTACCCAGACGGAATATAAGGTGTTGTTCCTCCAACCTGAGTGTGGCTTCATCTTGACAGTAGAGGAGGCCGTGGATAGACATGTCAGAATGGGAATGGGATGTGGAATTAAAATGTGTGGCCACTGGGAGATCCTGCTTTCTCTGGCGGACAGAGCGTAGATGTTCAGCAAAGCAGTCTCCCAGTCTGCGTCAGGTCTCGCCAATATATAAAAGGCCACATCGGGAGCACCGGACGTAGTATATCACCCCCATCGACTCACAGGTGAAGTGTTGCCTCACCTGGAAGGACTGTTTGGGGCCCTGAATGGTGGTAAGGAAGGAAGTGTAAGGGCATGTGTAGCACTTGTTCCGCTTACACGGATAAGTGCCAGGAGGGAGATCAGTGGGGAGGGATGGGGGGTACGAATGGACAAAGGAGTTGTGTAGGGAGCGATCCCTGCAGAATGCAGAGAGAGGGGGGGAGGGAAAGATGTGCTTAGTGGTGGGATCCCGTTGGAGGTGGCGGAAGTTACAGAGAATAATATGTTGGACCCGGAGGCTGGTGGGGTGGTAGGTGAGGACCAGGGGAACCCTATTCCTAGTGGGGTGGCGGGAGGATGGAGTGAGAGCAGATGTACGTGAAATGGGGGAGATGCGTTTAAGAGCAGAGTTGATAGTGGAGGAAGGGAAGCCCCTTTCTTTAAAAAATGAAGACATCTCCCTCGTCCTAGAATGAAAAGCCTCATCCTGAGAGCAAATGCGGCGGAGAGGGAGGAATTGCGAGAAGGGGATGGTGTTTTTGCAAGAGACAGGGTGAGAAGAGGAATAGTCCAGATAGCTGTGAGAGTCAGTAGGCTTATAATAGACATCAGTGGATAAGCTGTCTCCAGAGACAGAGACAGAAAGATCTGGAAAGGGGAGGGAGGTGTCGAAAATGGACCAGGTAAACTTGAGGGCAGGGTGAAAGTTGGAGGCAAAGTTAATAAAGTCAACGAGTTCTGCATGCATGCAGGAAGTAGCGCCAATGCAGTCATTGATGTAGCGAAGGAAAAGTGGGGGACAGATACCAGAATAGGCACGGAACATAGATTATTCCACAAAGCCAAGAAAAAGCTATAGCCTTTGTTTACTCATTCAAACCAGCCAGTCTCAATCAGTTTCTTCTAGCCTTGATTTACCTTGTTGCCTGGTTGTGTTAAGTATCTGTTCTCTCTTGTTTTGAGGTCACTTTTGGCTTGTTATTTTGTAGTTTATTAGTAAAATATCATTTACACCTAAATTGTCTCCACTGCTCTGCTTTTGGGTCAGGGCTCCTCTCCATTTCTTAATACTATGTGCAGGTATGCTGAATAGCAAAAGCAAATTGCAATAGACAGAAAGAAGTGGATGAATGGATCAGACTGAAGTTCTACAGTCTCACCATATCTACCCATTACTGATGCTGAACATTAAAATGATCACAGAAGGAAAAGACTCCAAGAAGATCCTGATTTTCTTGAGAAGGGGTTCCAGCAGGTGGAGAGAAAGGCTGCAGCATTCAGAGCTAGCCCCCAAGAAGATCACAAACTTCATATGCTTTGGAGGCTTGCATGCCTCAATGACCCAAAGATCTATGTTAGCTGCCATCAGGGTCTTGTAATTTGGCTCTTAGTTAGGGTCACCCATGCCAAACAGATCAAGCAGTAGAGGCCAGATTAAGAGTGGTCCAGCTCAGAGCTAACAACCCTGATCGGTAAAACAAAATTGTTGTGGAAGCTTCAATGAAGAATCCTTCTTCATTTGAGTGCAATGGTATTCCTGAATCTCTACCCAGGGCTTGCATAACTGATAGGAAGGATCGAGAGGAAGCTACTGACATGATGAAGAAAGCCCTGAGCACCAACAGGAATGGAGAACTTTCATTGCTACCCTAAGTGCCAGCAGCATAATGGGCAGTAAGTGAGTAAGTAATTCTGAACCTGGTTCAATAAGAAGCTCTGCATCTTTACTTCTTCTGGGGCCCTATCACTTCAGGACCATTTTACAGCCAATTCCACTCGTTCCGTGCAAGGGATGTTTTGGGCATTGATTACAGATTAGCTTCTGTTGTCACATGAACATCGAACTATCAAAACAGGTAGTGAAATGAGGATTGGGTTGGAGATAGTTGGCAAGTTTTGCCACACTTCTGCTGTCAATGCAGCATACCCACATCTCACTAACCCTAGCCATTTTATCTTTGGAGAGAAGTTGGAATACCAAGAGGAAGCTCACTCAGTAACATGGAGAATGTAAAATCTCCTTACTGACAACAGTGAGGAGCAAACACTGATCAGTGATTGCTAACCCCAGAAAGTAACTGCACTAACCACTAGCTGCCGTGCCACCTCTACTTGATCAGACTGACTGCAATTCCTAACATTGCTATAGAGAGCCCATTTATGTCATGTTATGTTACTGTGGCACATATTTAAAGAGTACTGTGTATTTTCTGTTTAAGCACACTGTGTATAAGTTGGAGAATCTGCAGTATGTTGTACGCATGTGCAGAATCTATAAGCACATGGAGCAGAGGCCGCAAATAATCATCCCAGTGTTAGTAATGTATTATAGATACATTCAGTGGCCATTTTATTAGTGTGGCTTCTGCTGCTGTAGCCCATCTATTTCAAGATTTGACGTGTTGTGCGGTTCACAGATACTCTTCTGCCCACTACTGTTGGTTATTTGAGTTACTGTCACCTTCCTGTCATGAATGACGGTGGGCAATTCAACAGCTAAAAGAAAGAGGAGCATTGAAGAGCACTTTCACAATGGTAGCAGTGTTCAGATTCTTCGTGCTAAAGGAAGTGTTCACAATTATTCAGACAGGCCAAGGATTTGCTCTCTCTCCAACTTCTTCTTGAGAACACTTAATCACAGAAGCCAGTCTTCAGACAGTTCAGACGGCACACCACACGATATGAAGAAAGCGCTGACAGCAGTGAACATAGCAAAGGTTGCTGAAGTAAACAACACCCCCCCCACCTCCATTGTTTCACGGAAACCCTGTGCACCTGAAGTAGCTGCATCTCCAGCCAAGCTGTCAGTGTGGAAAATTGCCCATTCACTTAATTCAGGCAAGCTCACTCTGCCTAATTACCAGACAACCCAGCTGCTCTCATCTGTCAGTAGAACGATGGAAGACATCACCATTACGGCCACTCAGTTATGGTCAGTTTGGACTTTAATAGAGTCAAATTCTTCCTGTCCACATTGTAGGCTTGGTCCAAACATGCAACAAATAGCTGAGGCCAGGAGGTGAAATGAGAGCAACTGACATCAAGATAGCATTTGGATTAAATGTAATGAACAGTATGGGGAAGGGACCAAGATAAAAGGAAATAATTAGTCATAGAGCACTAGAGCACAGAAACAAGCCCTTTGGGCCATCTAGTCTGTTTCAAGCTGTTATTCTGTTTCGTCCTTTCATTGGCCATGAAGGAAGAAGTAAACACCAGACGAATAGGTCAAGGACAATGGAAGCAGACAAACCAAGTGTCTTTATTCTTCCCATGTGCCTGAAGGAACGGAGGCTGCCATTTTGTGAAGCTGCTCTGTTACTTCCATTTTGTGAACAGTTTGATTAACCAATTCTTGCTCGAGGATAGCTTAATCAAAGCACTTGAACATGTACACGAGGAATTTCTGCTATTAACCTGTTAAATCCTGAGAGAATTCTTAGATAAGCTGTGTATTACGTACAGTGGCATGTCTGCAAAAGTAATCTTGTTATCTCAGTGTCTGAGTGATGTGGTTTGACTGGTTTGTACCAAAGTCAATGAGAACCAAAGAAGTCACCTAAACTGTGAAATTGTGTAGCTGTAGCCTTTAGACTACATCCAAAGGGAATCTGTCATAGGTCAGTCAGATGATCCAGAGCCAACACAAATGAAGTACACCATTTGAATTGACAAGGAGCAATTTAAATATCAGGAGCTTCAAATGCAAAGGGGCGAGAACTCTGGAGACTAACTATTGCAAGGACGAACCCCCATGCCAGGGGTTGAGCAAAAAAAAGGTTGATTATGTGGCCAACAGAAAATCTTCTGTTTCGGTGTTATAAATTGGAAAAGTGGCTTGAGTGAGTAGAGGTACCGAAGGAACAGTAGAATTAATGTTTTGCATTGCTAGCCTGGAGTTAACATAGTTATGTTGTTGTTTGTTCAGAGACAATAAAGTGCAAGCTTTGCTTAATTAAGAGCTGTCCTGTGAGTTGCCTAAACTAGTTCAGCTTATGAATAGTAAACACTATCGACCCATTCCTAGAACATAGCTCTCCATAGCCCTCCTATTCATGTGCTTACCCAAAGTTTTCTTAAAAATTGCAATCAAACCCACATCTACCACTTTCAATGACAGCTTGTTCTGTACTTGCAAGGCCCTCTGAGAGAAGTCCCCCCTCAGGTTCAGATAAATATTTTATCTTTCACCATAAAACCATGACCTCTAGTTCTAGTCTCAGCCAACCTCACTGGAAAAAGCCTGCTTGCATTAACCCTATCGATAACCCTCATAATTTTGTATATCTCTTCAAGTCTCCCCTTATTTTCTAACGCTGAAGTGAATAAAGTCTTAACCTATTCAGTTATTTCCCCATGACTCAAATCTTCAAGTCTGTCCTTGTAAATTTTCTCTGTACTCTTTCAATATTTTTGTGAGGTCAGGATGACTCAATTTGGTTAATGCTGAGTTATTACTTTCATATACATGACATTTTGCCAATACTTATTCAAACATCAACACCTCTGCTGTCTCTTGCAAGTCTATGCTTTGGAACTTTCAAACCAGGCTATAATGTAACCAGGCAGAATGATATCCACTGTCCCCCTGCAAAGATTTACTAGTTTTTAGTTTCATACCAAATCTCCTCCAACTCTAAATAAAACATTATTGGTATTAGCATCAAACACTTGGGTTTAGGATAAATCCTTCATGATGTTGACACCCAGGAACTTAGAGCAGCCCACCCTTTACCGTATTGACCCCTCAATGAGGACTGATGTCTATTCTCCCTACTACCTCATCTTAAAGTCCATTCTTTAGTATTGCTGACACTGAGTACAAGATCGTTGTAGCAAAACCATTCAATCAGCTGAACAATTTCACTCCTGTGCACCTTCTCATCACCATCCGATATTTTACCATTAATAGTGATGTCCACTGCAAATTTTTATCTGATATTTGTGGAGAAGCTCCCTTCTTCTTCTTGCCCTTTAGATTTCCCACCCAGATGACTTCACCTATCACCTTCTAGCTAGTCGTCATTCCCTCCCCTCCACCTTTATATTCTGGCAACTTTTTCCCTCCTTTCCAGCCCTGAAAAAGAGTCTAGCCTAAAACGTTGACTACTGATTCATTTCCATAGATGCTGCCTCACTTGCTGAATTTCTCCAGCGCTTTCTGTGTGTTGTTCTGATCTTTCAGCTGAGCTTAGTCAGACAGTCATGATGTGGAGATAATTGATCAGTAGACTAAGCACGCATCCTTGAAGTGTACCATTGCTGATTGTCTGTGAGGAGGGAATGTTGTTAACAATCTGCACTGACTATTTTCTCCCAAGCCGGAAATTGATAATATAGTGAAGGGGGAGGCATAGAGATCCAAATTTGGAATTTGATTAATATCGGGGGGATAATGATGCTGAATGCTAAGCAGTAAATCCTGGCAAATGTCTTGCTTTTGTCTGGATGCTCCACTTGGTTCCTTAAGATTACTATAGCTGACAGTGATAGTGGGGATAAGCCCCCACTACCTATCAAAAGTGCTCCCAATGGTGTGCTTCTCAAATAGCCTCTGACAACTAAGTCCAGCTCCTGGCATTCAACTGTGGATTGGCTACTAAGCCCAGCGGAACTATTTCTACTAACAGGAGAAGGGGCAAAAGTGGGCTACTGGTTCTTTAAAACCAGTCGCTTTGGGCAGATGGAGATCATCAGCTATAGTTGGCAGTTCATCTAGGAGAAGAAAAACTCTGATCTCAAACCTCCACTACCTTGCAGCAATACCCACTCATGGAGAAGGACACTGGAGTAAACCCCGAGGAAAAATGCGGAGCTGGCGTTCCTAAGGCAAGTCTAAGTTGAGTTCAACATTTATTGCAACTCATGCGATGCCACCGGTGCCAAACTGTATCAGTCACCACCGTTCCTTTGGATTCATCAGCTCCATGAAGAGGGGGGAGCCTGTTGCATTGGCAACAGCTCGCTCTTCATATTGTACTGCCCTGGCTTGTGTATTGGCTTGCCTACCACATAGTCAGCTGGGACACAACATCCATGGTCAGTACGGTTTGAGTACTGTTGGGGGGGACAGCTTACCCGGGGGAAGCGACAGTGGCCGTGCCTCCGGCACAGAGTCTGGCCCTGTAGCTCGGAAGGGTAGGGCAAGGAAGAGGAGGGCAGTTGTGATAGAGGACTCGATAGTAAGGGGGTCAGATAGGCGATTCTGTGGACGCAGTCCAGAGACCCGGATGGTAGTTTGCCTCCCTGGTGCCAGGGTCCGGGATATTTCTGATCTTGTCCAAGATATCCTGAAGTGGGAGGGTGAGGAGCCAGAGGTCGTGGTACATATAGGTACCAATGACATAGGTAGGAAAAGGGATGAGGTCCTGAAAGGAGAATATAGGGAGCTAGGAAGGGAGTTGAGAAAAAGGACCGCAAAGGTAGTAATCTCGGGATTACTGCCTGTGCCACACGACAGTGAGAGTAGGAATGCGATGAGGTGGAGGATAAATGCGTGGCTGAGGGATTGGAGCAGGGGGCAGGGATTCAAATTTTTGGATCATTGGGACCTCTTTTGGCGCAGGCATGACCTGTACAAAAAGGACGGGTTACACTTGAATCCTAGGGGGACCAATATCCTGGCAGGGAGATTAGCGGGGGCTACTGAGGTGACTTTAAACTAGAATGGTTGGGGGGTGGGAATCAAATTAAAGAGGTTAGGCGTGAGGAAGTTAGTTCACAACAGGGGGATGGGAACCAGTGCAGAGAGACAGAGGGGTGTAAACTGAGGGTAGAAGCAAAAAGTAGTAAGGAGAAAAGTAAAAGTGGCAGGCCGACAAATCCAGGGCAAGCATTAAAAAGGGCCACTTTTCAGCATAATTGTATAAGGGCTAAAAGAGTTGTAAAAGAACGCCTGAAGGCTTTGTGTGTCAATGCAAGGAGCATTCGTAATAAGGTGGATGAATTGAAAGTGCAGATTGTTATTAATGATTATGATATAGTTGAGATCACAGAGACATGCCTCCAGGGTGACCAGGGATGGGAGCTCAACGTTCAGGGATATTCAATATTCAGGAGGGATAGACATGAAGGAAGGGGAGGTGGGGTGGCGTTGCTGGTTAAAGAAGAGATTAACACAATAGAAAGGAAGGACATAAGCCGGGAAGATGTGGAATCGATATGGGTAGAGCTGCGTAACACTAAGGGGCAGAAGACGCTGGTGGGAGTTGTGTACAGGCCACCTAACAGTAGTAGTGAGGCCGGAGATGGTATTAAACAGGAAATTAGAAATGTGTGCAATAAAGGAACAGCAGTTATAATGGGTGACTTCAATCTACATGTAGATTGGGTGAACCAAATTGGTAAAGGTGCTGAGGAAGAGGATTTCTTGGAATGTATGCGGGATGGTTTTTTGAACCAACATGTCGAGGAACCAACTAGAGAGCAGGCTATTCTGGACTGGGTTTTGAGCAATGAGGAAGGGTTAATTAGCAATCTTGTCGTGAGAGGCCCCTTGGGTAAGAGTGACCATAATATGGTGGAATTCTTCATTAAGATGGAGAGTGACATAGTTAATTCAGAAACAAAGGTTCTGAACTTAAAGGGGGGTAACTTTGAAGGTATGAGATGTGAATTAGCTAAGATAGACTGGCAAATGACACTTAAAGGATTGACGGTGGATATGCAATGGCAAGCATTTAAAGGTTGCATGGATGAACTACAACAATTGTTCATCCCAGTTTGGCAAAAGAATAAATCAAGGAAGATAGTGCACCCTTGGCTGACAAGAGAAATTAGGGATAGTATCAATTCCAAAGAAGAAGCATACAAATTAGCCAGAGAAAGTGGCTCACCTGAGGACTGGGAGAAATTCAGAGTTCAGCAAAGGAGGACAAAGGGCTTAATTAGGAAGGGGAAAAAAGATTATGAGAGAAAACTGGCAGGGAACATAAAAACGGACTGTAAAAGCTTTTGTAGATATGTAAAAAGGAAAAGACTGGTAAGGACAAATGTAGGTCCCCTGCAGACAGAAACAGGTGAATTGATTATGGGGAGCAAGGACATGGCAGACCAATTGAATAATTACTTTGGTTCTGTCTTCACTAAGGAGGACATAAATAATCTTCCAGAAATAGTAGGGGACAGAGGGTCCAGTGAGGTGGAGGAACTGAGCGGAATACATGTTAGTAGGGAAGTGGTGTTAGGTAAATTGAAGGGATTGAAGGCAGATAAATCCCCAGGGCCAGATAGTCTGCATCCTAGAGTGCTTAAGGAAGTAGCCCAAGAAATAGTGGATGCATTAGTGATAATTTTTCAAAACTCGTTAGATTCTGGACTAGTTCCTGAGGATTGGAGGGTGGCTAATGTAACTCCACTTTTTTAAAAAGGAGGGAGAGAGAAACCGGGGAATTATAGACCGGTTAGCCTAACGTCGGTGGTGGGGAAACTACTGGAGTCAGTTATCAAGGATGTGATAACAGCACATTTGGAAAGCGGTGAAATCATCGGACAAAGTCAGCATGGATTTGTGAAAGGAAAATCATGTCTGACGAATCTCATAGAATTTTTTGAGGATGTAACTAGTAGAGTGGATAGGGGAGAACCAGTGGATGTGGTATATTTGGATTTTCAAAAGGCTTTTGACAAGGTCCCACACAGGAGATTAGTGTGCAAACTTAAAGCACATGGTATTGGACATAAGGTATTGGTGTGGGTGGAGAATTGGTTAGCAGACAGGAAGCAAGGAGTGGGAATAAACGGGACCTTTTCAGAATGGCAGGCGGTGAATAGTGGGGTACCGCAAGGCTCAGTGCTAGGACCCTAGTTGTTTACAATATATATTAATGACTTGGATGAGGGAATTAAATGCAGCATCTCCAAGTTTGCGGATGACACGAAGCTGGGTGGCAGTGTTAGCTGTGAGGAGGATGCTAAGAGGATGCAGGGTGACTTGGAAAGGTTGGGTGAGTGGGCAAATTCATGGCAGATGCAATTTAATGTGGATAAATGTGAAGTTGTCCACTTTGGTGGCAAAAATAGGAAAACAGATTATTATCTGAATGGTGGCCGATTAGGAAAAGGGGAGGTGCAACAAGACCTGGGTGTCATTATACACCAGTCATTGAAAGTGGGCATGCAGGTACAGCAGGCGGTGAAAAAGGCGAATGGTATGCTGGCATTTATAGTGAGAGGATTCGAGTACAGGAGCAGGGAGGTACTACTGCAGTTGTACAAGGCCTTGGTGAGACCACACCTGGAGTATCGTGTGCAGTTTTGGTCCCCTAATCTGAGGAAAGACATCCTTGCTATAGAGGGAGTACAAAGAAGGTTCACCAGATTGATTCCTGGGATGGCATGACTTTCATATGAAGAAAGAGTGGATGAACTGGGCTTGTACTCGTTGGAATTTAGAAGATTGAGGGGGGATCTGATTGAAACGTATAAGATCCTAAAGGGATTGGACAGGCTAGATGCAGGAAGATTGTTCCCGATGTTGGGAAGTCCAGAACGAGGGGCCACAGTTTGAGGATAGAGGGGAAGCCTTTTAGGACCGAGATTAGGAAAAACTTCTTCACACAGAGAGTGGTGAATCTGTGGAATTCTCTGCCACAGGAAACAGTTGAGGCCAGTTCATTGGCTATATTTAAGAGGGAGTTAGATATGGCCCTTGTGGCTACGGGGGTCAGGGGGTATGGAGGGAAGGCTGGGGCGGGGTTCTGAGTTGGATGATCAGCCATGATCATAATAAATGGCGGTGCAGGCTCGAAGGGCCGAATGGCCTACTCCTGCACCTATTTTCTATGTTTCTATGTTTCTATGTTTCTATGTCAACCCTGATCAACAGAGGGTTCTAGATTTTCCAAGGCAGAATGAAGAGTCAGTGAGATTGCGTCCACTGTAGACCTATTGTGGTGGAATACAAATTGAAGTGGTTCCAGGTTCTTGCTTAGCCAGGAGTTAATTCTAGCCATAGTCAACCTCCCAGAGCACCTTATTACAGTAGATGTGTGTGCAGACAGATGATAGTCGTTGAAGCAGCTCACCTTGATCTTCTTTGGCACTGGTATGATTGACACTTTTTTGATGCAGGTTTGAGTTCCTCAGACCTCAGTAGTAAGAGGTTGAGGATGTCCTTGTACACTCCAGCCAGTTGGTTTCAGTTCCCAGCCAGGTACAATATTAGGGCCTGACACCACACTAGGTTCACCCCTTGAAAGCTATTCAGACGTCAGTCTCTGAAACAGAAATCACAGGAATGCAAGATGCTGTGCACATTTCCACAGATATTGGGGCTGAGAGACAAAATGGATCAGCCATGATGAAATGGTGAAGCAGACTCAATGGGACAAATGGACTAATTCTGATTTAATGTCTTATACAATTGTGGTATTAAAAGAAATAATGGAATGCTAACTTTGTCACAGCTCTTTTGCATCTGATTCTGTCTCTAACTTCATAATGAATTGTCTTTTTGCTCTCATGATGGCCTTCCATAGGTTGTACCTGGACTTCCAGTAGGTCTCTGGATCACCAGTCTTGAACACCCTCAGCAGAATATGAATCTCCTGGTTATCTAGGACTTCTGGTTTAGGAAAACACTATATTTTCTCAAAGGCACACACTCAACCATGCAGGCCTTGATGAAATCAGTGATAGTTGCCGTACGTTCATTAAGATCTGAAGACTGCTCACTAGATATTGTCCAGTCTGATTCAAAGCAGTCCTGTAAACGCTCCTCCACCTACCTTGACCATCTTTTGCATCCCTCACCATTGATGCTGCAGTGCTCAGTTTCTACCAATATACCAGGAGTAGAAGTACAACATTTGATCAGACTTGCCAAAGTGAGTGGGAGAGATGACATGGTCAGTGTTCATAATGGTGATTGTTAAGCCACCATTAAGATCACTCTGGTAGCTCATTCCAAAAACATACCATCCTTTGTGTGGACAAGTTGTCCTCGATTTTCCTTTGTATTTCTCTCAGCTCTGATCTTAAACCTATGTTCTCTAGTTGAGCACTCCTACCTTCGGAATAAATTACTATATGCTTTCACCTTTGTCTATTCCCCTATGATTTCATGTTTATCTATCAGGTCAAGCATCAATCTCCTACATTTCAGCAAATAAATGTCTAATCCATACAATCTCTCCTTCTAACTCAGGCTCCCAAATTGAGGGAAGATCCCAGTAATTCTTTTTTTGCACTCTTTCTAGGTTGATGATATATTTCCTATATGGTTTGACCAAAACCATGCACAGCATCCAAGTGCGGCCTCGCCAACATCTTATATAATCACAACATAACATCCAATACCTTATGCCCAATGTCCTGCTCTACTCTCTTGCGCAGAAATGCAACCAATTAAGAGGACATTGGCACAGAAAATCCACATTTTATACTGCACATAAATAATAATTTCCCCTACTCTATTATCTCTGAGGTTTACAACCCTGATGGAATAGACTTGGACCGATGACAAAAATGTAGCAATTCCCCATGTGAATGGAGTAACAGGCTTTAATGTTTTCTTGGCCACTTGTTAAACAATGAGCAAGAGGCTTTTGAAATCAACAACATCATTAAATAGTCTCATGTAAATTAAAAACTCAGTTAATTTCTATACATACCAAAATAGATACTTAAAATGTTACTATTCAGAGGACTCCCAATACTGGACACTGATTCATTACAATCAATAATTTGCTTAAGTAATATTTCCTTACTTTTCCATCAACCTGTCAATATTTCAGGTTCCCAGGATAAGAACATTAATCATCTGCCTGAAGTTTATTTATTATGTGAGAGAGTAGAGATGTAGTGAAGAAAGATAACCCTGACTTCTCCCCAAGAGACATGAAACTAGGAACAAGTGAGCAGTCTCCTCATTGAAACCCTTGTCATAGGTACCTCAAGGCACCTCGCTTTGAAGAGCTGGCTGCATGGGGCTGTCCATCAATCGTTTGAAGTAATGTACAACTGGCATCTTTCTTTTATAATTTATTCATGTTTCAGAAGGATGCATGTGTTGGAACTAGTTTGAAGAGAGCCGTTCTTTCTTTCTGATGTGCTTTCAGACATTACCTAAGTCTTCTTTCAAATGACAGATGCACTTGGAGACTGAACGTTTCCTCCTTTTTGTCACTTCCTTCCAAACATATGGATGTGAATTAATTATTTGTATTGTTCATTGCCAGCATTAACATTATCAGTTGCTACCTTGGGGAGATTCATAATCCAACCGATAGACTCTAAACTTTCCTCCACAATTTCAAGTTCCTGTTTCTAGTTACCTGCCACAGAACTGCAGGTGGGCAGCCTGGTGGAGTACTAAGTGAGGTAATGCTGAACCTACTCCGTAGGGCAGGCGACATTCATTTTTATTTGGAGACACAGCACAGTAACAGGCCCGTCTGGCTCAATGAGCTCACACTGCCCAAATACACTTGTGTCCAATTAATCTACGAACCCATATATCTTTGGGATGTGGGACAAAACCAGAGCACCCAGAGGAAACTCACATGGTCGTGGGAAGAATATAGAAACTCCTTACACACTTGGCAGAAACTGAACCTGGGTCATTGGCATGGTAAAATGATACACCAATTGTTATGCTGTGCTACCATGCCTCCCTATGCAGAGAGATTCAGAATTAATATTTCAGGTCAGTAACACTTCTTCAGTTCAGTTCTTAGCTTTGTTTTTCCTTCCGCAGATATTGAATATTTTGTGAATTTCCTTTATTTAAAGTTTTAAATAGCCACAATTTTTTTTCTTCAGTTTTGCCCTATTGAATATGCTTCTTTTGAATGAAATGTTAAAACTGGAAGTTCTTTCATGTGAATGTAGAATATTTTTAAAAAGTATTAAATAACTGGTATTATTCATCACTCTTTATAGAAAGGTATGATTTGTTTTATTATACAGTTTCAATGAAGAACAGCCAAGTTATGTAATAGCCAGTATTTATCCCAGAATCTCCAATTGAAACCCAGATGATATGATCATTAATAGTTTGAGTTTTGTTGGAAATTGCTGTACTTAAATAAGTAGCTATCCTTCCCGTATTACAACAGTAACTCACTTCAAAACTAATTAGGTAAAAAAGACATTGAGCATATTAAAAATGATATGAAAAGTACAAAACTCTCCTGGCCATTTATATATTTAAATTAATAGCGGCTACACAATTGGAAAATAAGAAAGAAAATCAGAGAAAAGAATTATGCAGTAGGAAAGAGGAAGAAGATGACAAGGAACTTATTTTATATTTTAGATGAGTGTTAGGTGTGCAAAACAAACGTGATGTGCAACTCCACATGAATTGATAATGATCTGAAATCTTTTACATAAATATTGTACGATTATTACAAGGGCTCACGAGACTCTCCAAGCTTGGAGGAGCCACACATATTTTAGCTGCAGAAGGTGCAATTCAAATAGAACAATCCACTTTATTGGAAAAGTTTGCCAGAGCGTGTATCAATATTTAAGTAACATATGGTCACAGTTGAATAGATTCAGGAACTTGCCTTGCTTCTAGCTCTGAAGTGCATATTCTTACACCTCAGTTCACACAAAAACATACACAGTATATTTGGCTTTTTTTTTATTTATTCAATTCTTTAGGGGTGTTTTTCCCATTTGTTTTTTTTTCTCTATTAGCTGATGTATAGCAGTTTTTACATACCATATGTTGTTATATACTTACTTACAAATGCAGGTTGGTTTCTTCCTGGCAATATGTGGTTCCCTGAGAGAGCAACTACATATTGAAGATCTTCTGGTACATGTTAACTATTAATTATCCAACCCTGCAAATGCTTATTGATCTACTGAGCACATCTAAATGGAGCACGGCCACAAGAAAGCGGCATCCATCATCGAGGACCCCCCCCCCCCCCCACAACCATCGAGGCCATTCTCTCTTCTCACTGCTGCCATCCAGAAGGAAGCAAAGTAGCCTCACCACCAGGTTCAGGGACAGTAATTACCCTCGAACTATCAGGTTCCTGAGCTATCGTGGATAAGTTCACTCACTTCAACAGTGAATTGATTACACAGCCTATAGACTCTACAACTCATGTTTTCAGTATTATTCATTTACTGTCTAAAGTACTGTGTAAATCTAAAGTACTGTGTAAAAGGCTAGGCACATTTATACAGCTAGGATATCCAAGACTTTTGCACAGTACTGTAGTAATTTTATGTATTGCGCTGTACTGCTGTCACATAATAAAACCAAATTTCATGACGTATGCGAATGATGATAGATCTGAATCTAATATGGACAGACGGTGGTAAGGGGGCAGGAAGAATGGAATCATAGTTGGGAAAAGGAGAAGGGAGAGGATAGGGAGCAGGAAGAGCCAAGGAGACATTCTGTAATGATCAATAAACTACTTGTCTGGAATCAAATGACCCTGTCTGGTGTCTCAGGGCTGGGTGTGTCTGCACCCATGTCACCCTCTGCCTCCTGTCCTGCACCCTTCCTGCTGTGCTCCACCCTCGCCATTTCCAACACCCTTTGCTCCCACCAAATTTACAACTTACATATTGGCAAAAAACAGTACAGTGCGAAAGTCACAGGCTCCCTAATTATATATAGAGTATGTGCCCAAGACTTTTGCACATGACCGTATTTATTTTTTTGCATTTGCACAGATTGTCTTCTACTGTGTATTAGTTGTCCATCAGTCTTTGTTTAGTGCATAGTTTCTCATTGACTCTATTGCATTTTCTGATCTACTGTGAATGCCAACAAGAAAATGAATCTCAGGGTAGTATATAGTGATATATACTGTACATACTTTGATAATAAATTTACTTCGAACTTTAAAGTTTCTGGTTGATACAAAGATCAGTGGAGGGGCAGGTAGTATTGGGGAAGCAGGGAATCTACAGAAGGACGTGACAGATTAGAAGAATGGGTAAAGAAATGGCAGATGGAATATGGGTAGGGATGTGTATAGTCATACACTTTGGTAGAAGGAATAAAGGAGTAGACTATTTTCTAAATGAAGAGCAAATTCACATATTCGAGGTGCAAATGGACCTGTGTACCTTAGTGCAGGATTCCCTAAGGGTTGACTTGCAGGTTAAGATAATGGTAAGGAAGTTAAATGTAATGTTAGCATTCATTTCGAAAGGACCAGAATATAAAAACAAGGATGTAATATTGTGGTTTTATAAGGCACTGGTGAGATTATATTTTGGGTATTGTAAGCAGTTTTGAGACCCATATGAAAAATGTATGCATTGGACAGAGTCCAGAGGAGGTATAGGCGAATAATCCCAGGAATGAAAGTTAAAGTATGAGGCGCATTTAATGGCTCTAGTCCTGTGCTCACTGGAATTTAGAAGAATGAGAGGGATCTCATTGAAACCTACCGAATATTGAAAGGCCTAGATAGAGTAGATGCATATAGGATGGTTCCACTGGTGGGCGAGCAGAGAATCAGGGAGCACAGCCTTGGAATAGAAGGATGTCCTTTCAAAACAGAAGTGAGGAGGAACTTATTTTGACATAGGGCGGTGAATCTGTACAATTCAGTACGACGGAGAGTTCTGGAGGCCAAGTCATTTGGTATACTTAAAGTGCAGGCGAAACATTCTTGACTTGTAAAGCTGGCAAGCGTAACAGGGAGGAGACAAGGGAAATGGGTTGAGAGGGAAATAAAGTAGGCAACGATCAAATGCTGGTACAGACCAATTGGCTGAATGGCCTGTTCCTCCTCCTTGAGTCTTGTGGTCTCAACAAATTTACATTGAATTGCTTTCTTGAACCATGATATTCTGAAAGGGAAAACAGTATTCCTTGCTAGGAAGTTCCATAATTTAAATATAAGTCTATAAGACGTAGGAGCAGAATGAGGCCTTTTGACACATAAAGTCTGCTCCACCATTCCATCATGGTAGGTTCCATCCATCTCCTGAACAAAAGAGGATAATTACACATTTCTTGAGATGTTCCCACAACAAATAATTTCACTTTAAGGACTCTTTACCTTGATATTTCATGCTCTCGTTATTCATTGCTATTTATTTATACTTGCATTTGCACAGTTTGCCGTCTTCTATGCTCTTGCGCTTTTATTGATCCTGTTTACAGTTACTGTTCTATAGATTTGTTGAGTATACCAGCAGGAAAAAGAATCTCAGGGTTATATGTGGTGATGCATATGTACTCTGATAATAAATTTTACTTTGAACTCTGATGTATACAGACAGTGACCATATGCATTGATTTCAGCTGGTAGCCAAATCCATTATTACTCCACAAGGGGTATAAGACTGACTACTTGATAATGCATTCCTAGTAATTCTTTGGCAGAAAAGGGACAATCAAATGATGGCCAAGGTAGCCAAAGGTGGTATGCAACCTAGAAAAGAAGCTCCAAGCAAAAGAATAATTATTTGCAAAATCATGATTGGAATGCTCATTTCAGAAGGAATTTGGAGTCATTTGCTCAATCGTCCTACACTTTACATAGTCTCCAATTATATTAAAAAAAGATATGTTTTCCCTGCCACTGCCACTTAACTTTCAGAATCAACATTCACAATTGTTGCTGCACTCTCAATCCCAAACTCAAAGGGCCTAGCTATCCTCAGAAATGGCACCTTAATTTTGAGAATTGAGCTTAACCATTGTCAGCACTGCATAGGTTTTAATTTTACATGATTTGAAAATGAAAATATGTTTAGTGTCACATTTAGCTGTTCAATTGTAGCCGACAGCTCTCTCAGTGCTTTCCTGCTTTATCCTCTTGCAGTTTTAAAGCTGCCTTATTTTTACTTGTGACGTTGAAAAGCAAAAGCTTAATTCGTCTCCCATGATTGGTCAAACACTTTACTATGTTATTGGAAGTGTTTGCCTAGATGTTCCAGTTGAAGTGACAATGAAACTGTTAGTGTTTGCTGTCATTACACTGCCAAATGGAGTGCACCTTTGGGATTACCGCTTGTGTCCAGTTGAGTGCTAAAATCAGTAAGTCATAATCAATGATTCATTGCTCATCCATACCATAATTTTCAGCCTTCTCACGTTCCGTTTATTCAGTTCTACAGTAAGTAAGTAACTCCACTTACTGCAGAGTACTCTGAACTTTGAGTGTTGCATAAAGTGTATTAGAATTCTTAATAACACACACAAAATACTGGTGGAACTCAGCAGGTCAGACAGCATCTATGGAGAAGAATAAACAGACAATGCTTCCAGCTGAGACCCTTCATCAGGACTTGGCCCAAAATATTCACTGTTTATTCCACTCCATAGTTGCTCCTGATCTACTGATTTCTTCCAGCACTTTGTGTGTGTTGCTCTGGATTACCAGAATCTGCAGAATCCCTTGTATTTATGAGAATTCTTAGTGCTGTATTAAACCAATGTTACTTTTAATCTCTGCTCTGCTCTAACTACTCAATTCTGCACTGAACTATGTGTCTCTAATTCTCTTTTTGGACTTCAGAGCACTATTTTCTTGTGGTTATTGTTTGCATGATTTGTTTTTTTTTCTCTGCACACTAAGGGTGTTTGATAGTTTTTTTTAATGGGTTCCTTTGTTTTGTGGCTGCCTGTTAGGAGATGAATCGCAAGGTTGTATAATGTATACATACTTTGATAATAAATGTACTTTGATCAAAACAGAAATTATTGGAGGAACTCAGCAGGTCAAACAGCATCTGTGGAGGGAAATGGACCTTTGACATTTTGCATGATCACCCTTCATCAGTAGAGGGGATGTAGCCGTGAAAGGAAGAGGGGAAGCAAGAGCTGCTAAGTAATAGTTAGGTCCAGTCTAGACCTTGCCCACCTCCAACTTTCACCTCCAAGCTTCAGTTGCAATTTCTCCTCTTCCCTCCTCCTTCTTCCTATCACTGCTTCTCTCCTGGACCTAACTCCAGCGCTTGATCCCCTGCAGTTTGCCTATCAGCAGAACATTGCAGTCGATGATGCTGTTATCGACCTGCTGAACAGGGCCTACTCCCGTTTGGATAAACAGGGCACTCTGAGGATCATGTTTTTTGATTTGTCAAGTGCCTGCAATACCATACAGCCCACATTGCTGGGAGAAAAGCTCCATTCAGTGCAGGTTGGCACTTCCATTATATCCTGGGTAATGGACTACCAGACTAGCAGACCACAGTTTGTGTGGCTTCAGAGCAGTGTGCCAGACATGGCTATAAGCAGAACTGCGGCCTCAGAGGGAACTGCATTGGCTCCCTTCCTGTTTATCTATATATTGGACTTTAGATACAACACTGAGTCATGTCATCTGCAAAAATTCTCTGATGACTCAACAATTGTTGAGTGTATAAAGAGAGTATGGCAGGATGAATACAGGGCCCTGGTGGAGGACTTTGTTGAATGGTGCAAGCTGAATTACCTGCAGCTCAACATCAGTAAGACAAATAAGATGGTATTGGACCATAGGAAGACTAAACTTGCATTGTTCCCTGTTTTTACTGATGGTGAGGACGTGGATGTGGTGAGGACATACAAGTACCCAGGGGTGCACCTGGATGACAGACTTGAGTTCCAGCACCATCACAGAGGCTGTGTATAAAAATGGCCAGAATTGCCTCTACTTCCTCAGGAGACTGAGGTCCTTTGGAGTACACAGGCCTCTCCTTCACACGTTTTACTAGTCTGTTGTCTCCAGTACAATCTTCGATGTGGTGGTGTGCTGCAGCAATGGCACCGATACAGGTGATGCCAACAGGCTCAATAAACTGATTAGAAAGGCTAGCTCTGTTATAAGAGTCAAATTTGACATACCAGAGGCTTTAGCAGAACAAAGGACACTACGAAAAACCATGGCAATTCTAGACAATGTTTCTCACCCTCTGCATACAACCTTGGCTGAACAGGGGAGCACTTTTAGTCATAGACTAAGACAACTGCGCTGCTTCACAGAGCGCAAAATGAAGTCATCCTTACCCTCAGCCATTAGGCTGTATAATGAGTCAACCTGTAGCCAGGAAAATGATGACTCCCTCCTGTTAGACTGTTCGAGGTAACTTATTTTTAATTCTTTCTTACTTCTCTTCTAATATTAGTATATTTGTATAACTGTGCTCCTATAACGCTACTGTGACACTGTAATTTCCTTTGGGATTAATAAAGTATCTATCTATCCATCTAAACTTTCCCTGGAGTGTAAGGGAGTGGTAGAATCCAAGGGAGTTGACAAGAATAGATATGAAGTTCATGTAGGATTGATGTCAAGGGGTGGATAATAGTCTGCACAGCCTCTGTGGCTGAAGGGCCTGTTTCTGTGCTGTTTTCTGTAACTGGGAATTCCCAATTCACGCCAAAGTGGAAAATAAAATGCAAAAAAAAACTTTCCTTCTGGTTTAATTGGTGGCAGTAGAAACTTCTGGATAACATATTAAACCGAGTTTATAATTGCTTTCTTTACATAGACATGCCTTGGCACAAGAAATTCTGCAGATGCTAGAAATCTAAAGTAATACATACAAGATGCTAAAGGGACTCAGCGGGTCAGGCAGCATCTAAGGAGGGGAATAAATAGTGTTTTGGGCAGACTCTTTATCAATTCTAAAAAAATCATGGAGTTATTTCTGACTAATATGTATTCTTCAATCTAAATTATCGCAAAGATTACCTGGCCACTTTCACATTCATTTCGTGACAATGCTCCGCAAAAGTGACTTAATTAACTATGGAATAGGATTGGATTTCTGACCTTCTGACAAAGTTGCAGGCTTACTACCAGCTGGACCTTAATTCTGTGAAACATTCTGTACTTGTGGAAATTGTTATATAAAAGTATGTCTTTCTTTAACTATTGAATCATTTTAGGTATTTTAGGCAAACTCCAGAATGCCTCCACCTTAATCAAATTCTTCTAAATCTGCTTAAATTGGCAAAGATGCCTGAAGTTTAAACCAACATCCAAAAGTAATTGGATGACGTTTTAACTCTCAGTCACCTTTACACAGCCATTGTACAAAATATTTACACTTACTAGTATCATTTATTATTCAACCTTCTGTGCAAGTTAAATAGAGCTTAGAGATCCACTGCATAAATTTGAATATGTAATTAGGATTGGCACTTCCATTCAGTGCTGAGAGAGGACTGCAGTATTGAAGGTGTCATCTTGTTGATGTACATAGATTTTGTCACGTCCGATGAATGTGCAAAATTTTTTGGCATTATTCAGAGAAATAATTTTTTTTTACCTGACCAATCTTAACTCTCACCTGAAAATAACTTACCGATTTGCTTACTCTTGTATCTCATTACATTCTCTTAGCGGGACTTTACTCTGTGTTGAGTAAAAGGGTGAGACATTTAAGTTCCTTGGTGTCAATGAAGATCTATCCTCAGCCCAATGTATAGACACAATTTTAAAAAAGGCACATCAGTGGCTATATTTCATTTGGAATATGAGGAGATTTGGTATGCCACCTAAGACTCCAGCAAATTTCTGCAGATGTACTACAAACTGTTTACACCACCATCTTGTATGGAGGATTACTGTACAGGAATGGAAAAAGCTGCAGTGGGTTCCAAACTCAGTCAGCTCCATCTTGGGCACTAAGAAATTTCACAACATACAGTCGGTGAGTGATATTCATTTTACTTAGAGATATAGCGTGGAACAGGCCCTAACCACCCAGAAACTGACCTATTTACATCCAGCCTAATTACAGGGTAGTTTACAATAACCAATTATCCTACTAACTGTTATGTCTTTGGACTGTGGGAGGAAACCGGAGCACCCAGAGGAAACCCACATAGTCATGGGGAGAATGTACAAACTCCTTACAGACTTGTCGGATTTAAGCTCCAAATTTCAATGCCCCCAAGCTGAATTAGCATTGTGCTAATCACAACACTGCTGTATTAAATCTGATTCCGATTCTGAGACTTGGCTGATGTGTTTTCTGTATTAGTATATTTTTGAAATCTGTTATCAGATATGATGCCATTCCCTAAAATGGTAAAAAGTGCCTATAACTGCAAGTCCTTCATTGTGTGCCCTTGGCTCTTTGCTCAGTTCCTGCAGTGGGATATAAATCATCATCTCTCTGATTCACTGTCACCAAGGTTTAAAAGTTAGCTTTTTTTGTTACCCTTTTAATTTTATCTTTTTAAGCTTTTTTCAAGAACTTCTATGATAGATGCATACATCTATGGGGAATTCAATTCAATCCTCTTTCATTAACAATATCTTTATTTTACATTAAACACCCACCAAAATAAAACCTTTCTACAGAGGAGCTAATTTTGATTGTAGACCCAGAACCAATTTGTAGATGTGTTAGATTATCTTTTTTTTTAATTCACAGAAGATGAAAAATTATTTAATTGTAGCTGTCCCGGAAACAACTGTAGGCATTGACAGGTTGTTTCAGCTACTGCGACAAATGTTTCTGTATAATGATTCATAAAAGAAATCCCATGATTGTCTGAAAAGAAAATGGCTGTATCTATTAAAAATCATTTCATAATTCACACACAAAGTCTAATGATGCATCTCATGTACCTGGTTGGAAGGCAATTATTGATTAATTTTCAAGGTTTGTGGTTTTCAAGGCATATCAGGAAACTCAGTGCAAATTTGTTCATTCAAATTTCAGAAAAAAAGCAACATTTTTAAAATACTTAGAAATAAATTAGAAGCTATTCTTTATAATAATGCAATTAAGTAGTCTATGCAATTGAACATTAATCAGTCAAAGGTGTGCAATTAACAGAAATCTGCAAATTATACCATACATCTATATTTAAAAACTCCACTTAGTTTTATATAATAAATGGTTATTTAAACATTTCTATTCCATTTATTTTCACAAAATGCTTTCCAAAAATGCCATGCTTATTACAGAGTTGAAAGCACTTGAATATTAGAAATCAGAAATAAATGCTGTCATGTCAGAGAAGTGGATTAATTTTTGTTCAAATCAGAAGTTGATGGGTAGGTTAAAATTTGGTGCAGGTCTTGGTCAGAACTTAGCCAAGTAGAGAGGGCCTTTGCGTTAAATCCAAAATGGAGAAGGGAGCAGGATTCCAGCCAATTATGACAAATGGTTAGTCTAAATTGCAGCAAATGGTTAGAAAGATTTGTAAATAATGAACATTGACCTTACTCTGGCGTTGTTAACCTTTCCTATGCAATCACACTTGCCCAAAGTAGATCTTATGCCAACTGTTGGATAAGGGCCTAAATTGACATTGTTTTGTCATTTAAATTTAATCTTGTTTGTACGTTCCTATAATCAGTGGTTTCCTATAACTACTTGGTGGATTTTCAGTAATTTGTTATATATGTAACTGGATGTGTATTGGTTGTAGAGTTTGGTCTGCAGAACATGTCACGCTATAAATCTAACTGTCTTATCGATTGTTCTTATCAATGGAATTTTCTAATCTATCTATACTTTATCAGGTACCTCCTGTACTGAATAAAGGCACATTGAGTGCATATTCTCTTCTGCATAATACTGTTGTGACACTTGATTATTTGAGTTATAGTCACCTTCCTATCAGCTGGAATCTGTCTGGACTTTCTCCCCGTCCTCTCTCATTAACAATGTCCTTTCAAGAACTGCCACACATTGGATGTTTTTTTGCTTTTCACAATATCTGTAAATGTTCAGTGGATTTTCATTTGGAACTGTAGACATAGTCTCAAGATTCAGGGGAGTAGATTTAGGATGGAGATGAGGAGGAACTACTTTTCCCAGAGAGTGGTGAATCTGTGGAATTCTCTGCCCAGTGAAGCAGTGGAGGCTACCTCAGTAAATATATTTAAGACAAGGTTGGATAGATTTTTGCATAGTAAGGGAATTAAGGGTTATGGGGAAAGGGCAGATCGGTGGAGATGAGTCTATGGCCAGATCAGCCATGACCTTACTGAATGGCAGAGCAGGTTTGGCAGGCCAGATGGCCGACTCCTGCTCCTATTTCTTATGTTCTTATGTACTATAACTTTTTTCTGTCAGCAGCCTGCGTCATGCCATAAACTGAACTGTCTCATAGTCTGTCCTTATCAATGGAATTTCTCTATCTGTCTAATTTGAAATAGTTTTCAGTAAGTGACTCCCATGACTACTTTTTTCTTTGTCTTCTTTCCTTGGTTCTTGCTTACAGTAGAGTGAATTAGTTCCTGTACCTTCTTTGTTACAAACACCTAGTAAAATGGTTGAACTTTCTGGATAATGTAATCTCCACATCCAACACAGATCCAACTAAAATGGCTCTTGATTGGTTGAGGCGACCAACATTACCAATTTCCCCCGGGATCGATAAAGTATGACTATGACTATGACTATGACTATGACATTAGCGATGAGGACCATGAGGGTAACAGTGATGTAATGGATACTGGTCCAGCAGTTAAAGGTCTCAAGTATTGATTTTGAAGCTCGAATTCAAATCCAATGTCAGATGCTCAATAATGAAGTGAATTTAGGAAAAATTAATGGGAACCAGAAAACTACCAGAATATCTGAAAAATGAATCTGGCTTAATGATACTCTTCAGAGGAAGAAATCTGTTTTCCTTATCTTGTCTGGACCAAACTGGACTAATTAATTCTTACTTGACTGCCTCTACAGATCAAGGGTAACTCGACATGGGCAATAAATTGTCATCGGCATTCACTTCCTGTATACAAAAGAATGAAAAAATTGTGACAAGGGTTTGAAAAGGCTCATTTTCCATGTCTTTGACATTTGATTAAGCCATTCCCCAAGGCTTAACCAGATGTCAAACATTTCAAATGATTGAAATTCACATTAAAAAATGTTGTAGACACTGGGAATCAGAAAATAAGTTGGAAGTACAAAACAGACTCAGCAGTTGTAGAAAGCTGATCAAAGTCAATGTTTTAGTCTAAGGATTTAGAATGATTTCAAGTATTTAAAGTTAACATGAAAATAATTACACACATTCTCTAAACGAGGAGAAAGTTCAGAAGTTGAACATGCAAAGGGCTCTGAGAGTCCTCATGCAGGATTCCCAGGAGTTAATTTACAGGTTGAGTCAGTGGTAATGAAGGCAAATGCAATATTAACATTCATCTCATGAGGCCGGGAATATAAAAGCAAGGATGTAATACTGAGACTGCACTTGGAATATTGTGATCAGTTTTGGGCCCCTATCTGAGAGAGGATGTGCTGGCTCCAGAGGAGGTTCGTGAGACTGATCACAGGAATGAAATGGAGCGTTTGATGGAGTTTAGAAGAATGAGGATTGAGGATTTCTTTGAAACCTATTGAATATTGAAAAGCCTAGATAGAGCAGACTTGGGGATGATGTTTCCTATAACGGGGGACACTTAGACCAGAGAGCACAGCCTCAGAGTACAAAGATGTCTCTTTAAAAGAGTGATGAGGATGATTTTCCATCACCAGAGGACAAAGAATTTATGGAATTAGTGCTATACACAGCTGTGGAGGACATGTCATTAGATATATTTAAAGCAAAGGTTGGTGCTCTTGATTAGTCAGTATATCAAAGGTTACGAGAAGAAGGAAGGAGAATGGGGTTGAGAGAGAAAATTTATCATCTATGATCAAATGGTGGAGCAGACTCAATAGGCCGAATGATCTAATTCTGTTCCTATGCGTCATGGTCTTATAGACTTCATCACCGATTTATGGTGTAGTAAGCAAACTACGTTGAACAAATAGCAAAAAAGCATCTTATGATTACAGTGTCTTACAGCAGAAACAGACCGAGTAGCCACAATATCTCTGTCACCCTTGTATCAATCTGCACTAATTCCATTAACCCCCAAGTTTTCTGTTCCTTCTTGTCGTATCTGCAACCATCTCACTTTGCTCAGCCCACAACCAGTTACCTCGCTTCAAGCTGCAGAATGCTACCATTTTGTTTTCTTTAGTTAGTTACCCTTTCATTTGTGAAGAAGGCATGCCAGCAGTTGTGCTTCGTCTGGAGTTTGAGAAGATTTGTCATGTCAACAAAGCAGATTTCCACAGTTGTACTGTGGAGGGCATTCTGACTGGTTGCATCACAGTCTGGTGTGGGGAATCCAATGCACGGGATAAAGAGAGGGTTGGAAACTCAGCCAGCTTCATCTCAGGCACAACCTTCCTCACCATCAAGGACCTCTTCAAAATGCAATCTCTAAAGAAGGATCTTCGCCAACTGAGACATGCCCTCTTCTTATTACTGTGTTCAGAGAGGAGGTAAAGGAGACTGAAGACACATACTCAAAATTTTAGGAACAATTTCTTCCCTTGTGCTGTCGGATTTCTGTATGGTCCATAAACACATCATTTCTTTTCCTCTTCTTCTCCATTTATGTATCCATATATGTATTTGTTTACAGTTCCTTAAGGTTGTTTTAGCTGGGGTTGGTAATGGGACAAGCTCTCACTATCTATTAAATGCTTCCAATGGAGTATCTCAAATTGCCTCTGACAACCAAGTCCAGCTGTTGATGTGTGGCTCAGCTACAAGCCCGGCAGAACCGTTTCTACTGACAGGAGAAGGGGCAGCCAATTGATTTGGGCAGATGTGTCTCATCGGCTGTGGTTGGCAGCCTATCTAGGAGAAGGAAAACTGATCTCTACCTCCGCTGCCTCGTGGCTATACCCACTCATGGGGAAGGATGCAAGAGTAAACCCTGAGTGAAAAATTCAGAGCTGGAGTCCCTAAGGCAGTCCTACATTAAGTTCAATGATGACTGACGTTTCCTGTGACGCTGATGGTACTAAACTATATCGGTCTCTGCTCTTCCTTTGGGTTCATCAGATGTATGGAGAGGGGGAGTTTGCTACATGGACAACAGCTCGATCTCCATATTGTATTGCCCACCCTTGCGTATCTAGACAGCTAGGATGCAATATCCACGGTCAGCTCTGACGGACGGAGGCCTCTCAGTCTCTCACTATTTATTTTGTTTTTGTCTTGTACTGTATTGCTGCCACAATACAACAGATTTCATAACCTTTGTCAATGATAATAAACCTGATTCCGATTCCTTTGTTCTGTCCATCCTGAGTGGCACACTGTCCACTCCTACTCATGGTTCACTCTCTCTCCCACCCTCACGTGCAAACTAAAGACTGTGTCATCACACTTTGTGAGGCTGGTTGAGAGAGAGCTACTGAAGAAGATACTGTGGAGAATTGTCCTGCTTTCTTGTTAAACAGCATTAGGATGTCTATTCAGCAGGTGGACAGTGTGCTAAATTTAATCATTCAATGGAAAACTGACATTTCCTACAGTACAAGTTAAAAGCTCAAAGTAAGCTAATTATCAAAGTACATACAGTACTGTGCAAAAGTCTTAGGCACATATATGTATGTATCTAGGGTGCCTAAGACCTTTGCATGTACTGTATTTGTCAATGTGGAGCAGAGAGCGAGCTTGTATATCTGGCAGGAGCAAAGGATGTTGGGAACGGTGAGGGTGAAGGGCTGCGGGTGGCGTGTGGGACAGATGGCAGAGAAGGGTGGGGTGGCTGGTGGCACGGGTGCAGACTCACCCAGCCCCAGACACCAGGCAAAGCTGTTTAATTCCAAACAATTAGTTTATTGATCATTACAGAATGTCTCACTGATGCTTCCCGCTCTCTCCCTTCACCCTTCCCTTTTTTCCCAAACATGATTCCCCTCTCCCTGCTCCTTTCCCACTCTCAGTCTACATATCAGAATCAGGTTTACCATCACTCTCACATGTCATGATTTTTTGTGGCTGCTGTACAGTGTGATACATAAAATCACTACAGTACTGTACAAAATCTTAGGGACCCTAGCTGTATATACATGCCTAAGACTTTTACATAGTTATATATGTCACAATATACTACCCTGCAGTTCATTTTCTGCAGACATTCACTGTAGAATAAAAACTATACAATAGAATCAATGAGAAGCTGTACACAAATAAAGATTGTGGACTACAGTATCAGCCTGGATTTTGCGCTCAAGTCTCCAGAGAAAGTCTTGAGATTATGACGTTTTACACAACTTTCTGACAATAATGCTGAATAGAAATAAAACCTGCAACTCGAAACATTTCTATTTCTGGCAAGAAAGGTTAATCGAGAAAACAGAAAACACACTCCTAGGAATAATGTACAGATTAGTGTAATGCTAATGCAAGATGTTTTTTTTTAAGTGTCAGGCAGCTCATTTAGGATGCATAAGTACTGGCATTAATTTTATGAAATACCATGCAAAACCATGTCTTTTTAGATTACTAAAATATTCCCACTACAGTATCACCAGATATCAAGGTTATGGATCAGAAATTACCAAGACTGACAAAACAAGGCAAAAGACTGCGAAAACAACTAAAGTGAGCAGCATGATTGAAACCACAGTCGGAACCTGGGGAATTGGTGAATGCAAACGTACTGAAACAAGCTTTCTGAAAGGCAACAAGCAGCAATCAGGGGAGTTAAAGATTCCTTGCATAAATAGGGTTTTTATTAGGTGGTAGCATAGTAGTGGGGATGGGTGAGTCCTGGGATGGAAGTCCTGTTTACTTAAGGAAGGAGAAGTGTCTCCCATAGCCTCTTCTTTCCAGATGTAGTGATCACCACAGGACCACTGTCTGGCTTGCCATGCAGTAGGTCACTCACATATGACCTCTCCTACACTACTGTGCCCATAGCAACGCCTTCAGCTGGCATTCCTGTTCTTACTGAGCTTGCTATGTTATGGTGCGACTGAGTGTCAGCGGTATAATTGGGCAGGCGCTGGGCTTATCAGCCTTGGCTGGCAGCCAGCCTAGGAGAAGGACAACTTCGATTCCAAACCCAACTAGATGGAACTTGTTAGGCTTGCCAGGCAGTTGGTCTAGGAGAAGGAAAACTCTGATACTCGACCTACAGCTTTGTGGTTGCAGCAGCCTTCGCAGATCGCTGTACCATTGTGAAACGCCCCCCGGTCTAAAGCATGAAATCACTTTGCCCGCACCGATCTTCTATAAATCTACGCCACATAGGTGGGAAGAGAAGTCCTGCAGCAATGGAGAAGGGGTGAAATGATGGATGTTAGATGATGCTGGAAGTTGCAGTGTCAAATTTCTTCCCTCCTGATCTTCGCAAACGAAGAAGCAGCCATAATCATCAGTGTAGTGATTAGCACAATGCTTTACTGTACCAATGACACGGGTTCAATTCCTGTCACTGTCTGTAAGAAGTTTGTATATTCTCCCCTTGACCATGTGCGTTTCCTCTGGGTGCTCCATGTTCCTCCCACAGCCCAAGGATGCAGCAGTTGGAAGGTTAATTGGTCATTGTAATTGTCCTGTGATTAGGCTAGGCTTAAATGGGGGAGAGGGGATGCTTGGTGACATGGCTCAAATGTCCGTAAGGGACTATTCCGAGCTGTATCTCAATAAACAAAAGAAAAAAATTACCCTATCTCTGCCTCCTATAATTTTGAATACCTTTATCAAATCACCTTGGGGTGTATGGTTTGTGAGGAAGCAGAAACTTCACCGGTGAAGGGGCCTGTCGTGTCTATTCTGAAGCACCTCACTCACATTTGGTCTCCAGCAGACACTCAGCTCTCACCTGTGGTTCCAAGTAACTGTTTGCTTACAACAGCGACTACAGCCCAGTCCACCACTTTGACAGGCAGAGCCAAACCAGGTGAGGGTAGCCGATGGGCCTTATACCCCAGAGAGAAAGAAACGTGCCTGCCCTCGCACGCAAAGTCAGCTCCAGTGGACTGGGCTGATGAGATCTACAGTGAGATCCAATGGGCAGGAGGGCAGTTCAGCCATGCTTTCCGGAGAGTGAAGGGACAACACAGAACAAAAGAAATCATGGTCATCCACTGTAACCAAGGAAGATCCCTTGTGACGACTACTCATGCAATGACCCTGACTTCAGATGTTGAGAAAGTGGAACTGCCTCAGTACAATGGGTTTCCCACCTTAAAACTTTCAGCACATGTTATGCTGTACAACCAATCATCAAATCTCCTTTCATTCTCCTACGCTCCTAACCTATTCAACCTTTCCCTATAACTTAGGTCTTCAAGTCTCAGCAAAATCTTTCTAACCTATTGATATCTTTCCATGGTTATGTGACAAGAACTGCACACAATACTCCAAATTAGGCCTCACCAGTATCTTTTACAACTTCAGTATAACATGCCAACTCCATAATTATTACTTTGATTTATGAAGGCCTATGATGCCAAAAATTGTCTTTACGACCCTATCTACCGGTGACTTCTTTAATCAGTCATTGGAAACATTCAGGCAGATCTCCTCGACATCCTCTCAAGGATCTCCACATCCTTCATTAAGTGTGGTCACCAAATCTAGACTTAATAATCTAGTTCAGGATCTCCCAATTTGGGGTCCGCGGACACCTTGCTTAATGGCATTGGTCCTTGGCATAAAAAAGGTTGGGAACTCCTGTTCTAGTTGAACCCTAACCAAACCTTTATAAAGACTAAACTTTACTAGTCTGCTTTTGTACCCAATACCTCGTCCTTCTTTTCCTTTCACTGATATATTCTTGTGCTCTTATTTCACTACCCCACTCTCTGAGTTGGGCGTAAAAGTTATTCCACATTATAATTGGGAAAAGAGGAAAAGAGTTTTTCCAAAATTTTGGCTAAACTCTATTCCCTGTCCTGACGAAGGGTTCCGGCCCGAAACGTCAACTCATCATTTCGACTGATGCTGCCCGACCTGCTGAGCTCCTCCAGCGTGTTGTGAGTGTTGCTTTGATCCCAGCATCCACAGATTATTTTGTGTCCCCAATCAAAGCTGTGAAGAGATTAGGCAAAGATTCTTATTGATTCAATCCTACCATCAGTTTAATTCTACATCGCTCTTGTATGTAGGACTTTCTTGACAATTTCCCTGCCATCATTGGAGAAATTTATTGAATGTGATAAAATGTCATATAAGTTATTCCTGATTAAGGATCTTGTAGGAGCCTAACTGTTTATGTACTCCATAAATGGTGCATGAATTTCTGAGTTTCTCGGCTTTTTAGATAAAAGGTTAAGACCCAGAAATGTGGCATAGCTTCAGCATCATGGTCTGTCCATTCAAGATAGGGGTGATGATAAATTTGCACTTTTCAACATTCAGGAATCAGAGCAATTCTCTAACACAGAGAGCTGCAGAGAATGAGTCATTGAACATATTTATGGCTGAGTCAAACTGATTTTTTGGATGATTGAAGCTTCAAGGGATATAGATGAAAGGCAGTGGAGTAGAACTGAAGACAGTCCAGATCAGCCATGTTCTTGTTGAACAAGAAGCCATATCACCAAGACACAAGAGACAACAGATGCTGGAATCTGACCAATAATAAGATGATGGAGATACTCAGAAAGTCAGAAACATCAAAAGAGGGACATAGGCAGTTGATGTTTCATGTCAAGTTCCTTTATCCATCATGCAGCTGGATCAAATGAAGGGTCTCAACCCAAAAAGTCAACTATCCACGTTCCTCCTGATATGCTGCTTGACTGAAATGTAGCAAGATTCAATAATTTCTTGAATCTTTCCTCCAGAATCTTGTGTGTTGAGCCATATAACATATCTTTGCTCTCAAATTTTATATTATAACTTCTCAGTTGCTATTTTGGGGATTTCAAAATCAAGATCAAGATTTTTAATGTCACTTCCAGTATAAAAATGCCAGGAGAATGAAATAATTGCTACTCAGGACCCCATGCAGAACAAAAAAAAACACAACATAAAGAAGACAGTAATAAAAAATAAATACAAATATGTAAGATATATATATAGATAGATAGATAGATATAGATAGATTGATTGTACAGTATGTCCATAAGGTGACACGAGGCACAGGAGTGTCTGTACATAAGGTGACTGACAGGAAATGATAAAGTAGTGGTGGTGGGGAATGTAGTGAGATGGGTTAGTGAGTTGAGGTGTTGATTACCCTTAATGGTTGGAGAAAAAATGCGTTTTTGAGTCTGGTGGTCCTAGTGTAGTGTAGATGCTACGTAGCCTGCTCCTTGATGGGAGTGGAACAAATAGACAATAAGCAGGGTGGGTGGGATCCTTCATGATGTTATTTGCACTTTTCTGTATGTACTGTACATGTTTGATGGTGGTTGGCTGGTGCCATCAATACATTGGGCAGTTTTGACTGCCTGTGGTAGAACCTTCCTGCCACTACAGTGCAGTTTCCACAGCGTGCAGTGACGCACCTTGTTAGGATGCTCTTTACTGCGCATCTGTAAAATGATGTCAGTATTGATGTGCAAGGTCCAGCTCTCTTCAGTCTCCTTAGAAAGTAGCGATGTTGGTGAACTTTCCTCAGAGCTTACTTTCCTCAGCCTTTACTTTGTCATAAGTTTCCGAACCAGACAAAGAACATAGAAATCTTCCTACCCCCCTCCTTTCCAGTCCTGGTGAAGGGTCTTGACCCAAAATGTTGACCGTTTATTGCTTTCCATAGCTGTTCCCCGACTTGTTGAGTTCCTCCAGCACTTCATGTGTCTTACTTGAGAAATATTGGGCATGTACTTTGAACTTCCTGTTCATAGGAGTCGCTGTGAAGGTCTGTTTTGACAGGTAGTTGGATAACTCTCAGATGTGAACTCTCTGTCTCTCACCCAAGGGGTAATTCTGAGATTCCAACCATTCTGCATCATTCTCTACTGGCTCAGAAATGAAGTAAACATAATTTAGCTTGGAGGATGGGAATGTCGTCATTTTCCACTTCTCATGTGTTGCCTTGTCTCTTAACAATTGGTTTTATGGCATCAAATTGATTTTGTGTCCCAATTCTCTCATGTACCCAGTTAGTTGAGATGTTGATATATCTGTCTTGCTCCCTTTGACCAAACAAATCTGCTGAGCAATGCAATCTCTTGTCCTTCTCTTTCAGATTGCCACACTGTAGCATTTGGAGAATGGAAATATGCGTGCTTTGTACTTATCTTTCAGATGCAAATATACAATGAACACCAGATTAACAATAAGGCTCTCTATCCAATACATTATGGACACATCTCTCCCCATAATTGGTGGCATTTACTAGGTATACCACCCAATTAGGCAACATCTATCATCAAAGATCTCTATAATCCAGGCTATGCCAGTTTCTCACACCCACCAACACAGAAACCTGAATTCCCACACCACCAGGTTCAAGAACAGCTAGTTCTCTTCAAGTCTTTTAGTTCCTGAATCAACTACTGCAACCTTAATCATTACATCTCAACACCATGTTGATCAGTTTGCACTAAAATGCACTTTGTTATTTTTTAATGTTCTAATTGTGCTCTTTCATGAATAAATTATGTATAAATTATGCTTAATTCAGACCATATGACAGAACACATAGGAGTAGAATTAGGCCATTCAGCCCATCAGGTTTGATATGCTATTCATTCATGACTGATTTATGATTGATATATTTTGAACATCTTGTAAATTTGACTATGACTTGCTTGAATGGACCTAACTTCCAATACAGCTGCAACAACATTCAAGAATCTCACTATCTGGGATAAAAGAGAAAACAGGCTTGACATCTCAGTTCCTACCATTTAATTAAACAACCTTTATCATCAGCAACTGTGTGTACCAGCAAGCAGACAAACACTCACTGGCCACTTTATTAGGAGCACCTGTATACCTGCTTATTAATTGAAATATCTAATCAGCCATTCATGGGGCAACAACTCAATGCATAAAAGTGTACAGACATGGCCAAGAGGTTCAGTTGCTGTTCAGCCCAGTCAGAATGTGGAAGAAATGTGATGTAAGTGACTTTGACCGTGGAATGATTGTTGATGCCAGATGGATGGTGTTTTGAGTATTTCAAAAACCGCTGATCTTCTAATATTTTCACATACAACGGTCTCTTGACTTTACAGAGAATAGTGTGAGAAATAAAGTCATCCAGTGAGCACCCTTTCTGAGGACAAAAATGCCTTATTAATGAGAGAGGTTAGAGGAGAAAATCCAGTCTGGCTCAAGAGGACGGGAAGGGCAACAGTATCTCAAGTAAACTCACTTTACAACAGTAGTGTGGAGAAAAGCATCTCTGAATGCACAACACGTCCAACCTTGATTCGGATGGGCTACAGCAGCAGAAGACCACAAGCAGTCACACAGTGGCCACTTTATTTAGCGCAGAAGGTACCTACTAGAGTGGCCACTTTATACGGTACATGAGTACCTACTACAGTTCCCAATAAGTGTTTGTAAAATTAAATCCACGAAAAGTGTATCCTGAATTTGAGAGTTAGTTAGATGAGATTAGAAGAGTAAGGTCTTCACCTAAAGGATGATTGGAAAGTGGAATGCCCCACCTGAGTGTGTGTTGGAGGGAGGTACACATCACATCATTTAAGAAGACTGTCTAAAAATGAGGAATAAAAGACATTGGTAGCCAGTGACGGTAAATAGGATTAATATAGATGGTTCACATTGAAATGGAAAAAAAACAGAATTAGATTTATTATCACTGACATACCATACTGTGAAAAAGACTTAGGCACATATATATCTAGCTCGGGTGCCTAAGACTTGCACAGTACTCTATTTGACCAAGTGGAGTGGAGAGCAAGTGTGTAAATCTGGCAGGAGCAAAGGATGTTGAGAATGGGAGGGTGGAGTGCCATGGGAGGAGTGTGAAATGGGTGGCAGGGAAGGAGTGCTGGGGCAGGCAGTGGCCTGGGTGCAGACACTCCCAGCCCTGAGACACCAGGCAAGGTCATTTGATTCCAAGCAATTGGTTTCTTGATCATGGCAAACTTTCTCACTGTGCCCTTCCCCTGTTCCCAACCACCATCCCTCGCTCCTTTCCACCTTCAGTCCACAACAGAGACCCATATCAGAATCAGGCTTATTATCACTAACATATGCCACGATTTTTTTTTTTTTTTGTGGCAGTAGTACAGTATTGTGGAAAGTCTTGGGCACCCTAGCTATATATGTATATGCGCCAAAGTACTGTATGCATTGAAATGTGTTGTTTTGTGGCAGAAATACAGTGCAATGCAGAATGAAAATACTATAAGTTTCAATAAGAAGTTAAAATTTTAAAAAAAGAGATAGCAAAATTAGTGAGTTGGTGTTCATGTGTTTATTGTTCATTCAGAAATCTGATGGCAGATGGGAAGAAACTGTTCCTAAAATATTAAGTGTGTGTCTTCAGGCTTCTGCACCCTTTTTCTAATGGTAGTAATGAGAAGACGGTATTTCCTGGGTGATGGGGGCTCTTAGATATGAAATTTGGACAGGCTGGGTGAGTGGGCAGATGCATGGCAGTTGCAGTTTAATGTGGATAAATGTAAGGTTATCCACTTTGGTGGTAAGAACAGGAAGGCAGATTATTATCTAAATGGAGTCAAGTTAAGAAAAGGGGAAGTACAACGAGATCTAGGTGTTCTTGTACATCAGTCACTGAAAGCAAGCATGCAAGTACAGCAGACAGTGAAGAAAGCTAATGGCATGCTGGCCTTCATAACAAGGGGAATTGAGTATAAGAGCAAAGAGGTCCTTCTGCAGCTGTACAGGGCCCTGGTGAGACCACACCTGGAGTACTGTGTGCAGTTTTGGTCTCCAACTTTGAGGAAGGATATTCTTGCTATTGAGGGAGTGCAGCGTAGGTTCACAAGGTTAATTCCAGGGATGGCGGGACTGTCATATGTCGAAAGATTGGAGCAACTGGGCTTGTATACTCTGGAATTTAGAAGGCTGAGAGGGAATCTTATTGAAACATATAAAATTATTAAGGGATTGGACACGCTGCAGGCAGGAAGCATGTTACCGCTGATGGGTGAGTCCAGAACCAGAGCCCACAGTTTAAGAATAAGGGGTAGGCCATTTAGAATGGAGTTGAGGAAAAACTTTTTCACCCAGAAAGTGGTGGATATATGGAATGTTCTGCCCCAGAAGGCTGTGGGGGCCAAGTCTCTGGATGCTTTCAAGAAAGAGATGGGTAGAGCTCTTAAAGATAGCGGAATCAAAGGTTATGGGGATAAGACAGGAACTGGATACTGATTGTGGATGATCAGTCATGATCACAGTGAATGGCGGTGCTGGCTCGCAGGGCCGAATGGCCTACTCCTGCACCTATTGTCTATTGTCTATTGTCAAAACTGCTCACAATACTCCAACTGTGGTCTGACCTGTGCTTTATAAAGCCTCAGCATTATATCCATGCTTTGGTATTCTTGTCCTCTCAAAATAAGTGCAAGCATAGCATTTGCTTTCTTCACAGCCAACTCAACCTGGAAGTTAACCCTTAGGGAAACTTGCAAGAGAACCCCCAAGTCCCTCTGCACCTCTGATTTTTGAATTTACTCCCTATTTAGAAAATAATACACGCCTTTATTCTTACAAACAATGTGCATCATCATACCCTTCCCTGCACCATATTCCACCTTCCACTTCTTTGCCCATTCTCCCAATCTGTCTATGTCCTTCCGTAAATACCATGCTTCCTCAACACTACTTCTCCCTCCATCTGTCCTCGAATCATATGCAAGCATGGCCACAACACCATGAATTCCTTCATCGAAATCATTGAAGTATAAACTGAAAAGAAGCAATCACAACACCAACCCCTCCAGCACAGCACCAACCCCTGCAGCACAACACCAACCCCTCCAGCACAATACCAACCCCTCCAGCACAACACTAACCCCTCCAGCACAATACCAACCACTCCAGCACAACACTAACCCCTCCAGCACAACACCATCTCCTCCAGCACAACACTAACCCCTCCAGCACAACACCAACCCCTCCAGCACAACACCAACCCCTCCAACACAACACCAACCCCTGCAGCACAACACCAACCCCTCCAGCACAATACCAACCCCTCCAGCACAACACTAACCCCTCCAGCACAACACTAACCCCTCCAGCACAATACCAACCACTCCAGCACAACACTAACCCCTCCAGCACAACACTAACCCCTCCAGCACAACACCAACCCCTCCAGCACAACACCAACCCCTACAACACAACACCAACCCCTCCAGCACAACACCAACCCCTCCAGCACAACACCAACCCCTCCTGCACAACACCAACTCCTCCAGTACAACACCAACCCCTCCAGCACAATACTAACCCCTCCAGCACAACACCAACCCCTCCAGCACAACACTAACCCCTCCAGCACAACACCATCTCCTCCAGCACAACACTAACCCCTCCAGCACAACACCAACCCCTCCAGCACAACACCAACCCCTCCAACACAACACCAAACCCTCCAGCACAACACCAACCCCTCCAGCACAACACCAACCCCTCCAGCACAACACCAACTCCTCCAGCACAACACCAACCCCTCCAGCACAACACCAACCCCTCCAACACAACCCCAACCCCTCCAGCACAACACCAACTCCTCCAGCACAACACTAACCCCTCCAGCACAACACCAACCCCTCCAGCACAACACCAACCCCTCCAGCACAACACCAACCCCTCCAGCACAACACCAACTCCTCCAGCACAACACCAACCCCTCCAGCACAACACCAACCCCTCCAACACAACCCCAACCCCTCCAGCACAACACCAACTCCTCCAGCACAACACCAACCCCTCCAGCACAACACCAACTCCTCCAGCACAACACTAACCCCTCCAGCACAACACCAACCCCTCCAGCACAACACCAACCCCTCCAGCACAATACTAACCACTCCAGCACAACACCAACCCCTCCAGCACAACACCAACCCCTCCAGCACAACACCAACCCCTCCAGCACAACACCAACTCCTCCAGCACAACACCAACCCCTCCAACACAACACCAACCCCTCCAGCACAACACCAACCCCTCCAGCACAACACCAACTCCTCCAGCACAATACCAACCCCTCCAGCACAACACCAACCCCTCCAGCACAACACCAACTCCTCCAGCACAACACCAACCCCTCCAACACAACACCAACCCCTCCAGCACAACACCAACCCCTCCAGCACAACACCAGCCCCTCCAGCACAACACCAACCCCTCCAGCACAACACCAACCCCTCCAGCACAACACTAACCCCTCCAGCACAACACTAACCCCTCCAGCACAACACCAACCCCTCCAGCACAATACTAATCCCTCCAGCACAACACTAACCCCTCCAGCACAACACCAACCCTTCCAGCACAACACCAGCCCCTCCAGCACAACACCAACCCCTCCAGCACAACACCAACCCCTCCAGCACAACACTAACCCCTCCAGCACAACACTAACCCCTGCAGCACAACACCAACCCCTCCAGCACAATACTAACCCCTCCAGCACAACACTAACCCCTCCAGCACAACACCAACCCCTCCAGCACAACACTAACCCCTCCAGCACAACACCAACCCCTCCAGCACAACACTAACCCCTCCAGCACAATACTAACCCCTCCAGCACAACACCAACACCTCCAGCACAACACCAACTCCTCCAGCACAACACTAACCCCTCCAGCACAATACTAACCCCTCCAACACAACACCAACCCCTCCAGCACAACACCAACCCCTCCAGCACAACACCAACCCCTCCAGCACAACACGAACCCCTCCAGCACAACACCAACCCCTCCAGCACAACACTAACCCCTCCAGCACAACACCAACCCCTCCAGCACAACACTAACCCCTCCAGCACAATACTAACCCCTCCAGCACAATACCAACCCCTCCAGCACAACACCAACCCCTCCAGCACAACACCAACCCCTCCAGCAGAACACCAACCCCTCCAGCACAATACTAACCCCTCCAGCACAACACTAACCCCTCCAGCACAACACCAACCCCTCCAACACAACACCAACCCCTCCAGCACAACACTAACCCCTCCAGCACAACACCAACCCCTCCAGCACAACACCAACCCCTCCAGCACAATACCAACCCCTCCAGCACAACACCAACCCCTCCAGCACAATACTAACCCCTCCAGCACAATACTAACCCCTCCAGCACAACACCAACCCCTCCAGCACAACACCAACCCCTCCAGCACAACACCAACCCCTCCAGCACAACACTAACCCCTCCAGCACAACACCAACCCCTCCAGCACAACACCAACCCCTCCAGCACAACACTAACCCCTCCAGCACAACACTAACCCCTCCAGCACAACACCAACCCCTCCAACACAACACCAACCCCTCCAGCACAACACCAACCCCTCCAGCACAATACTAACCCCTCCAGCACAACACCAACCCCTCCAGCACAACACTAACCCCTGCAGCACAACACCAACCCCTCCAGCACAACACTAACCCCTCCAGCACAACACCAACCCCTCCAGCACAACACCAACTCCTCCAGCACAACACCAACCCCTCCAGCACAACACCAACCCCTCCAGCACAATACCAACCCCTCCAGCACAATACTAACCCCTCCAGCACAACACCAACCCCTCCAGCACAACACTAACCCCTCCAGCACAACACCAACCCCTCCAGCACAACACCAACCCCTCCAACACAACACCAACCCCTCCAGCACAACACCAACCCCTCCAGCACAACACCAACTCCTCCAGCACAACACCAACCCCTCCAGCACAACACTAACCCCTCCAGCACAACACCAACCCCTCCAACACAACACCAACCCCTCCAGCACAATACTAACCCCTCCAGCACAACACCAACCCCTCCAGCACAATACTAACCCCTCCAGCACAACACCAACCCCTCCAGCACAACACCAACCCCTCCAGCACAATACTAACCCCTCCAGCACAACACTAACCCCTCCAGCACAACACCAACCCCTCCAGCACAACACCAACCCCTCCAGCACAATACTAACCCCTCCAGCACAACACTAACCCCTCCAGCACAACACTAACCCCTCCAGCACAACACCAACCCCTCCAGCACAATACTAACCCCTCCAGCACAACACCAACCCCTCCAGCACAACACCAACCCCTCCAGCACAATACTAACCCCTCCAGCACAACACTAACCCCTCCAGCACAACACCAACCCCTCCAACACAACACCAACCCCTCCAGCACAACACCAACCCCTCCAGCACAATACTAACCCCTCCAGCACAACACCAACCCCTCCAGCACAACACTAACCCCTGCAGCACAACACCAACCCCTCCAGCACAACACTAACCCCTCCAGCACAACACTAACCCCTCCAGCACAATACTAACCCCTCCAGCACAACACCAACCCCTCCAGCACAATACTAACCCCTCCAGCACAACACCAACCACTCCAGCACAACACTAACCCCTCCAGCACAACACCAACCCCTCCAGCACAACACCAACTCCTCCAGCACAACACCAACCCCTCCAGCACAACACCAACCCCTCCAGCACAACACCAACCCCTCCAGCACAATACTAACCCCTCCAGCACAACACCAACCCCTCCAGCACAACACTAACCCCTCCAGCACAACACCAACTCCTCCAGCACAACACCAACCCCTCCAGCACAACACTAACCCCTCCAGCACAACACCAACCCCTCCAGCACAACACCAACTCCTCCAGCACAACACCAACCCCTCCAGCACAACACTAACCCCTCCAGCACAACACTAACCACTCCAGCACAACACCAACCCCTCCAGCACAACACCAACTCCTCCAGCACAACACCAACCCCTCCAGCACAACACTAACCCCTCCAGCACAACACAAACCCCTCCAGCACAATACTAACCCCTCCAGCACAACACCAACCCCTCCAGCACAACACCAACCCCTCCAGCACAATACTAACCCCTCCAGCACAATACTAACCCCTCCAGCACAACACCAACCCCTCCAACACAACACCAACCCCTCCAGCACAACACCAACCCCTCCAGCACAACACCAACCCCTCCAGCACAATACCAACCCCTCCAGCACAACACCAACCCCTCCAACACAACACCAACCCCTCCAGCACAACACCAACCCCTCCAGCACAACACCATCTCCTCCAGCACAACACCAACCCCTCCAGCACAACACCAACTCCTCCAGCACAACACCAACCCCTCCAACACAATACCAACCCCTCCAGCACAACACCAACCCCTCCAGCACAACACCAACTCCTCCAGCACAACACCAACCCCTCCAACACAACACCAACCCCTCCAGCACAACACCAACCCCTCCAGCACAACACCAACTCCTCCAGCACAACACCAACCCCTCCAGCACAACACCAACCCCTCCAGCACAACACTAACCACTCCAGCACAACACTAACCCCTCCAGCACAACACCAACCCCTCCAGCACAACATTAACCCCTCCAGCACAACACCAACCCCTCCAGCACAACACTAACCCCTCCAGCACAACACTAACCCCTCCAGCACAACACCAACCCCTCCAGCACAACACTAACCCCTCCAGCACAACACTAACCCCTCCAGCACAACACTTACCCCTCCAGCACAACACCAACCCCTCCAGCACAACACCAATCCCTCCAGCACAACACCAACCCCTCCAGCACAACACCAACCACTCCAGCACAACACTAACCCCTCCAGCACAACACCAACCCCTCCAGCACAACACTAACCCCTCCAGCACAACACCAACCCCTCCAGCACAACATCAACCCCTCCAGCACAACACTAACCACTCCAGCACAACACCAACCCCTCCAGCACAACACCAACCCCTCCAGCACAACACCAACCCCTCCAACACAACACCAACCCCTCCAGCACAACACTAACCCGTCCAGCACAACACCAACCCCTCCAACACAACACCAACCCCTCCAGCACAACACCAACCCCTCCAGCACAACACTAACCCCTCAGCACAACACCAACCCCTCCAGCACAATACCAACCCCTCCAGCACAACACCAACCCCTCCAACACAACACCAACCCCTCCAGCACAACACCAACCCCTCCAGCACAACACCAACACCTCCAGCACAATACTAACCCCTCCAGCACAACACTAACCCCTCCAGCACAACACCAACCCCTCCAGCACAACACTAACCCCTCCAGCACAACACCAACTCCTCCAGCACAACACCAACCCCTCCAACACAACACCAACCCCTCCAGCACAACACCAACCCCTCCAGCACAACACCAACCCCTCCAGCACAATACTAACCCCTCCAGCACAACACTAACCCCTCCAGCACAACACCAACCCCTCCAGCACAACACTAACCCCTCCAGCACAATACTAACCCCTCCAGCACAACACCAACCCCTCCAGCACAACACCAACCCCTCCAGCACAACACCAACTCCTCCAGCACAACACCAACCCCTCCAGCACAACACCAACCCCTCCAGCACAACACTAACCCCTCCAGCACAATACCAACCCCTCCAGCACAACACCAACCCCTCCAGCACAACACTAACCCCTCCAGCACAACACTAACCCCTCCAGCACAACACCAACCCCTCCAGCACAACACCAACTCCTCCAGCACAACACTTACCCCTCCAGCACAACACTAACCCCTCCAGCACAACACCAACCCCTCCAGCACAACACTAACCCCTCCAGCACAACACCAACCCCTCCAGCACAACACCAACCCCTCCAGCACAACACCAACCTCTCCAGCACAACACTAACCCCTCCAGCACAATACTAACCCCTCCAGCACAACACCAACCCCTCCAGCACAACACCAACCCCTCCAGCACAACACCAACCCCTCCAGCACAGCACCAACCCCTCCAGCACAACACCAACCCCTCCAGCACAACACCAACCCCTCCAGCACAACACTAACCCCTCCAGCACAACACCAACCCCTCCAGCACAACACCAACCTCTCCAGCACAACACTAATCCCTCCAGCACAATACTAACCCCTCCAGCACAACACCAACCCCTCCAGCACAACACTAACCCCTCCAGCACAACACAAACCCCTCCAGCAGAACACCAACCCCTCCAGCAGAACACCAAACCCTCCAGCACAACACCAACCCCTCCAGCACAACACCAACCCCTCCAGCACAACACCAACCACTCCAGCACAACACCAACCTCTCCAGCACAACAGCAACCCCTCCAGCACAACACCAACCTCTCCAGCACAACACTAACCCCTCCAGCACAATACTAACCCCTCCAGCACAACACCAACCCCTCCAGCACAACACCAAACCCTCCAGCACAACACCAACCCCTCCAGCACAACACCAACCCCTCCAGCACAACACCAACCCCTCCAGCACAACACTAACCCCTCCAGCACAGCACCAACCCCTCCAGCACAACACCAACCCCTCCAGCACAACACCAACCCCTCCAGCACAACACTAACCCCTCCAGCACAACACCAACCCCTCCAACACAACACCAACCCCTCCAGCACAACACCAACCCCTCCAGCACAACACTAACCCCTCCAGCACAACACCAACCCCTCCAGCACAACACCAACTCCTCCAGCACAACACCAACCCCTCCAGCACAACACCAACCCCTCCAGCACAACACCAACTCCTCCAGCACAACACCAACCCCTCCAGCACAACACCAACCCCTCCAGCACAACACTAACCCCTCCAGCACAACACCAACCCCTCCAGCACAACACTAACCCCTCCAGCACAACACCAACCCCTCCAGCACAACACCAACCCCTCCAGCACAACACCAACCCCTCCAGCACAGCACCAACCCCTCCAGCACAACACCAACCCCTCCAGCACAACACTAACCCCTCCAGCACAACACCAACCCCTCCAACACAACACCAACCCCTCCAGCACAACACCAACCCCTCCAGCACAACACTAACCCCTCCAGCACAACACCAACCCCTCCAGCACAACACCAACTCCTCCAGCACAACACTAACCCCTCCAGCACAACACCAACCCCTCCAGCACAACACCAACTCCTCCAGCACAACACCAACCCCTCCAGCACAACACCAACCCCTCCAGCACAACACTAACCCCTCCAGCACAGCACCAACCCCTCCAGCACAACACCAACCCCTCCAGCACAACACCAACCCCTCCAGCACAGCACCAACCCCTCCAGCACAACACCAACCCCTCCAGCACAACACCAAACCCTCCAGCACAACACTAACCCCTCCAGCACAACACAAACCCCTCCAGCACAATACTAACCCCTCCAGCACAACACTAACCCCTCCAGCACAACACCAACCCCTCCAGCACAACACCAACCCCTCCAGCACAACACTAACCCCTCCAGCACAACACCAACCCCTCCAGCACAACACCAACCCCTCCAGCACAACACCAACCCCTCCAGCACAACACCATCCCCTCCAGCACAATACTAACCCCTGCAGCACACCACTAGTCACTTGCAGCTAACTAGAATAAGCCCCCTTCATTCCCACACTTTGCCTCCTGCTAAATGGCCAATCTTCTAACCTTTCCTGTTCTTTGTAATTTCACTATATTAGGATCAGGATACATCTTTTGAGATATTGAAACTGCTGACCCCTCATTAAGTACTGGTATGTGTGTTCGATGATGAGTGTAGGGCTCAAGAGCCTTTTTCTTTGTTGTATGGCTCTACACCCAAGGGTTGTACTGCAGCAGTTTTCCAAGACTTCTTTTCCAGAGTCTCCCAAATCTGCTGACTCTCCCATCTGGAGACAAGGGTAGGTGAATGGTAATACCCTTTTCCACATCATATGCCAGCCTGCACAGGAAAACGTACAAGGTGGAGGATCTGACCAAGTAGAGGCATGACCCAAGTTTGACCCACAGGGAATATAAAATGCTCATTTTGTATAGAGGCTAAGGAAAAAAGCTGTAATCATTCATGTATGATAACTCTGAAGGTGGTTAAGCACATACACAGACTTCAAAATATTGTTTTGGACAATATTTTAGGGTTCCTGGGAAAGGCTTTATATTATGTATTAGGGTATCTCAAAACAGAATCCGGAAAATCATATTTTACTAAATAGTATCAGGTTTACCAACTACAGAGGTATATTGTAAAGAACAGCAGGAAAGTGTAATTAAGAGTATTCATTGGCAATTTTAAAGGAGAAACACTGTTACTTTGGCCAGGAACATTTTTTTTAATGGAACTGTTCTTGATAACCAGACTTATTAGAATGCATTACACATGCAAAGGAATATAGAACAGTTTAGCACAGAAACAGGCCCTTTGGCCAATGATGTTGTAAGCAAAAAATAATCTGCAGTTGCTGGGGTCAAAGCAACACTCACAGCACGCTGGAGGAGCTCAGCAGGTCAGGCAGCATCTGTGGAAAAGATCGGTCGACATTTCAGGCCGGAACCCTTCGTCAGGACTATAGAGGGAAGGGGCAGAGGCCCTATAAAAAAGGTAGGGGGAGGGTGGGAAGGAGAAGGCTGGTAGGTTCCAGGTGAAAGACCAGTAAGGGGAAAGATAAAGGGGTGGGGGAGGGGAAGCAGGGAGGTGATAGGCAGGAAAGGTGAAGAAAGAATACGGGAAAACACAATGGGTAGTAGTAGGATTAATGGTAAGGCACTGAGGAGTGCAGTGGAACAGAGAGACCTGGGAATACAGATACAAAATTCCCTAAAAGTGTCATCACAGGTAGATAGGGTCGTAAAGAGAGCTTTTGGTACATTGGCCTTTATTAATCGAAGTATTGAGTATAAGAGCTGGAATGTTATGTTGAGGTTGTATAAGGCATTGGTGAGGCCGAATCTGGAGTATTGTGTTCAGTTTTGGTCACCAAATTACAGGAAGGATATAAATAAGGTTGAAAGAATGCAGAGAAGGTTTACAAGGATGTTGCCGGGATTTGAGAAACTCAGTTACAGAGAAAGGTTGAATAGGTTAGGACTTTATTCCCTGGAGCGTAGAAGAATGAGGGGAGATTTGATAGAGGTATATAAAATTATGATGGGTATAGATAGAGTGAATGCAAGCAGGCTTTTTCCACTGAGGCAAGGGGAGAAAAACACCAGAGGACATGGGTTAAGGGTGAGGGGGGAAAAGTTTAAAGGGAACATTAGGGGGGGCTTCTTCACACAGAGAGTGGTGGGAGTATGGAATGAGCTGCCAGACGAGGTGGTAAATGAGGGTTCTTTTTTAACATTTAAGAATAAATTGGACAGATACATGGATGGGAGATGTATGGAGGGATATGGTCCGTGTGCAGGTCAGTGGGACTAGGCAGAAAATGGTTTGGCACAGCCAAGAAGGGCCAAAGGGCCTGCTTCTGTGGTGTAGTTTCTATGGTTCTATGGTTCTAAGGAGGCGGAACCAAGAGGGAGGTGGTAGGCAGCTGGGGGAGGAGGCAGAGTGACATAGGGATAGGGGAAGGGAGGGGGAGGGAATTACCGGAAGTTGGAGAATTCTATGTTCATACCAAGGGGCTGGAGACTACCTAGACGGTATATGAGGTGTTGCTCCTCCAACCTGAGTTTAGCCTTATCATGGCAGTGGAGGAGGCCATGTATGGACATATCTGAATGGGTTTGGGAAGCAGAGTTGAAGTGGGTGGCTACTGGGAGATCCTGTCTGTTTTGGCGGACGGAGCGGAGGTGCTCGATGAAGCGGTCCCCCAATCTGCATTGGGTTTCACCGATGCAGAGGAGGCCACACTGGGAGCACCAGATGCAATAGATGACCCCAACAGACTCACAAGTGAAGTGTTGCCTCACTTGAAAGTACTGTTTGGGACCCTGAATGGTGGCAAGAGAGGAGGTGTAGGGACAGGTGTAGCACTTGTGCTTACAGGGATAAGTTGTGTTGGCCTTCTTTAGGCAGAGTCTCTCCTGTACTCATTTGAAGATGTGGTTACTTTCCCCATTGGTCTTGGGCAATCACATGCAAAATAAGATGTCTAATACTAAAATCTTGTCTCAACAAGATAGGAGAGACTGAGAGACTCTATATAATATTGTTGAAACTGAATTTCTTCTCAGGTATCAAGTTATTGGGTAAAATTTCTACTGAGTAAGAAAATTACCGCTAGGTGATTTTGCAGTGCTATTGCAGCTCTGGTTAGACCAAGGTTATTGACTTCAGGGGGAGAAAACCAGAGGTCCATGAGCTAGTCCTCATTGGAGGATCAGAGCTATGGAGGGTAAGCAACTTTAGGTTTTACAAAAGGGAATAACTTTACTTGCACATCATTGAAATGTTCTCACAACCTATGGACTCACTTTCAAGGACACTTCTTCTCATGTTCTTGATATTTATTGTTTAATTTATTTATGATTATTATTTCTTTTTTTATTTGCACAGTCTTTTCCATGCTGGTTGAAGGCACAAGTTGATCAAATCAAATCAAATCCAGTTTAATTATTATTCAAACCATACATAGATATATGAACAAGACAACGTTCCTCTGGAGCCAAGATGCAAAACATTGAAATTAGCAAGCAAACATTCAAAAATAGTTAGTAACATAATTCAAAATATTGAGCTAGGAAGCATATTCACACAAAAAAGCACATATAGTCCAAGACCCTGAGCAACAATGTCCAGCAATTGATGGTCCAGTGTCCTGTCAGTGTACAGATGCACGCAATCCAGCCTGCAATTCCACTGCTCAAACACAGGAAGGCAGCACCGACCGGAGAGGGTAACCCTCAGCCGAGCTCAACCACCCTGTAGCACTTCTGCATCTCTCACCTGATCTGCAGCAGCCGGCAAGCCCGAGGCTTGAGGCCTAGTTCCCACTACAACTAAGGCTACGCAGCTCCCATGTTGACTGTCCCTCCTCCAGACAGGGGTAACAGGCCTGTTGCATCTTACATGATCACTGTCCAACGAAGTCTTGTGACTGGAAGTGAAATGTCCGAGACAATCTTCCATGGTTATACTGTATCAACTGCGATGCTTTGATTAATGGACAACAACACGGTGTGCAGCCAGGTTAGCTCGTCTGAACCCAGGCTGGCTTCTCTGAAATCCCAACAGGCTCCTCCAGTCCTCCAGCATCCCAGCGGTGTCCTCTGACAACCCAATCAGCTCCTCCAATGTCCCGACAGGCTCCCCCGATATCCCAGCTGGCTCTTCCGATATCTCGACCAGGTCCTTTGACACCTCAGCCGACCCCTTCAACATCTCAGCTGGCTCTACTGCCGACACCAGTCCAGCTACTCTGATTAACAAGCAGCTCACTGAAGGAGTGGCCCCGCAGTACCCAATGTTCTTGGAGTGGAATTGTCGTGCAATCGTAAAAACACATTTTACAAAGAAAAATGTTCCTTTGGTTGGCTCCCAAGAGGCTACCACATTTGCACATGCCACCATCTTACTGGATTTGGTCTTTCACTGATTCTATTGTGCTTATTATTCTATTTTGAATTTATTGAGAATGTCCGTAAGAAAATGAATCCTAGGGTTGTATATTATATGGTAACATATATGCATTTTGATAATCAATTTATTTTGAACTTTGAACATAGGTATCTTGTTCAGTTCTAGTTGCCTCGTTATAGGAAGGAGGTGGAATTTTTAGTGAGGGTGCAGAGGAGATTTACCAGAATACTGCTTGGGTTGGAGACCTTGCGATATAAGATAAGGTAGACTGAGCAAGAGTGTTTCTCTTGGAAGAAGGATGAGAGATGATTTGATTGAAATGCTTATGAGAGTTATAGATGGAATGGGCAGCAATGGCCAATACCAGGTGTCTGTTTGAGGTGAATGGAGGAAAGTTTAGAGGAGATGTCAAAGGTAGGTCTTTTACTCAAAGAGTGGTGGGTGTCTAGAGCACACTGTTAGGGATAGTTGTAGAAACTAAGATAGCAGCTGATACATTTAAAAGATTCTTTGATAAACACATGAATGGAAGAAAAGTAGAGTGTAACCATGAGAGGTCCCGATGCAGAGCGTCGGCCCGAAACATTGACTGTTCAGCCTTTTCTATAGATGCTGCCTGGCCTGCTGAGTTCCTGGAGAAATTTGTGTGCGTTGCTTTGGATTTCCAGCATCTGCGGACTTTCTCGTGAGAGGGAAGTGTTAGACTGATTGGGGAATTGGTTTATAATGCTTGGAACAACAGTGTGGGCAGAGGCCCTGTGCTACACTATACTATGTTCTATGTATGAAGATAGACTTCAAGGATGGGAGACAGTGGGGTAGGTAGGCAAGCAAGCCCAGCCAACGAAAAGCCTGTATATTGGGAAGGTCAAGTCCAGCCAATAGGAAGATGCATTGAAATACCGGCGTGCATGTGTTAATGTAAAGGTGATTGGGTTACTTGTGAAATAATCAGCTCATGGAAATAATGGTGAATGTTCACCGAACAGCATGTCTCAGAATGGCACAGCCAATGAGAGTAGATTAGATTAGATTATGAGGACACTCAGTCCTCATTTATTGTCATTTAGAAATGCATGCATTAAGAAATGATACAATGTTCCTCCAGAGTGATATCACAAAAAGAAGGACAAACCAAAGACTAACACTGACAAGACCATATAATTATAACATATAGTTACAGCAGTGCAAAGCAATACTGTAATTTGATAAAGAGCAGACCACGAGCACGGTAAAAAAAGTCTCAGAGTTCCGATTGACTCCCGATAGTCCTGATAGCAGGCGGCAGAAGGGAGAAACTCTCCCTGCCATAAACCTCCAGGCACCAACAACTGCCGGAAGCATTGGAGCACCTGACCACAGCCGACTCTGTGTCTGTCCAAAAACTTCAAGCCTCCGATACAGCCTCCCGAGCACCATCCTCTGCCGAGCGCTTCGACCCCGCCCCAGCCGCCGAGCAACAAGCAAAGCCGGGGACTCGGGGCCTTCTCCTCCAGAGATTCTGGATCACACAGCAGCAGCAGCAGCGAAGAAGACATTTCAGAAGTTTCTCCAGATGTTCCTCCGTGCTCTCACGTCTGCCTCCATCAAATCAGGATTGTGCACGGCCCCCTACTTGACAGATTACAAATATCATTCACCGGAGTAGCCGCCATCTTCTCCTCCTCCTCCGTGTTTATTGGTTAATGTGACTCAGAAAGATGAAGCAGTGTTTTAAATTATCCAGGCACTGATACACCCAGTTCAGAGAAATGGTTGAACTTGATAGTTTCATTAATAGCATCAGTCAGAGAGAATTAGATGATATTGAAATGGAGAGAATGGATTTAGATTTACATTTGAGTGCTAAGCAGAATTAACACCTATTAATAATTATCCATGGGGTGGATACAATTAAAAAAAGGAGTATTAGAGGAATGCATGTTCACAAGTGGGATTACACATTGAACCACTGCTTTGCCTACACTGCCGACTTTTCTTTAAATCCAATTTCGTACCTGTTCTGAATTCTCTGTTCTGTCTGGTATTTCAAGAACATTGTAAGCTTTTGAATCACTATCTCTCCTATAGCCATTTGAAGACATATTTGCTTTCACCACATCAAGATGACAACAGTCTTAGGCAGACACATACAAAATAAGATATCTAACATTAAAATTGTGTCTCAGTAAGACAGAAGAGGCCAAAAGACCGTACAGAATATTGCTAAAACTCAGTTTCTTGGGCGAGTCATCAGGTGTCAAGTTACTGGGTACATATTCCATCAAGTCATGAAAATAACTGTTCTGTACATAGTTTGGGGCAGATATTTGCAACCACTTATTAATTTAAAATATCCAGAGTGCCAACTGCATAAACATCCATTCGTCAATTATTGAGATGGTCACTGGCTTCAAGATTGATTCAAAATTGTTTAACGTCATTTCCAGAGCACAAGTGTAAAAGAGAACAAAATAATTGTTAACAACAGGAATTCTGCAGATGCTGGAAATTCAAGCAACACACATAAAAGTTGCTGGTGAACGCAGCAGGCCAGGCAGCATCTCTAGGAAGAGGTGCAGTCGACGTTTCAGACCGAGACCCTTCGTCAGGGTTATTACTCTAATTGTTACTCTGGATCCAATGTAGCACAAAAAAAAAAGAATAAAGGACACACTAATAAAGGAAATGCAATAAATACAATACTGGGAAAATATCTTAAGCACATATATACAATTAGGTTGCCAAAGATTTTTGCACAATATTTACTACATGTCATGAAATTTGCTTTGCGAAAGCACTACATTCGAATACATAATGATAAAAACAATAAATTACAATAAGAAGTATATATTAAGAAAGAACATTAAACTTAGTAAGTAGTGCAAAAAGAGAGGAAAAGAACTGAGATAGTGTTCGTATAATATATAAAGATTCAAAGTACATTTATTATCAAAATATGTATAAATTATACGACCTCGAGATTTTTCTGCTTACAGGCAGACACAAAGCAAGAAACTTGAAAGAACCCATTGAAAAAAAAAGGAAAGACTAACAACCAATGCACAGTGAAAGAGAGAAAAAAACACAATCACACTAACAATAGAAGCAAGCAATAGCGGTCTGAACCAAATTGAATCCATTGATCTGAGTTTGCAGCTCATAATATACAGAGCAAGTTGCCACGAAGTTCGCAGACACAAAGTACGTAGCAGCGAGAGCAGACTCACAGCCTCAACACACAGAGAGAGAAGTGAAAATCATGGAAGAGTGAGTGAAATCAGCCCAACTCTCACCCCTGGTCCCAGCACCTTGCCTTTCTAGTCTATCAGGTCCAGTGTTTAAATCATCCCAGCACCAGGCCGTACCCCGCTGAGACCTGTCACAGGCCTTAGACTTTGTCGCCCAGCCCAAAGCAGTTTTCGACCTCTGCAAATCAGCTTGGTGCATACAGTGATCCAGCCTCGCACCCCATTTAGGTGGACAGGCACCAAAACATTCAGCCTTGATTCCTCTTCGAATCACTCACTCTAACTTCACCGCCATCTCCGAAACCACTTAAAACACATTAAGCCCTGACTTTGCAACGCACCAACATGGCTCCTCACCCCTTGAGTCAGCTTTGCCTCCACTCACCTCTTCATCCTTTGCGGTGATAGTATACCATAATTTCCATCATAAGAAGTATTAATTAATGATGTTTTAGTCATATTTCCTGCCTTCTGAACTGCCAACAAGCTGTCACACAACTTCAGTAGTGCCATAGTAGTACTGTGCCTAAGATATTTGTACAGTTCAGTACAAGTACATAAGATAGCTTAGATACAGTACATAGATTGACTGTATGTGCATAAAGTAATGCTAGGCATAGGAGTGTCTGTCCCTCAGGTGATTTTCTGACAGGAAATGAAGTAGAGGTGGTGGTGTGTTTTAGTGAATAGAGATCTTGATCGGCCTTACTGCTTGGGAAAAGTAATTGTTTCTGAGTCTGGTGATCCTGGTGTGGATACTATGTAGCCTCCTCCCTGATGGGAGTGGGACAAGTATTCAATCAGCAGGGACTGTACCATCATTTTATTTTTATCTTCAGAAGAAGGAGAACTTAAATAGAGTGAACTGGTAATGAGCTATGGACCAGAGGAGGTGATGAAAAAATGATTGAGGAAGGACAGACCTGTCAAGAGTGAATTGATTTCATATTTTGTTTAGACACAAGAGATTCTGCAGATGCTAGAAATCCTGAGCAACACAGACAAAATGGTGGTGGAACTGGCAGTATCTATGGAGAAAAATAAACAGTCAACCCTTCATGACCTCTCACGACTTCTCTTCTCCACCCCTCATACCCAGCATATTACCTCCTTTGGTTCCCCTCCTCCTTCCCTTTATTGCATGGTCCACTGTCCTCCCCTATCCAATTTATTTGTCTTTAGGTCTTTACCTCTTCCCGCTATCACTTCCCAGCGTCTCACATCATCACCTCCCCCACCAACTCCTCACCTGAACTGACCTATTACCTGCCATCTTTTCGCCACCAACCCCTCCCATCTTCTTATCCAGGCTTCTTCTCCCTTCCTTTCTAGTTCTGATGTAGGGCCTCGACTTGAAATGTTGACTGTTTATTGCCCACCATAGATGCTGCCTGTCCTGCTGAGTTCCTCTAGCATTTAGTGTGTGTTGCTTGCACTTTATTGGCTTTTAAGCGATATTCTGTCTGTGACTGTGCAGGCAGAGAGTATCATTAAAGCTGAGCAAAGGAATTTATCCCAAACCATTGCTGTGAATTATTCATTCCAATGAAAAGCCTGGACCGCAATTCCTCACATCAGTACAAGTAATGGTCAGTATTATGTGATTCTCCAAGTGACAGCACTATAAATATCCCTTTAATGTACTGACTCAAGATGGCTGCTTATCAACAAGGGCAGTCAGAAATGGGCAATAATGGGTAATAATTTACTAGTGTCACCTACATCCATTTAATGAACAGTCTGCTGGACGAACTCAGTAATGAGAGATTGTGCATTTTTCCAGGTTCCTACATCTACAGTCTCTTGTGTCACTGTCTTGTTTACAAAGTAATAATCACCACAAAGCTCATTTTTTCATTCTTAGCATTTTTTTAAGGATTTCCAGAGGAAATCCGAAACAATATTTGGCCCTGAAGCAACTAATTTGTGAACTGGTACCTACTGAAAGGCCAATGTTTACTAAGTTTCTCAGCAATGACCAGGAAAACTATAGCCTTTTACAACATCTGAGCAGGTTCTCAGCCTGAACCATTGACTGTTTATTCATTTCCATAGACACTGCCTGACCGGTTGAGTTCCTCCAGCATTTTGTATGTGTTGCTTCAATGCTTCAGAAAGATGATGTCCATTTTTAAAGACTCCTATCACCCAGGGCATACCCTCTTCTCATTGTTACCGCCAGGAAAGGAGGTAGGGGAGCCTGAAGGCACACACTCAGCGATTCAGGAACAGCTTTTTTTCTCCTCTGCCATATGACATTGAGCCCATGAACACCACCTCATTTTAAAAATATATGTTATTTCTGTTTCTGCACTACTTTTAAACTTATAAAATATACATACACTTGTTTATTTATTTTTTCTTTCTATATTATTATGTACTGCAATGAACTGCTGCCACTAAACTAACAAATTTCACGACACATGCCGATGATAATAAACCTGATTCTGATTCTAATTTCCAGCATTTGCAGATTTTCTTATGCTTATGTCCTTTAGAAAGGCTGCGAACGGAAGCAAATGGTTACGATAAAAATTGTGCCTCACAGTCTTCCTAGAGAGGCAAGATGCGGCAACCATTTTCCTCTGTGTTCACAGCAGTTGCAAATTCTCTACTTAAACAAGATTCTCTCAGGAGTTAGTAGCTGAGCACCAGCACTAATAAAGTGTGTCTATCCTTGGGTCAACATGCTTATCCTTGAACATTATTTTCAGGTGTTGATTGGTATTACATGTCCAACTGGCAGAAATCAACTTGAGTGGTTTCCATGTAAGTTGTCCAACTCTTCCTACCATCTACATGGTCTAATACTGGAATTAGGTAGTGCATGTTGACAGCTCACCTGGCTGTTTGCAGTGTGTGTGCCAGCATATTTCAGATTTCCTTTTTAGCACTCTTCACTGTGGACATACAGAAACCACTGAAGATGTATGTTAGACCATATGACCTAGGAGAATAATTAGGCCATTCAGCCCATCAAGTCTGCTCCACCTTTCCCTCATTGGCTGACTGATTGTCCCTCTCAACTCCATTCTCTTACCATCCCCCCATAACCTTTGACACTTTTACGATTCCATAACCTATCAACACCATTTTAAATAAATTCAGCGATTTCGCCTCCACTGTCATCTATGGCAATGAATTCCACACATTCATAACCTTCTGGCTCATCAAATTCTTCATCTCCATTCCAAAGGAATGTTCTTGTATTCCAAGGCTGTGCCCTCTGGTCATAGACTCCCCCCTCTATAGGAAACATCCTCTCCACATCCACTTGATCTTGGCTTGTTAACATTTAGTAGATTTCAATGAGATCCCCCCCTCATTTTTCTAAGCTCATGAGACTCACCAAGGGATTCTGAGTGCCCCGAATGACTTCAGTTAAGGTGCTGAATACACTAACAGCCCATTCCTTTGAAACAGATCATCAACCTTCTTCAAGACAGCAAGGGAAAGAAAATGGTGGCAATGTGATGCAGTGTTACAACTCCAGAGACCTGGGTTTGCATCTGACCTTAAGCAATGTCTACACTGGTTTTATACATTTTCCCGTGACCTTGTGGATTTCTGAACTCCTCCCACACCCTAAAGACATTCTACTAGGTTTATTGGCCGCTTGTCCACATCTGAGTTCAAGACTGAATCGGGTCCACTGGAGCCTGCAGGGACCGAATAATGCAAACTATCTTGAGGTTAGGGGATTGTGTATATGCATGGGTGGGAGGGAGGAACGAAGGTTTGCTTTGTTGCCTGTTGTGTTCTGTTTTGTTGTGTTTTGGGTAGTTCTGCTGAGTATACTGAGCATACTTACTATGTTGGTACTAGAATGTATGGCGTCAATTGCAGGCTGCCCTAGTACAGCCTTGTATGTATTGGTTGTTAATGCAACAACATATTTCACTGGATGTTTTGACGTATATATTAGAAATAAACTTGAATCTTGAATCTTGCTATAGATTATCCCTTAATACAAATCCTGGATGGATCAAAAAGCAAACATCAGCAACTCTAGGAGTCGATACACCCTTTTTTCTCCTTTCTCTCTCACCCACTTTTTTCCTCTTTAATAATAATAATACTTAGTTATAGAGCATTAATCATACAGATAGTTCAAAGTGCCTTACAATGGGATAAAGTGCAAACATGAAAATAAAATATAAATCAACATGAAAATAAAATAATAAAGATATAAGTTAAAATAAGGTTAAATAAATAGATTTTGAGCTGGCTCTTAAAAATGTGAGCTGAATCTGCATCCCTTATCATTTTAGGTATTGAATCCCACCGTTTAGGAGTATGGTTCAAAAAAGCTGACCTGCCAATTATCTTTAATTCTTTCCTACTGATGCACACAATTTCACTCTCCACAAAATGCTGGCTTTTGCAAACTGCCAATGGCAAGGGCAAGTCATCACAAAGTTAGTCTGCCCCTGGCAACGTGAATTGGCTGTCTCACAAGGATAGGAAGAGCGGAGCAGCTGGTCACTGGTTTGAAGAAAGAGTATCTGCCATAAGCAAGTTAAAGGTTACCAGACAGACATACTTGTCAAGGTTTATTTTTAACTCCTGAGCTTCAATATGAAGGAAAACTGGCAAATACTGAAACAAGAACATCACGGCAGATCTCCAGCTTCAAAGAAATTGGCGGTGGAATCAACTAATTCATTTAGCATTTAAATTTCAAGTTCAAGTTTATTGTCATTAACCATATATGTGCACACTGCTATACGGAATAATGAGGGGCTATTGCACAGGATCGAAGTAAACTGTAGAGAGTAATAAAATTGGTTCTTGCCTCCGTAGTATGCAAGACATCTTCAAGGTGCCTCAGAAAGGTGGCATCCATCATTAAGTATCCCCATTACCCAGGACATGCCCTCTTCTCATTGTTACTATCAAGAAGGAGGTACAGAAGCCTGAAGGCACACATTCAGTGATTCAGGAACAGCTTCTTCCCCTCTGCCATCTGATTCCTAAGTAGGCATTATCCCCAAGAACTATCTCACTCTTTTTTTTTAATTTCTGTTTTTGCACTACTTATTTTAATTAACAAAATGATTGTGGCATGGATGGGAGGTATCTTTGACAATGCTAAGGGCCTTTCATATATAGTCCTCTAGATAAATATCTTGGATGTGTGGATGTGTGGATGTTTCATAACCACGGATTTGGCAACACAGCAGATACGGCAATTGCGCTCGTGAATATGCATGTGTAATCTAATTATTATTTTATTCTGATAGTATTTAACTCAATTCTTTCCATCATAATGCTTGTCGAGGCATGAACACAGCACAGCAACACTTCGCTGCCTGTTTGCATTCAGCCTTGTCTGCAAAATTGGATTGTTGAGTCAACTGTCTCTGAAGACGAGCAGTATACGTTTCATATTTAATTATTCCTTTCAGTTGCAGTGTAGGCTTCATTTTCCACTTGAGAATTTTAGTTAATATTCCTGTTTGGCCTAGCGTTTATTGTTTTCTTTTCCTTTCTAACTCTGTTCGCATTATGGTCTGTGAACTACCGATCTGCTTCAGTGTCTCTCGTTCCACACTTGGGCCATATCTGAAATTGGTGACAGGATGAAAGGCTCAATGATCCTCTTAGCAGTCCTCATATCCCTGAAGGGTCTTGGAATCAGATGCAATGCAATTCCTGTACCAAATGGTGATGCAGCTGATCAAAACACTTGCAATGGTTCTCCTGTGAAAATGATTGCATTATTTGCAACAATTGGGATAATCTGTGCCTGAAGGGATTGCATTATGTCAGTTACGTATGGCATTGAGGATAAAATCAGGTATATGCCAGGCTGAGGTGATTTTAAAAAGTCAGCATCCAATTCATTTTTCATACTTGGTGTATTGTCGACTCCCCAAGTTAGTCAAATCTCATGAAAGAGGTTTCTACAAGGAACATCAACTAACCATGAAACGTGCATAATTTGTGACTGATCCTATGCAGTGGGCAATTCATTCTACCCACCCAGTAAAGCAGCCAGCTTAATCAAAGACCCCACTCTCCCTAGACATTCTTTTGTCTCCACTTTCCCAATGGGCCAAAGATAGAAAAGCAAAATCATGTTTCACCAGGTTCAAGGGCAGTTTGAATCCTCTTGTTATCAGACTCTTGAATGGATCTCTTGTACGATAAGATGGTCAGTGGACCGCATAATCCATCTTGTTATGATCTTGCTCACTTATCGGCATTGCACATTTTCAGTAGCTTTTCTTCTTTATTCTGCATTGTTATTGCTTTACCCCTTTCTATCTCAATGCATTGTGCAGCTATTTGATCTTTGTGAACAGTAAGCAAATAAGATTTTCACTCTATCCTGATGCGTGTCACAATAATCAACCAATTCCAATCCTTGACCTTCACGAGATCGAGCAGTCCGTGATCCTTCTCAGACTCAAACTGGCACTGGGAGAGATTCAACCATTACAGAAACAGTCTGATATTATATCCATCGATCTCATTCAGAGTGAGTTTTAAACCAGGCTGGCTAGCTCTAAGTCAATCCAGTGTTGCCAATATAGGTTCTGTCACCATTGCATCTTACAGAGCTGAAACATCTCTCTCTGTCCCTGGTCTCCTGGACTTCTAACAATGACAGCCTAGGCATTCATCAATTCTTTGTCTAAACTTTCATTTGGTATTCAGTAGCTTGTGCTTCCACAGTGTCACACCACTACCTCGGCACTCAACAACACGGAGCAGGAAGGAATCTAAACTTACCACATTTGCCAACATGCGATGGAGAGTGCTCTGAAAACGCAATTCTTACATACATACACACACACACACACACAGTCTTGTCATTCTGCTTTCATTGCACTGAGTGTCGTGCACTTCAATATTTTCCCTGTTATATTCAAATAATGGATCCTAAAGGTTTTGGTTTTAAGGTATTTTCCCACCATAAATGATGGAATATTCCATTTCTTTAGTAATGTGTAAATGTGCATATGTTCTTTGTATACTGTATTTAAGGATTATACTTTGTTTATTTTCTAATATGATTGTAATGACATCATGTTCTAATTCATGCGTAGTCTTACGTTAACTTTGTAGGTATTTAAAGGTGGTATGTCCTAGTGCCTAATAAATGGTGCTTGTCTCTTTTAGTACTAAAGAAAGATTGTTAATGCCAGGTGTTTACACTGAACCAAATAGTATGGAGCTATTATGTGCTTTCCGTTAGATTCATTTTTGTAAATATTGACAGTTTTCTTTTCATTATTTGTGCTAATTGTTAGAAGTTGATTTTTGACGTATCTAATGAACACCCTCGCACCATAGTGTCATGCAACCCCAGCCGTTTTTCCCCTTTAGTCAAAACCCTCACATCTGACACCACATCTGGCCCTATGCCAGTAAAACTTTCCCATCTATACACCTTTTCAAGTACCTGTTTCTTACATTAGCATATTCTTACACTAGACCCTTACTGAAGAGTCATCACAGATTACTCATGCTGAAACTGGAGAATTGGGGTTTCTATCGAGAATTTGCAAGAATCGAATCCTCAATGTTGGCTGGTAAGTGAGAGTTTTTCTCCTGTTATGGGACATAGAACACTGGAGAAAGATGTAGATATATTTAGGAACACGAACGATAGACTGATTTGGATATTGCTTGAATAAAAGTTCAAGGTAAATTTATTATCAAAATACATTTATGTCATCATATACAACCTTGAGATTCATTTTCTGGTGGGCATACTCAATATATTCATACAAAAATAGGAACAATAATAGAATCAGTGAAAGACTGCACCACATTGGGTGTTCATCATCATCATGGCTTGGCTTCGTGAACGAAGATTTAGGAAGGGGGCTGTTCACGTCGGCTGCAGGCTTGCTGGTGGCTGACGAGGCTAATACGGGACAGACAAGCCCAGCCACAGCGGCTGCAAAGGAGATGTGGGCGTGTCCTTCGGCCTGCGCAACGGTATTTTAGGTGGAGTACAGTGTGCACGGTACTGGCCCCACCCTTTACACCCAGGATTCATCTGCCATAGCCGAGCAAGCTGGGACGGTGACAGCGAGGTCCTCGGGTCGTAGGAGTTACGTCGGAGTGTCCTTCTCCTGGGTGGATGGCCTGACAAGGCTAACAAGACCCACCTGCCCGGGTTTGGATTCAGAGTTGTCCTTCTCTTAGGCTGGCTGCCAACCAAGGCTAACGAGCCCAGCCTACCCATCCAGTTATACCGCCGGACACTCGATCGTGCCATGACATAGCAAGCTCGGTGGAAACGGGGGGTGGGGCACCGACGAGAGGGTGTTGCTACGGACGCAGTAATGTAGGACAGGCCATTTGAAGTGACCTCCTGCCTAGCAGGCCAGACAGTGACCATGCAGCAATCACTACACCGGGAAAGGAGAGGCAATGTATTGCACGTACACTTTCTCTGGGTGAGCAGGACATCAGGCCCAGCCCTCACCCGACCCCAATGTGTTCAACCAATGTGTAAAAGAAAACAAACTGAAAAATCAAAAAGAAATAAGTAATAATAATAATAAATAAATTAGCAATAAATATTGAGAACATAAGATAGGGTCCTTGAAAGTGGGTCCAAAGTTTGTAGGAACATTTCAGTGATGGGGCAAGCGAGTTGAGTGAAATTATCCCCGCTGGTTCAAGAACCTGATGGTTGAGTGGTCATAACTGTTCTTGAACTTGGTGGTGTGAGTCCTGAGGCTCCTGTACTTTCTTACTAATGGCAGACATGAGAAGAGAGCATGTCCTGGGTGGTGCAGTTCCCTGATGATAGATGCTGCTTTGTAGCAATAACTTTTCATGTAGATGTGCTGAATGGTGGGAAGGACCGGGCTGTATCCATTACTTTTTGCAGGATTTTCCTTTCACGGGTATTAGTGTTTCCATACCAGGCTCTGATGCAGCCAGTCAATATACTCTCCACTACACATCTATGAAAGTCAAGATATCATGCTGAATCTTCGGAAACTCTTAAGGAAGTAGCGGTGCTGCTGTGCTTTCTTTGTAAGGGCACTTTCATGCTGGGCCCAGGGCAGATCCTCTGAAATGATAACACCAAGGAACTTAAATTTTATTCAATTTTTTAAAAAGAGGAGGTATTTCACATAGGAGGAGATACAAATAGAGTAGAAATCCCAGTACAGATTTGTATGGTGAGAAGGCAATAGCAATGTTACTATTCATTTTAAAAGGAGTAGAATATATAAGCAAGGGTGTAACGTTGAGGCCTCATTTGCAGTATTGTGAACAGTTTTTCACCCCTTGTCTAAAAAAGGACGTGATGACGTGGGAGAGGGTTCAAAAGAAGTTCATGCAAATGATTCTGGATTGAAAGGCTTATCATACGAGTAACACTTGTTGGCTCTGGGCCTGCACCCACTGGAATTCAGAAGAATGAGGGGGGATCTCATTGAAAGCCATCGAATGTTGCAAGGCCTTAATAGATTGGATGTGGGGAAGATGTTTCCTATAGTGGGAGAGTCTAAGATCGGAGGACGCAGCCTCAGAATAGAGGGACATCCATTTAGATCAGAGATGAGGAAGAATTTCTTTTGCCAGAGAGTGAGGAATCTGTGGAAATCATTGCCACAGGCGGCTGTGGAGGCCAAGCCATTGGATATATTTAAGGCAGAAATTGATAGATTCTTGATTAGTCAGGGCATGAAGGGCTGTAAGGAGAAGGCAAGAGCTTGGGTCTGAAAGGAAAATTGGATCAGGCATGATGAAGTGGCAGTGTAGACTTGATGTGTCAAATGGCCTAATTCTGCTCCTATATCTTGTGGTCTTATGAGTGAATTGACTATTTCTCCATCACATATTCAGTGCAATACATTAGTAAGCACCGTGAAGGATTGAAAAGTCTTTTTTTTCATCAGAAAGGAATAAAAGCTGGACAAGGTTTGACTTAATGGGAGTTATAATGAAGTTTCATTCAGTCAATGAAGAGCATGAAGAGACATTTCCTGAACGAAAATAAGTTTGTTTGACTTGTGGGAGGAGAAAACCAGAAAAATCTAATACAGCACCCAAGAAAATGTTTACAATTCAAAATCCATTGCCTGACGGAGCAGCTATCGTGGAAAGAATCGTTGTACTAAAGGCAAGCTAAAAGATAAGTACATAATGAAGAACTAAGCAAAAGGGACATTTTTATAGATGAAGATGGATTGGAGGAAGAGACTTACGGATTCCAGGAACAGCTTGAATGGGCCAGATGACCTATTTCTGTGCTCTGTATCTATGTTTTAAACTATTATCATTCCCGATACATTGCATCTGCATAATGCTACCGCAAAATTGCAGTCACAGGAATTTCAAAGCATTACTTTTCTGCAGCCTCTTCTTATAATTCATTCAGGGTGTGTGAGTTTTTCAAGCAAGACCAGCATTTCTAGTCTGTCTCAGCTGCCCTTGAGAAAGTGGTACTGAGCAAGTTTTTTAAAATCAAACTACAAAAGACAGTTAAACAAAATAACCTTTTATTTAACAACATAATTTTTTGAATGAATCCAATCCCGATTAAGTTTTGGCCTCTTGTATGTTTTAAAACTAACCAAATTCCAAAGAAATACAATGAACCTCGTGACATTATGCATCTCGCATAAGAACTCAATTTCAATTGGTTTCCATAGAAATCCTCAGCTGAATGTTGCTTGCTGTAGTTCATATTTACAGCTTAATTTCTTATATTTTAAAACTTACAGATGTCTTAATAAGTTTTTTATTGGTTCTAGTTGTGGCCTAACCAGGGTTTCATAGAGTTGAAACATTACCTCATGGCTCTTGAACTCAGTCACCCAACTAATGAACAGCAACACATCATACACCTTCTGAACAGAGCTATCAACTTACACAACCTTAAAGCACACGGTATTGGGGGTAAGGTATTGATGTGGATAGAGAATTGGTTGGCAGACAGGAAGCAAAGAGTGGGAATAAACAAGACCTTTTCAGAATGGCAGGCAGTGACTAGTGGGGTACCGCAAGGCTCAGTGCTGGGACCCCAGTTGCTTACAATATATATTAATGACTTAGACGAGGGAATTAAATGCAGCATCTCCAGGTTTGCGGATGACATGAAGCTGGGCGGCAGTGTTAGCTGTGAGGAAGATGCTAAGAGGATGCAGGGTGACTTGGATAGGTTAGGTGAGTGGGCAAATTCATGGCAGATGCAACTTAATGTGGATAAGTGTGAAGTTATCCACTATGGTGGCAAAAACAGGAAAACAGATTATTATCTGAATGGTGGCCGATTAGGAAAAGGGGAGGTGCAACGTGACCTGGGTGTCATTGTACACCAGTCATTGAAAGTTGAAAGCAGGCGGTGAAAAAGGCGAATGGTATGCTGGCATTCATAGCAAGAGGATTCGAGTACAGGAGCAGAGAGGTACTACTGCAGTTGTACAAGGCCTTGGTGAGACCACACCTGGGGTATTGTGTGCAGTTTTGGTCCCCTAATCTGAGGAAAGACATTCTTGCCATAGAGGGAGTACAAAGAAGGTTCACCAGATTGATTCCTGGGATGGCAGGACTTTCATATGATGAAAGACTGTATCGACTAGGCTTATACTCACTGGAATTTAGAAGATTGAGGGGGGATCTTATTGAAACGTATAAAATTCTAAAGGGATTGGACAGGCTAGATGTAGGAAGATTGTTCCCGATGTTGGGGAAGTCCAGAATGAGGGGTCACAGTTTGAGGATAAAGGGGAAGTCTTTTAGGACCGAGATGAGGAAAAACTTCTTCACACAGAGAGTGGTGAATCTGTGGAATTCTCTGCCACAGGAAACAGTTGAGGCCAGTTCATTGGCTCTATTTAAGAGGGAGTTAGATATGGCCCTTGTGGCTAAAGGGATCAGGGGGTATGGAGGGAAGGCAGGTACAGGGTTCTGAGTTGGATGATCAGCCATGATCATACTGAATGGCGGTGCAGGCTCAAAGGGCCGAATAGCCTACTCCTGCACCTATTTTCTATGTTTCTATGTTTCTACAACACTATTGAATGACCTATGGATGTGAACCACAACGTCCCTCTATTCCTCCACACTGAGAAGAATCCTGCCATTAGCCGGATACTCTGTCTTCAAATTTAATCTTGCAAAATGAATCACTTTAGTTTATTGTTCACTGCAGAAGTTGTGCAACTGGCAGCAGGCTGGATGGAGAGCGAGGTGTCTCCCAGTGGAGGGTGGTTGTAGGGGATTCGCAGCCCGTTCCTTAGTTACAGCCTTCAGCATTTTGGGCATCGAGGGAGAGAGGAAGAGGAGAGCCATCTGCAGTACCACCGTTGCGTCAGAGAGGGCCTCAAGATGGCTGTGGCTCAAAAGAGGGGAGCCATGGAGTCATAAGTAGCTTGCCATCTAGACACAAGCTGGGGTCTGATCAGCCCCGGCTGGGTCACCTGGAGGAGGTTGTATGATGCTGAAAGACCTGAAACACCCGATGATTCCAGGAACATCACTTAAGATGTGTCCAGAAGCATCAGTAGGTGTTTGTACACAGTTTACTGAGTGAATGGAGTAAAGTTTCATCTACCTTTATACTCCTACTAATTCCCCAAGACAATGCAGACAATCAGTAACCTCATCAGTTTATGTCAAAAAGCAAAGCAGTCATAACAATTCATAGTCATAGAACTTGATTCACAAGTGGAAGCTTCATATTGCTAAAGACAAAGTAGAGAAGGGTAATTTTTCAAACAAGGCACTTTTCCTTGAACTAGAATTGAATCCACGCCAGGACTACCAAACCCAAAAACAGTTACTTTCCTCAAACAGTCAGGGTGATCAACACCTCCACACACTTTACCACCCCACCCCCACTACTTTATCATTAACTGTAAGAGACACCTTAAGTTCAGAAACTCCTGCACCTAGTATGAGTTTATGTACATGGAATCAGTCTATGTATGTAAATGAACTAAGCATATGTATTTATATTTATAGTACTTTTATCATGTTCTTTACGCTTATTCTGTTTTTTTTTACGCTGCATTGAATCCAGAGTAACAATCATTTCATTCTCCTTTATGCCTGCGTACTAATGAATGACAATCAACAATCTTGAGTTGAGCTGAGTTGTACTTTTTCCATCGTCTGGGAACAAATCTCCCAAAGGCTCTCATCCCATGATTACTTGTAGAAACTCCACACATTTTCAGAACTGGAGGTCAAAATAGAGCGAGGGCAAGGACTTGACCCACATCATTGAGCATTCCTTTCCTCATACAGATGCTGCTCAACCTGCAGAGATCTTCCAGCAGATTGCTCGTTACATATGAGTCGTGAACCTACTGCACTACCTACAGCACCATTTTGTTTTGGGTCCCAACATCAGTGAGTCCTGCTGTTGATACTGAAGATCAAAGATGCAATTCGGTGAGTCCAGAGTTCAAGACCTGGAGTTCTGGGTCCCTCATCGGTGAGTCCTGGTGTTGATACAATTCCAACATTGGTGTCTGGAAATTGAGTCTCAATGGCTGAAACCCTCGGTCTGTGCGTCTGCATGTCCACTGGAGAAGTCGAGTCCAAATGTGCTTTCCTCTGGAGGCTGGAGGTCCAAAGGCAGCTTGTGCTGGCATTGGAAACTTGTCAGTGTGTGCCTATGTTCTCTCTTCTATGTGTTATAGCACTTTACAGGCCCTTCAGCCCACAATGTCATGCTGACCTTTTAATGGTGTGGTAGCAAATACTCCCCGTGACCACATGTTTTTCCTCTCGGTGCTCTGGTTTCCTCCCAGTTTCCAAAGACGCGCAGGTTAGTAGGCTAATTGTTCACATGGGTGTACTGGGGTAGCGTGGGCTTGCGTTAGAGTAACTTACAGCCTGTTACTGTGCTGTATTTGTAAATAAATAAATAACTAAATAGCCTACTCGGTGATCATTCTAACCCTTCCCTCCCATATAGCTCTCCATTTTTCTATCATCAATGTGACTAGCTGTAAGTCTCTTTAATGTATCCATCACTTCCCTAGGTCAATCAGGAATGAGGAAGAACTAATAGCTTCATCAGTTTATTCCTAACTCCTCAAGAAATATAACATTTTAAAAATAAGCTCTTCAGGCAAACTTTGCAAGTTGTCTCATTGGAAGCACCTCATAACAAATTGACAGGTTGTTTTACACCAGAACACATTTTCTTTTAGATTAAAGGCTAAGGAAAAGTAGGTTTGCTGTAAGTTAGTTTCACAAAGCTGGCAAAGATCAATTTCACCCCCGTTAATGTGTTTGCAATCAGTCTATTTTCTGCATGTTTGAATGCTTCTAATAAACTGTACAAACAGCTGATGTAGTCATTCCACCTAATTAACCCAAATGGAAATAAATTATTGCTGTGTGCTTTCAAAGTGAAATCACTTGTGTTAAAGAAAATCATCTGAATTATAAAACACCACCATTTTGCACTTATTTCATCTGAGCATCTATTTTGTTTTACTAATTTATTTATTTATTTATTGAGATACAGCTTGGAATAGGCCCTTCCAGCCCCTCGAGCCACATCTCCCAGCAATCCCTCGATTTAATCCGAGCCTAATCACAGGACAATTTACAATAACCAATTAACTGATTAACCAGTACGCCTTTGGACTGACAGAGGAAACTGGAGCACCCAGAGGAAACCCTCACCTATGCGGGCAGAACGCACAAACTCCTGGCAGGCAGTGGTGGGAATTGAACCTGGGTCGCCTGCACTGTAAAGTGTTGTGCTAACCACTACGCTACCGTGCCACCCTATTTATTCTGGGAGGGTGGGCGTCATTGTAAGACATGCATTTAATTCAGGATCCTATTTTTCCTAGAAATAATGAGGACCATCACAGAGGCTGCTGAGCGAGTCTCCAGACGGCTGTGGATAAAGATTTGTGACCTGTAGACCAATGCTGATGGGACACAAGCCAGGACCTCATCAACCCTGGCATGAGCTGCCTCAGCGAGGGTGTCTGATGTCAAAATACCCTAAAGCACCTGAAGACCCCAGGAGATGTGTCCTAGCGCATCCTAGGATGACTTTCTTTGGGGAGTATGGGGTGTCAGGGAGGGGTAGCACCTCTGGTGGGGGAACATGTCGCGTCCTTTTCAAGGCAGTTAGTCTACATTTGGTCCTCACCTGGCACTCAGCTCTCACCTGTGGCTCCCCGTAGCTGTTTGCATGCGACAGCGGGCACACCCCGAGCAACGGCTTTGACAAGCCGGCTAATCCAGGTGAGGGTAGCCGATGGGTCTCAAACCCTCAGTGAGATAGGGAGTTGTCTATCCTAGCATGTGAAGACTGACTCCGGCAGATTGAGCGGACGAGACAAATGAAAGGTCCAACAGTCAAGAAGGCGGTCTCTGCAAGCGTTGTGGAAGGCGTAGAGCAGGACAAGACACAGAAGACATCCTGGTCATCCACTGCGCCTAGCCCCATCTCTAGCCGTCTCGACTCTGTCTTGCCACTGGATCCAGATGGGAATTGAGAAGAGAGAGTGAGGCTGACGCTGCTCAACTCTCCCTCACTTAAATCCAAATCATGCGCTAGTCTCGACACCATCGTAATGGTGTCGAGGTCCTCATCAATGTCAACGATGGATGAACACAGGATGATTCTCAACATCAAGGTGTGCTGCTTTCTTGAACTATTCAAATAAAATAGACAATGTTCAAAGTTCAAAGTAAATTAGCATGTTGTGTAAATGGTAGGAAACATGGACAGCACATAGGCATAGTGGTTAGCACAACACAGTACAGCTGCAGTGACTGGGGTCCAAGTCCTGCCACTGCCTATAACGAGTTTGCACATTCTCCCCGTGACCGCATGCGTTTCCTTCAGGCACTCCCATTTCCTCCCACAGTCCAAAGATGTGCAGGTTGCTAAGTTAATTGGTCATTGTGAATTGTCCTGTGATTAGGCAGAGGTTGAATCAGGTGTTGCAGGGGGGCATGGCTCGAAGGGTTGGAAGAGCCTGTTCCATGTTGTCTCTCAAAAAATCCATAAATAAATAAATGAACTCCTGGGAGATTGAAGTAATAGTAGCATATATTCATGTCAAGACATTGCACGGTATGGAAGGAGACATACATCTGGAGATATTGCAGATATGCTGCTGCTCACAGCCTTCCTGGATGGGTCTCAGAAGATATGACAGGTTGCTGTAATGCATTTTAATAGAAACATAGAAAATAGGTGCAGGAGTAGGCCATTCGGCCCTTCGAGCCTGCACCACCATTTATTATGATCATGGCTGATCATCCAACTCAGAACTCCGCCCCAGCCTTCCCTCCATACCCCCTGACCCCCGTAGCCACAAGGGCCATATCTAACTCCCTCTTAAATATAGCCAATGAACTGGCCTCAACTGTTTCCTGTGGCAGATTTGTAGATGATAAAACTACAGTACCTAGATAGTCAAGGGAATGCGTGCTTAAATTGCAGGATCAGCTGTCAATCAAGTTGAGAGATGCTACCAAGCTTCTTGAGCATTACCACAGCCATTCGTTCCAAGCAAGCAAGTGCATCCTATCCCACCTGCTGACTTGTGTCTTGTGTTATATATAGAATGTAGAACAGTCCAGCACAGGAACAAGCTCTTCATCCCACAGCCTTGTGCTTGCCGGCGGGGAGTGTTTTGCCTGTAATGGACTGGGCTGTGTCCACCACTTTTTGTTAGCTTTTCCGTTCTTGGTGTTTCCATACCAGGCCATGCTGCAACCAGTCAGGATACTCTCCATAGTTAGTCTATAGAAGATGACATGGTAAATCTGCAGAAATTTCTCAGAAAGTAGAGGTGCTGTTGTGTCTTTTTTCTTACAATGCCATTAAGAGGCTCTCAGGACAGATCCTCTGATAAGGTAACACCAAGGAAAGGTCTTAATTGTAACATGTAACAGATATTTGGAAAGGTGTACAGATGAGAGAGGTATGGAGGGATATGGTCTGGGTGTCGGTTGATGGAACTAGGCTGAAACCAGAATGGACTAGATAGGCCAAAAGGGCCAGCTTCTATGATTTTATTCACTAAGTGTTTGAGTGATTTATTTTTACTTTGTTTCAATGTTTTTCATATAATACTTCTTTGAACCTAAGGGTGTTTTCAATTGATACATTTATCTTTTTGAATTTATTTATATTTAAAATAAATCATAAGTGCAGCTCTGGTTGCCTGGCTATAGGAATGATGTCATTAGGCTGGAAGAAGTGGATTCACAAATATGCTAGTGTGGCAGGATGGACTGAATAATAAGGAGAGACTGGATAGACTGTTCTCCTTTCTCCCCTGAAGAAATGGAGAGTGTGGGGTGACCATAAAGAGAAGGGTAAAATCACAAGGGGCACAGATAGAGTGAAAGGCTACTGTTTCTTCCCCAGGATAAGGAAGTCTACAATTAACATTCCATGGTGAGAGGGGAAAGTTTTAAAGGAGACCTGAGGGGCATGTCTTTTAGCTAGAAGGTGGTGGATACAGTATGTGGAACAAACTGTCAGTGAGATCTGTGGGTATGAAGAGGACTTTTCCTTTTATGGGGGAGTTTGGGACCAGGAGGCTCAGACTAGAGGGATGTCTCTTGAGAACAGAGATGAGGAGGATGGTGGTGGTGAATCTGTGAAATTCATTGCCACAGACATCGTAGAGACCAAGTCATTGGATATACTTAAGGCGGAGTTTGACAGGTTCTTGATTAGTAAAGGCATCTAAGGTTACAGGGAGAAGGCAGAAGATTGGGGTTGAGGGGGATAATAAATCAGACATAAACGAATGGCAGAGCAGACTTGACGGGCTGAATGACCAATTTCTGCTCGTATATCTTATGGTGTTATGATATTCTCAGACTGAATGGGTGACTGACAAAAGTGGAAATTGAGTACAATAAAGTTGGACTTCACCTAAACGCTAAAAAGACAGAGTACATGGCGTTTAACTGTGACGAAGGTACTCTCAAGACGGTAAAGAATGATACCATTAAGAAAGTCTTTGACTTCAAGTACCTCGGGTCAAGAATGATGAGTTCGGAGAAGGACATAAAGATACAGAAGGAGCTGGCGTGGAGGGCTATGAACGACATGAAGGAAATCTGGAAGTCGAACCTGACCAGAGGGCTTAAAAAGAGGATCTTCATAGCAGTCACAGAGTACATTGTCGTGCACGGATGCGAGATGTGGACACTCACCAAGATTATGTGAAAGTCTCTAGATGGCTGCTATACATGAATGCTCCGGGTGGCTCTTGACGTGAGTTGGCAACAGAACATGACGAACGTCTAGTTCTATGATGACCTACTGATGTTCATCACTAAAATCGAGGCAAGAAGACTGCAACTAGCGGGGCACGGTCTACGTTACCCCAAGCTACCTGCCAGCCTAGTCCTCATATGGGAGCCCAAGCATGGGAGAATGAACCCTGGGCGCCCTCCCAAGACTATGGTCAACATGCTCCTAGAAGACAGTGGCATGGTTAATGTAGATGAATTGAACACACTGATGAGGGAGAGGGAGAAAAGGAGAGGGCGAAGTGGAGAGTCCATCATCGTGCCCGACGCTGGTCCCCTAGGCCTGTTGATGTAGTAGTAGTAGTAGTAGTGGTAGAATGGGTGCCTAGTTCAGATTGCAACTTGAATAACAGAGTTGGTGGGAGGGGGTGTTAGCTTGAGGATGTGAGAATGTGTGGGTACACTATTTCATTTGTTGATATTCTACATTATTCTCTTCACTATTAATATTTGCAGTATATCCATCATCTGCCCACACAGATGTGTTTTTTTTGGTGTGCAAGAAGGCAAGAACAATGAGCCACTCTCCTTCTGCCAGGTTCTCTTCGGAGAGGTTGTCAAGTCCCTTCCATTGAGACAACAGCCCAGCTATTACTTTGAGAATTGTTAAAGGATGCTTTAGATCAGTGTCTGATAAAGAGATGAGTGAATTTTCTCCTGAGCTTCTTCATGTTTTCATACCAACATTTATTGTCTATCCTTCAAAAATCTCTAGAGCAGGGGTTCCCAAACTTTTTAATGCCATGGACCAATACCATTAACAGAGGGGTCCCCGGACCCCAGGTTGGGAACCCTGGTTTAGATGGATATGGGTCAAATGTGGGCAAACAGGAATAGATCAGGTAAGCTAAACGGCTGTCATGGCCATTTTGGGCTGAAGGGATTATCTCTATACATTATTATTCTATGGCTCTAAAAGCTTTATTGAGATTATTTGATTCTAATGAAATACATCAACAAGATTTAAAAACAATTCATAAGTCTAGTAGGGGAGGGTGGTGTGTTGAGTTTGCTAGAGTGGTTGAAGGAGGAGCTTAGGATGTGACAGAAAATAAAGCCACGTGGAACAGCACAGGACAGGAACAGGCCCTTTACCCCATCGAAAATGATACCAGTTAACCCAAATCTCTGCTACCTGTACGTGATCCACATCCCTCCATTCCCTGTATATTCACGTGGCCAACAGCCTCTTAAATGCCACAGCTTCCATCACTACCCCATAAAGGGCATTCAAGTCACCTACCACCCCAGTTTTAAAAAAAGATCAAAGTTCAAAGTACATATATCATCAAAGTACATTATACAACCTTGAGATTTATTCATAACAGGTAACCACGAATCAAAAAAACTCCAAAAGTAGCCGTTAAAAAAAGCATCAAACTCGCAATGTGCACAGACAGAGAGAGAGAGAGAGAGAGAGAGAGAGGGAAATCATGTAGACAATAAATGTAAACAAACAACATTCTGAACTGAAGTCCACAGAGAGAGAATATATCTCCTTTAAACTTTCTCCTTTTCACCTTAAATGCATGTCCTCTAGTAACTGATATTTCAACACTGGGAAAAAGATTCTGACTGTCAACTCAATCTGTGCCTCTCATAATCTTATAAACTTCTATCCGGTCTCCCCTCAGCTTCCAACGCTCTAAAGAAAACAAACCAAGTTTGTTCCACCTCTCCTTATACCTCTTACCCTGACAATGCCTTCATAATACAAGTGCTATCCTGGAAATCCTGAGGACAGATCATTGCTTGGAGATTAATACTACTTAGCATTTGGAAAAGTGATGCAGAGGATGAAGACCTGAGATGGAGATATGTCTCTACCAAATGAAGTGTAAGGTGCTCCTTCCCTTCGTTAGCCTGCAGGACCCTCTTGGACAAGGTGTAGCGCCTGTTTAGCCCCCCAGTCAGGGTCACATAAAGCCACTGGAGTAGATGATGGATGGTCGTACAAGCAGCTGGGGCATATCACAAGTTCTGGTTATGTGACCACTGACACCACGCAGACAATCTCTAAGGAGTATTGATAATGGCTGGGGTCACCTGTCTTGTAAAGACACTGCTCAGTAGAAACCAATGGCAAACAAGTTCTGTAGCAAAATTTGCCAAGAACAGTCATGGTGTTGAGACCATTATCACCCACATCATACGACATGGCACATAAGGATGATGGTGATGCAGAGGACAGACACCACTTAAGTTATGTTTGGAGAGTATACTAGGACTGGCATGACCAGACTTAACATAATAGTGAACAGTTCAAAGTTCAAAGTAAATTTATTGTCAAAGTACATACAAACCTGAGATGCATTTTCTTTCTGGCATACTCAGTAAATCCATAATAGAATAATAACCATAATAGAATCAATCAAAGGCCACACCAACTTTCGCATTCATCCAGTGTACAAAAGGCAACAAGCAGGGCAAATACAGAAAAAAAGAAATTAAATATATAAACAAGTAAACAAATAAATAAACAGGCAAGCAATAAATATCCAGAACATGAGATGAAGATTCCTTGAAAGTGAGTCCATAGGTTGCGGGAATATTTTAATGATGCGGCAAGTGAAGTTGAGTGAAGTTATTCCGTTTGGATCAAGAGTCTGATAGTTGAAGAATAGCAACTGTCCCAGAACCTGGTGGTGTGAGTGCTGAGGCTGCTGTACCTTCTTCCTGATGGCAACAGTGAGAAGAGAGCATGACCTGGGTAGTGGGATAGTACAGTGTTTGAAGTACAAGTCCAGGAACAAATAGTGATCATGTACAATGCTACAGCTTTTTAGTCAGAGGGTGGTGAATCTATGGAATTTGTTGCCACGGGCAGCAGTAGAGGCCAAGTCATTGGGTGTATTTAAGGCAGAGATTGATAGCCAGGGCATCAGAGGTTATGGTGAGAAGGCGGGGGAGTGGGACTAAATGGGAGAATGGATCAGCTCACAATAAAATGGCGGAGCAGACTCGATGGGCCGAATGGCCAACTTCTGCTCCTTTGTCTTATGGTCTTATGGTCTTATAGTTTAAAATAATTTAGTCTCTAACTTTGACTTCTACCTGAGAAAGCAGTTCAATGTTTAATCAGAATGATACGATACCAATAAGTTTGAATGAGTACAGAGAACATTTATGTTGAGGACCTGAGTTATAGGGAAAGGATGAATAAGTTCGGACTTTGTTCCCAGAGTTTAGGAGAACAATACATGTATACAAAATTATGAGAAGTATAGATAGAGTAAATATAAGCAGGCTTTTTCACTGAGGTTGGGTGAGACTCGAACTAGAGTTTATGGGTTAAGGGTGAAAGGTGCAATGTTAAAGAGGAACATGAAAGGGAACTTCTTCCCTCCGAAGGTGGAATGAGCTGCCAGTGGAAGTGGTGGACGTGGATTCAATTTCAATAATTAATAGAAATTCAGGTTGGTATTTGGATGGAAGGGGTAAGGATTGTTATAGTCTGGTTGTGGGTTGATGGGATGAGGCAGATTAACAGTTTGGCATGGACCAGATTGGCCAAAAGTCCTGTCTTTGTGCTGTAGTGTTCTATGATTTTATGACTCTATTAGTACATCCAATAATGTAGTAATGTAGTAATCCAATAATAATCCATTACTCTTAGTCTGTACCTAGAGATCAAGTGACAATTTGATGCTCAAATATCTGGAATGGAATGTGAGCACATCCTTCTTTTGCTCAAGTTGTTGAAAAGAAGCAATATTTTAAAATAAATAGTGTATTTGTGATGAATTTTCAGAAGGAATTTCTCTGAGTATGACTAATCCTTATATGGCTGATGTCTATTGGTCACTCTTTCATCCAGGTGTCTTCATGTAATGAAAAGAAAAGCAGCACACGTATTAGTTTGTGATAGGAAAGTGCTGACTAATTGCAAAATGGTTATAAGCTAATTGATTTAAGCCACGTGTGCAATATATTGCAAAGTGGTAGCTGACAGACATCTCAAGCACACCTTAACAGACTCTTGCATTGTATTTGACCAGAGAACCACCTGCATCTCTAGAACCAACTCGACACTGAGTAAGCAAAAGGCAAAACACGGTTTTGCAAATAAAAAAAGAAACTGGGGTATGGCAAAATTTAAACAATGGGAGCTCAAGTTAATTCATGTGCTTGATTTTCACTGTCGACCTTCAGATATGCAAGAACTCATTTTTTGTATATGTTAAATACAAATGACAAACTAAGTTATTTGTAGCCTCGATCCCCTTAAATCACTAATCTATTAAAATTGCGTCAGATATTAAAAAAAATTTGTTATATTTTCCTTGTCAACTTGTTCTTTTTCTTGTTGACAATATAAGAGAGAAGGGTAAAACACGTCTTCTTTCCTTATCAACCCCATCAACCACTTTCCAGTTCTCCATTTACCCAGAACATACACAATGGATTCCGTTTAATTGGGACACATCATGCCCAGTACATTTTGGCCCAATTAAGTGGCTTCCCCAATTAGCCAGAGTTTCATATAAATTGTTAAAAAGGTATTAAAAAGATAAACTACCATTGAACTGTGTGGCAAAATATGTATTTAAATGAAATACAGAAAAAATTAGAACACTATCAATGCTACCACAGTACTTTAAAAATCTGTATTAGTTCCTAATAATTATCACTTCAGGGTACACTGTCACATTCTTTTGATAGACTGTAAATGAACAAAATCATATAAGTAATGGACGGCCTTCATACAATACTTTCCATGATTGCATACTCGAAATCCTCATTTTCATTGTAACTTCAGGATGATTGCGATACCTTCATATTTTTTGTACTTCCTAGCTTGTTGAAGTAGTGAAACAGTTTCATTTCCATTCTTGCCGCAATGAGCACAACAGTTCTAAATTGTCTTTCTGCTTATTTCTCGCCAAATATCAGTGACAAAAATCACTGCTTTTTGAACACAAGAACTCGCAACTGATGTTATTTTAAACTGTTCATTCTAAGCATGGTGTAGTGTCTATCAGCCACAAAAGTGCACACATCTGATGCTAGCTGGAAACTGTTCGACAATAGTCTCCTGTCCCAATTAAGCAGCATAGTGTCCCCAATAAGTTAAGGGAATCCCAGCTATTTTCTTGATTAGTTTTTGTTCTTTAAAAAGCAATTCAGCAGTTGCCCGATAATGAAAATTTGTTATGCTTTGTTTCCCATTACTGTTTATAAGGAGATTGCCCATTCTCCAAGTGACCACATGGGTTCCCTCCAGGTGCTCCAGATTCCTCCCACATTCCAAAAAGATGAGAGTTAGTAAGTTAATTAGACACTTGGTTGTAATTGGTCATTGCAGGCTCATTCGGCTGGAAGGGTGCTATCTAAATAAATAAATAAACAAACAAACAAACTTTTTTCTTCATGAGAAAATAAGAACTAGAATCAGCAGCAGATCAAACAATATTTAACCTTTCTCTGTTATTGAATCTACATAATAGATAACTCTCTCTCTAACTTCCTCTTTCCTTTAGCCCTTAAATATCTTAGAGTAGAGAATTTTGTCCAATTCAGCTTTGAATTTAATCAGTTACTTAGTCATCACAGTATTTTGGACTAGAGTGGGAGTTATAACAATTCAAGAATTTACTTCTCATCTCTATCTTAAATCAATGACTATGCTTTAAATATGTCAGCAAGACCAAGGAGCTGATCATTGACTTCAGGTAGAGGAAACCAAAGGTCCATGAGCTGGTCCTCACTGGAGGATCAGGAGTGGAGAAGGTGAGCAACTTTAAATTCTTTGGTATTATCATTTCAGGGGTCCTGTTTTGGGCCCACCATGTAAGTGCAATTACAAAGAAAGCGTGGAAGTGCTTCTACTTCCTTACGAATATGTGAAGATTCAGCATGACATCTAAAACTTTGACAAACTTCTATAGATGTGTGGTGCACAATATATTGACTGACTGCAGCACTGCCTAGTATGGAAACACCCATGCCCTCCAACAGAAAACTTAAAAGAGTAGTGCATGTGAGCCAGTCCATCAGGGGTAAAGCCTTCCCCACCAATGAGCACATCTGCATGGAGCGTTGCTGCAGGAAAGCAGCATCCATCTTCAGGGATCCCCACCATCCAGGTCATGCTCCCTTCTCGCTGCTGCCATCAGGAAGATGGTACAAGAGCCTCAGGACCCACACCACTAGGTTCAGGAATAGTTATTATCTCCCAACCATCAGGCTCTTGACTTCTCTCTGCCCCATCACTGAAATGTTCCCACATCCTATTGAGTCATTTTCAAGAACACTTCATCTCATGTCCTTGAAATCTATTGCTTATTTATTCATTATTGTCAATTCTTTCTTTTTATATCTGCATAGTTTGTTTTATTTTGCTGACTGTTTGAACACTCAGTTGATGTGGTCTTTCATTGATTATATTATGATTATTCTTCTATTAGGGATTTATTGAGAATGCCCAGAAAAAATGAAACTCACAGTTGTATATGGTGACATATATGTACTTTGATAATAAATTTACTTTGAACTTTGAAAATGTGTCCCCACATTTTATGTTTCCTCAGTAGGGAATGCATCTTCTCAGCATCTACTTAGTCAAGCTCCTTCAGAATCTCGCCTCACATTCTTCTATAAGACCATAACACCATGAGATATAGGAGCAGAATTTGGTCCATCAAGTCTACTTTGCAATTCCATCATGGCTGATTTATTATCCCTTTCATTCCCCACTCACCTACCTTCCCCCCATAACCTTTGATGCACTTACTAATCAACCACTGTTGATTACTTAACCTATCAACCACTGTTTTAAATATACCCAAATGACTTGGCCTCCACAGTTGTCAGTGGCAATTAATTCCACAGATTCAATATCCTATGGCTAAAGAAATTCCTCCTCAGCTCTGTTCTAAAGAGACAACCTTGTGTTCTGAGACAGTGCCCTCTGGTCCTCGACTCCCCCTCCATAAAATATATCATCCCTACATCCACTCTGTCTATGCCTTTCAATATTCAATAGGTCCAACGAATATGGAAACGCATGTTGAATATTAAACTTCAGTAAGTGCAGAAAGGCTACATCCACACTACGCCAGATAATTTTGAAAACAAAGCTTTTTCCCTTCGTTTTGACCCTCTGTCCACACTAAAACGGCGTTTTCATCCCCCGAAAATGGAGATTTTCAGAAACGGTCTCCAGAGTGAATAAATCTGAAAATGCCTAATATCCGTTGTAGTGTCATGGGATAAATGGAGAGATTTAAAAACGCTGTCATGACAACACCACAACAACAATGCTTTTTCTGCTTCTGCTTGATACTGCACAAACACTGCCGTACGGCTGTTATAACGTGCAGTCGGTGTGAACAGCATGAGAGTTAAATTGTAAAGTGAGCTTTTTTGACTATTTAAAAACGCTGTCATGACGTGCCGGAACAGATGGCAGCAGTGCGGCATTTCATTGTTTTCTTGAACGCAACCCCCACACAACCTAACAATTTCAGAACAGATGGCCACGAGACTGAAGCCAGAAGAGTTAGAAATATACTCACAAAAGTACTTTGACCCATAGCTTACTGAATAAGTAGGTATACTCACTTTGCCCTGTTTTCTGACCTTGCTTGTATGAAGGTGGTTTACCTATTTATGCAAGTACTTCTCTGACAATAGATGTGTAACAGCCTAATGTAACGTTGTATGGAAATACAAGATAACACTGATGCAGACATGTTTTATACATTTAACAAGGTGCTTTATTAATGCAACAGAGATAGTCAGTTTTTCAATGTTTGTCGTCAGCCAGGTCATGCTGTCCGTGAACTCCCTGTCAATTGCCTACATACACTCCATGATTTGTTTTTTTTTAGTCATAGTCATACTTTATTGATCCCGGGGGAAATTGGTTTTTGTTACAGTTGCACCATAAATAATTAAATAGTAATAAAACTATAAATTGTTAAATAGTAATATGTAAATTATGCCAGGAAGTAAGTCCAGGACCAGCCTATTGGCTCAGGGTGTTTGACCCTCCAAGAGAGGAGTTGTAAAGTTTAATGGCCACAGGCAGGAATGGCCTCCTATGACGCTCTGTGTTGCATCTTGGTGGAATGAGCCTCTGGCTGAATGTAACTCCTGTGCCCAACCAGTACATTATGTAGTGGATGGCAGACATTGTCCAAGATGGCATGCAACTTGGACAGTATTCTCTTTTCAGACACCACGATCAGAGAGTCCAGTTCCATCTCCACAACATCACTGGCCTTACGAATGAGTTTGTTGATTCTGTTGGTGTCTGCCACCCTCAGCCTGCTGCCCCAGCACACAACAGCAAACATGATAGCACTGGCCACCACAGACTCGTAGAACATCCTCAGCATCGTCTGGCAGATGTTAAAGGACCTCAGTCTCCTCAGGAAATAGAGACAGCTCTGACCCTTCTTGTAGACAGCCTCAGTGTTCTTTGACCAGTCCAGTTTATTGTCAATTCGTACCCCCAGGTATTTGTAATCCTCCACCATGTCCACACTGATCCCCTGGATGGAAACAGGGGTCGCCGGTACCTTAGCTTTCCTCAGGTCTACCACCAGCTCCTTAGTCTTTTTCACATTAGGCTGCAGATAATTCTGCTCACACCATATGACAAAGTTTCCCACCATAGCCCTGTACTCAGCCTCATCTCCCTTGCTGATGCATCCAACTATGGCAGAGTCATCAGAAAACTTCTGAAGGTGACAAGACTCTGCAGTAGTTGAAGTCCGAGGTGTAAATGGTGAAGAGAAAGGGAGACAAGACAGTCCCCTGTGGAGCCCCAGTGCTGCTGATCACTCTGTCGGACACGCAGTGTTGCAAGTACACGTACTGTGGTTTGCCAGTCAGGTAATCAAGAATCCATGACACCAGGGAAGCATCCACCTGCATCGCCATCAGCTTCTCCCCCAGCAGAGCAGGGCGGATGGTGTTGAACGCTCTGGAGAAGTCAAAAAACATGACCCTCACAGTGCTCGCTGGGTTGTCCAGGTGGACATAGACATGGTTCAGCAGGTAGATGATGGCATCCTCAACTCCTAGTCGGGGCTGGTAGGCGAACTGGAAGGGATCTAAGTGTGGCCTGACCATAGGCCAAAGCAGCTCCAGAACAAGTCTCTCCAGGGTCTTCATGATGTGGGAGGTCAATGCCACCGGTCTGTAGTCATTGAGGCCACTGGGGCGCGGCGTCTTCGGCACAGGGTCGAGGCAGGACGTCTTCCACAGTACAGGAACCCTCCGGAGTTTTAGTTTTAAGTCCTCCTGCGCGAGAGCCAAGAGCAATTCCTTTAAAGTTTTTCTACTCTGTAACTGGACTAACGTGCACCAAGTATACACTTTCCTCTTCGCTTGTTTTCTGTGTGTCCTGCGCATGCCCAGTAGGAGGAGATTCACCCGAATATCCATCTAATATGTACACAGATATTTTGAAAAATGCTTGGTGTGGACGCTTGTCGTTCTTACTTGAAACCGGCGTAGTGTAGACGTAGCCTAGGCTACAGTTTCCCTCCTAAGGCAGTGAGTTTATTGCGGACCATCTCTGAACCGTCTCCAGTACAAGTGAATGAGAGGCATAGGTCGAGTGGATAACCAGAGACGTTTCCCCATGGAGGAAATGTCTAATATAAGTGGGGGGGGGGTATAATGTTAAGATGGTTTGAGGGAAGTAATTTAAGATGATTTGATGCATGTCAGAGGTAAGTTTTTTTCACAGTATTCAGAGCGTGGAACACTCTGCAATGAGTGGTGGTAGAGACAGATAAATTAGGGATATTTAGGAAATTTTAGATAGGCACACCTTGATATAAAAATGGGGGCTATCTAAGGGAGATGGTTAGATTGATCTGAGAGTAGGTTATTAGGTTAGCGTAGCATCATGGATTGAAAAGCCTATACTGTGTTGTATAGTTCTATGTTCTACATAATCTTCATTATAAAATAGGAAACAAAAACTGTTCGGAATAAACTCTTGCAACACACATCAAAGTTGCTGGTGAATGCAGCAGGCCAGGCAGCATCTCTAGGAAGAGGTACAGTCGACGTTTCAGACCGAGACCCTTCGTCAGGACTAACTGAAGGAAGAGTTAGTAAGAGATTTGAAAGTGGGAGGGGAGGGGGAGATCCAAAATGATAGGAGAAAACAGGAGGGGGAGGGATGGAGCCAAGAGCTGGACAGGTGATTGGCAAAAGGGATATAAGAGGGTCATGGGACAGGAGGCCCAGGGAGAAGGAAAAGGGGGAGGGGGAGAAAAACCCAGAGAATGGGCAAGGGGTATAGTCAGAGGGACAGAGGGAGAAAAAGAAAACAACAGGAATTCTGCAGATGCTGGAATTTCAAGCAACACACATCAAAGTTGCTGGTGAATGCAGCAGGCCAGGCAGCATCTGTAGGAAGAGGTACAGTCATCGTTTCAGGCCGAGACCCTTCGTCAGGACTAACTGAAGGAAGAGCTAGTAAGAGATTTGAAAGTGGGAGGAGAGGGGGAGATCCAAAATGATAGGGGAGGACAGGAGGGATGGAGCGGGTCTCGGCCTGAAACGTCGACTGCACCTCTTCCTACAGATGCTGCCTGGCCTGCTGCGTTCACCAGCAACTTTGATGTGTGTTGGGAGAAAAAGAATGTATGTATATAAATAAATAATGGATGGGGTACGAGGGGGAGGAATTAGTGGAAGTTAGAGAAGTCAATGTTCATGCCATCAGGTTGGAGGCTACCCAGACAGAATATAAGGTGTTGTTCCTCCAACCTGAGTGTAGCCATTGGTCATTGCAATTGTAATGTTCTGCTCCTGGCGCTTGGCGGTTTTGCCAGTTAAAGGCTGAAGCTTGCTATCTCCTGAGATCCTGAGAGCAATGCTGTCTGGAGTTTAGCCATATGGTACCTAGCTCCTGGTAGGGGCATCCATGGTCATAAGGTCAATGAAGAAGTTCCAAGCAAACAGTGTTCTAACTAAGATCTCAACTGTGGAAGTAGCAGAAAATAATGACACATCACAACGGCACTGAAGATGGAGGAAGGCTGCAGCAGTGAAGGGTTCCCAGTCATCTTGCATTCCCTGCCACTGGACCCTAACCCCATGCATCAGCTTCCCCATGTTAAGCAAAGTCATGCACAGGCATTTCCTACTAAAGGACTCCACCCCAGACAAACCCCTAAGGAAACATCATACTCAACCTGAGTGATCGCCCTATTACCATTGACACATTCAAATGATGTTCGGGATTCTGATTGCAAGTTGAAATTGTTTCATTGTTCACTTGCAACCCTCAAACTATTTTCTTCTTAACCATCTAACAGTTAATGAATTTTAAAACCAGAAATACAGAAGAATAAGGTTTTGAATGTCATGTTCCCCCAGTGAACAACTGGAGTATTGCATGCTTTAAAGCAAAGATTCCCAACCTACACTCCATGAACCTCTCAGTTAATGCTCAGGCTCTGTGGCATAAAAAAAGATTGGGGACCCCTGCTAGATTCATTTCTGGAAGTTTTGTTTCAACTTCTTGTTTCCACTATATGTATGCACTATTTATGTTGAGAACTCTTTGCTCTACTCTTCAGTTTTAATTTGTATCTGCTCCAACAGTCTACAACATTTACACTTTCAAGCACATCTTCACATCTTATATAATTTATACTTCCTAAATGAATGTCAGATAAGTGAGCAGTTTGGTTGAATATTCAGACTAACAATTATTTTTTTATATATTAATTGCCTCTGGTACATTACCATAGTCCAATGCTTTTATTGTCTCAGGACAAGTTCTATCTCCCCAAACGTGGACACTGAAGTGAATGCCTCAGAATGCCTAGAGGCATTCATTTAGTTAGGGGTATGTTGTTGAATAATATATAAATTAAGTAATCCTAATGGCTTTTCCAATGTGGCTTCATGTTGATGTACTGACACACCAGAGAGAGAAAAAATAGTCTTGCCAGCACAGAATAAGTCCTGAAAACCTAGTACTTGGCCTCCATGTATAATTGAAATCAGATGGTACCTATGAAGAAATAAAGCAGCAGACTGAAAAAATCTCATTATATCAAAGTCTTTGAAGAAAAATTTGCATTTTGTTTATTGATTCAATAATCCAGTCAAGTAACAAAACTGTTGCCTTGTTCATTATGTCTCCATCTCTTCACCAGTTCATCTCACCTGCTGTAGAAAACATCACCAATGCCTGCTATTCTGCACTTTTAGTAAACTGGAACATTAATTGCAGTACCTGCCGATCACTAAACACCAGTTCTCGAATTCCAGACTCGCCGATGGCAGAAACACAAGGAGGCCTTGAACTCCAATTTCACCAATTCGCAAACCCAGGAGGTTATCAATAACCTTATCGAGTAACAAAACTACTTGCTTCCATGTTCATTACATTCTCCATGTCTTCACCACTTCATCTCACCAGCTGCAGAAAGTCTTGCCAATGCCTTAGAGCTTCTTCCTGCTTCCTATCACTGAGTCATGTTTGGTGACCTACTCACTAGCTCTAAAACTCCAAAATATCTCCATGGCTTTTCCCCTTTATGAATTCTTCTAGTTCAATAATTCTTGTATCACCCTGGGCCTCAGTCTCAATGACAGACGTATTATGTGACTGTTTAGCACAGTCCTTTTGGCCATCTATTTATACCACAACAACCACATTTCCCTCATCAACCACATTTTATTCTTTAGCCAGAGGGTGGTGAAACTGTGGAGTTCATTGCAACTGATGGCTGTTGAGGCCAAGCTATTGAGTATATTTAAAGCAGTGGTTGATAGTTTCTTGATTAGTAAGAGCGTCAGATGTTATGGGGGAAGGCAGGTGAATAGGGTTGAGAGGATAATAAAGCAGCCATGGTAGAATTGCAAAGCAGACTCAATGGTCTGAAAGACCTAATTCTCTTCCTATGTCTTCTAGTCTTATTTATCTATTTATTGATTGATTGATTGATTGATTGATTGAGATACAGTGCAGAATAGGCCTATCTGGCTGTTCAAGCTGTGCTGCACAGCAATCTCCAATTTAACTCTAGCCTAATCACAGGACAATTTACAATGACCAATGAACGTCTTTGGACTGTGGGAGGTAACTGGAGCACCTGGAGAGCGTACAAACTCCTTACAGACAGCAACAGTCTAATGGTCTTACGCATTAACTTTCTGAATTACTTTATCAATCTATTGTTAGTTTGACACAGTTTGATCTTATGGTGATCAATCCGCTCTTGACTGAGTGACAGCTAACTCAAAGATTCAATGTACATTTATTATACGTTGGATCCCTACATCTTTTCACACCAAGCACCATAATCCTTTTTCTTATTTGTCCTGAATTCTGCCCAGTTACAGATCAGTTCCTTCCTCTTATTTTCTCCATTTCTTAAAACTTGTTCCCTCAAAATTTCCCAATATAAATAAAAGATCAGCCTGATATCTTCCCTCCAATCTGATCTCCACAGGTCTGCTGGATATTTTGGGCATCTCTTTTTTGCGAAACGTACTACTAGTACGTCAACTTAGGCCTAGGGGGCCGGCGTTGGGCAAAAATATGTATGTGAAACATACAAATCAATTAAAATGTTCCATTTAGAGCAGCATTAATCAAAGATGAAAGGTCATTAACTTGAAATGTTAACTTTACTCTGTTCTCCATTGACCCGGTGTTGTTTTCTGGTATTTTGTTGTTTTAATCCATGCAATTGTCCTTGTTTCCTTATCTGGTTTGAAAGCACAATTTAACATGATTTTGTTCCTTTGGATCACGGATGCCTTTATCAAAATTTATAAAGAAATCCATGTCCATTAGACCAGAAGACAAAGGAGCAGAAGTCGGCCATTCGGCCCATCGAGTCTGCTCTGCCACTTTATCTTGAGCTGATCCATTCTCCTATTTAGTCCCACTCCCCCGCCTTCTCACCATAACCTTTGATGCCCTGGCTACTCAGATACCTATCAACCTCTGCCTTAAATACACCCAATGACTTGGCCTCCACTGCCGCCCGTGGCAACTAATTCCACAGATTCACCACCCTCTGGCTAAAAAAATTTCTTCGCATCTCTGTTCTGAATGGGCACCCTTCAATCCTTAAGTCATGCCCTCTCGTACTAGACTCCCCCGCCCCATGGGAAACAACTTTGCTACATCCACTCTGTCCATGCCTTTCAACATTCGAAAAGTTTCTATGAGGTCCCCCATCATTCTTCTAAACTCCAAGGAGTACAGTCCAAGAGCGATCAAACATTTCTCATATGTCAACCCTTTCATTCCTGGACTCATTCTAGTGAATCTTCTCTGAACCCGCTCCAACGTCAGCACATCCTTTCTTAAATAAGGAGCCCAAGACTGCCCACAGTACTCCAAGTGAGGTCTCACCAGTGCCTTACAAACCTCAAAATCACATCCCTGCTCCTATACTCTATTCCTCTGGAAATGAATGCCAACATTGCATTTGCCTTCTTCACCACCGACTCAACCTGGAGGTTAACCTTAAAGTATCCTGCACGAGGACTCCCAAGTCTCGTTGCATCTCAAAACTTCGAATTCTCTCCCCATTTAAATAATAGTCTGCCCGTTTATTTCTTCTACCAAAGTGCATAACCATACACTTTCCAACATTGTATTTCATTTGCCACTTCTTTGCCCATTCTTCCAATCGATCAAATCAACTGCATATAGAACATAATGCCAGTATCAGAATCAGGTTTAACATCACTTGCTTATGTTGTGAAATTTGATAACTTTGTAGCAGCAATACAATGAAATACATGATAAATATAGAAAAAAACTGAATTACAGTATGTATATACAGTATATTTATACTAAATAGTTAAGTTAAAATAAGTAGTGGGAAAGAGAAATAAATTTTAAAAAGGTAGCAAAGTGGTGTTCATGTGTTCGGTGTCCATTTAGAAATCAGCAGAGGGGAAGAAGTTGTTCCTGAATCACTGAGTGTGTGCCTTCAAGCTCCTGTACCTCCTTCCTCATGATAACAATGAGAAGAGGGCATGTGGCGGAGGTTCTAAATGATGGACTCCACATTCCTGAAGTTCTGCTCCTTGAAGATGTCTTGGATACTATGGAGGCTGGTATCCATGATGGAGCTGACTAATTTCACAACCTTCTGTAACTTCTTTTGATCTTGTGCAGTAAACCCCCCAATATCAGACAGTGATGGAGCCTGTCAAGAAGCTCCTCCTGGTACATCTGTAGAAGTTTTGATTGTTTTAGGTGATAAACCAAACCCCTCAAACTTCTAATGAAACATAGCCACTGTCTTGCCTTCCTTATAACTACAAACGTTTGTACATCGATGTATTGCAAACAGGTTAGATCATCAGAGATATTGATGTTCAGGAACTTGAAATTGTTCACATTCCCCACTTCTGATCCCTCTATGAAGATTGGTTTGTGTTCCTTCATTCTACCCTTTCTGAAGTCCACTGTCAGCTCCGTGGTCTTATTAACGTTGAGTGCAAGGTTGTTGCTATGACACTACTCAACCAGCTGGTATATCTTGTTCATGTACATATGTGACATAAGTGCAATGCATTGGTGTGCCTGGTTGTTTGAGCAGAATAAAACACGCACACTTGCACCTTTGTTTTGAAGCTCCTGATATTCTATTGAATTATTGTGGTTAGAGTTTGCCTGTATTTACAACCCATTACAGGACACATCCAATTGAAAAAGTTGGTGCAAGTATTAATTATGAATGTAAAACCATAAGACATGCATAGGAAAATAATTAGGTCATTCTGCTCCACCATTCTGTTATGGTTGATACACTATCCCTCTCAACTCCATTCACCTGCCTTCTCCCCTTAACCTTTGACGCCCTAATCAAGAACCTATCAACCTCTGTTTTAAATATATCCAATGAATTGAACCCCACAGCCATCTGTGGTAGTGAATTCCATAGATTCAACATAGATTCTGGCTAAAGAAATTTCTCCTCATCTCTTTTCTAAGGGGATGTCCTTCAATTCTGAGTCTGTGCCCTTTGGTTCTAACCTACCCGACTGGAAGTGACATCTTTTTCCCAGTCCATTCTATGTAGATCTTTCACCACAAGTAGAATGTAAATCATTTACTTTTATTGAAGGGAGCTATCTTTACACTTTATAACAGAATATAATACATAACCTATCATGGTGTTCTCCACATTCCAACGTATACATAGAATGGGCAAACTGAGTATAATTACACAATGATACTGCCATTGAAATTGAACGGTTTAGAAAAATAAATTATTTAACAAATTTGAATAGTTTAAGGATGTCATGGTCCGGTCCGTGAAGTCCGGATTCTGGTTTATGGTCCAGTCCATTGTTCCTTATTTCAGGTTTTCTGGCTTTCCCTTTTCCTGTTGGGTCCTCTAATTGAGGCAGCTGATTCAAATTTTGGGCTGGCTACATAAATAGCTCCTTGGCTCAGATTGTGTGAGGAATGTCAGGAAGATGAGTCAGTAGAATATGTAGTTTTGTGTTGTAGGAAGTATGGGATACAGAGAGAGAGATGATGAGAAATAAATTAAGGGAGTTGGGGATGCAGGAATTCACATTAAAAGGGTTGCTGGGCATGGGTGAGAGAGTACAAGTCCAGGTATTTTTAGTATTTTTAAGGGGTACAGGGTTTTTTTTTATAGAATATGATGAATAAACAGGAATAGGATACTAGGATGGTCAAAGATGGGAGGGTGAAGTGTGTGTGTGTCTAGTGCACATTCTGGAGCAGAGGGTGGTGGTAATGTACCATTAAGCTGGATGCCAACTGCCATAAAACAAGATACAGATAGACAGCTTCAGGGGCTGGATTGCTCCTGTCCAAACCCCCTGTCTGAAACCCTTCTGTGCCCTTTCCTCCTGAAGCCTTGCCCTACAACCAGTGTCTGAAGCCTCGCCTCGCCCTGCAACCAGTGTCTGAAGCCTTGCCTTGCCTTGCCTCGCCTCGCCTGTAACCTTTGCCTGCACTGCTATCAAGTTAAACTGCCGGTGCAAGCTAAGGAACTCCATAGTTGTTTTGAACTGTCTCTGTGTCCATGCCTTCACTAGGTAGGTCCATCCCTTTGCTGCAATCTTGAGGAAGAACTGTCTCAGTGTTCTGTGTATGAGTTCCAGCCTTACATCCTGCTTCTGAGGAGGGGTCCTGATTCTATGGAGAGCCCTGGCCCCAAGTCCTGTCCTAAGGAGGGCTCTGTGTTCCATGTCCCTGTGTTCCTGTCTCCACCCCCCCCACCCCCCAGGAGCAAGGCTGTGTGTTCCTGTCTCCACCCCCCCCCCCCCCAGGAGCAAGGCTGTGTGTTCCTGTCTCCACCCCCCCCCCCCCCAGGAGCAAGGCTGTGTGTTCCTGTCTCCACCCCCCCCCCCCCCCCCCAGGAGCAAGGCTGTGTGTTCCTGTCTCCACCCCCCCCCCCCCCCCCCAGGAGCAAGGCTGTGTGTTCCTGTCTCCACCCCCCCCCCCCCCCCAGGAGCAAGGCTGTGTGTTCCTGTCTCCACCCCCCCCCCCCCCCAGGAGCAAGGCTGTGTGTTCCTGTCTCCCCCTCCCCCAGGAGCAAGGCTGTATGTTTGTCTCCCAGATCAAGGCTTCGTATTCTCGCCCAGCCCACAAGTACCTCGTCCAGCCCAATACTGGAGTTCCCTTGTCCTGTGCTAGAGTCTCTCGTCCTGTCCAAGCCACATCCAAGAACCTCGACGATCCAAGCCAAGGCTTTGTGTTCTTGTCCTGTCCATGTGCCTCGTCCTGTGCAGGAGTTCCACGTTCTGCTCTGTAGCCATATCTTGCCTTCGCTTAGTTTTGGAGTCCGAGCCCAAGTCAAGACCCAGGTTCTGGGTCCTTGTCCAGTCTCTGGCTTGGAGTCCAAACCCAAGCCCAGGCTCCTAGTTCCCAGTTCCTAGCCAATGTCCTAGCCCAAGTCTGTGTTCTTGTCCCAGCCCCTAATCTGTATCCAGTCACGTCCCTAACTCTAGTCCTGTCTGTGTCTTGCATTTGTGTCTGCTCCCAGCACCCACTTTATGACAAAAGACTGATCTGAGGAATTATAACAGTTTAAATACCTATTTAAAGACAATGCCTTATACACAAGTCATTGGTTTGGAATTAGTCTGCTTGAAGCTCAGAATTCAAAGTTCAAAGTAAATTTATTATAAATGTACTTTTATGTCACCATATACTGTCCTGAGTTTAATTTCCTTTCAGACATTTGCAGTAGAACAAAGAAATACAACAGAATCAATGAAAAACAACACACAAGCAGAGACTGACAAACAATCAATGTGTAAAAAGTACCATCTGTTTGAACCAATGCAAATGACATCGACATCAGTTGGTTGATAGAAGCTAAAGGGAATAATGTTTAATATTTAGAGGCTATGACTTCTATTGAGAAATATGTCTTCCACTATTATCATCTAGATCAATTGTTGGAAGCTTGGAGGATCACAAGGCTGATACTCACTTGGGAACAGGAAATATTATCATGAGTAGATTGCCTTAAGAACATTGTGTTCTATATTCACCTGGCATTTGCTCACTACCTTTTGTATGGTAACATGCCCTGTCGCATTGTGCAAGTGGGAGCATAAAGATGAAGGAGTGACTGGAAATAGCCCAAGGCACTGCTATAGAGGAAGGAAACATTTCTTCTTTAGAGATTTTCCTCACAGTGGGACTTTAGAAGTTCACATTCAAAGTGACCATCCAAGAGTAAAAACTTGATGTCTCCTCTCACTAAGTAATGACACAAAACACTGACATTTTTCAGTACAAATATAAGCACTGATCTTCCTTTCATGTCCCTTCTGCCCCGATTGAGCAGATAGAGATTTCTTCAGCTGCAGAATATGAGGTGGAGATACATTCTAAGCAGTTTGATCTAGCTAGAAGTTCATCTTGCTTAATGTACTCCACCAGGAAATGTCAGAAAAGCAGAGATCAGAATGGCCATTATTCTACTTGGCCAAAAGGAAGAGTACATCTGGGGTGACAATGCTTTTGACAGAGCCTTCAGTAATCAGCAACAAATAATCTGTTGGAGGAACTCGTCAGGTTCCTCGCAGCATCTACAGAACTGTGCAAAAGTTGTAGGCGCACATATATATATATATATATATATATAGCTAAGTTGCATGAGGCAACACACTGTACTGCTGTTCAAAACAAAACCATGACATATGTGAGTAATGATAAACCTAATTCTGATACGGGTCTCTGTTGTGGACTGAGAGTGGGAAGGGGGCAGGGAGAGGGGAATCATGGTTAGGAAAAGGGGAAGGGAGAGAGGAGGGAGTGGAAAGCCCCAGAAACATTCTGTAATGATCAATACACTGTTTGCTTGGAGTAAAATGATATTGCCTGGTGTCTCGGGGCTGGATGTGTCTGCACCCGTGCTACCCCATGCCCCTCTTCGTCTGCCACTAGACTCCTTCTCTGCCACTTTTCACACACCTTTCACACAGTGCTCCACCCTCACTAATCCCATCCCTTTCTCTCGCCAGATTCACAAACTTGCTCTCTGCTCCATGTTGACAAATACAGTACTCTGACAAAGTTTAGGTACCCTAGCTATATGTGGCTAAGACTTTTGCACAGTAGTGTACAGGAGGAAAATAATTCACTAAGGACCTTCCATAACTCCTCCAACACCGGTCACATGTTTTGACTTCTATCCTTGTTCAGTTCTACTATTACTTTAGTCATCCTTTTATTCTTTGTGTACATGTAGAATACCTTGGAATATTCCTTAATCCCATTTGTCAGGGTTTTCTGATGTTCCCTTCTAGCACTACTAAGTCCATTTTTAATATCTTTCCTGGCTACCTTGTAACTCTTTACTCTTTAGCCTCATCCTTACCTCCTGAAGCTTAAGTATGCTTCTTTCTTCTCCTTGACTAGATGTTTCACATCTCCTGTTTTTGCTTCAGCCTACCATCATTACCCTGCTTCACTGGGACTGCAGCAGCATCCATCATCCATCTGAGATCCTCACCAACCAGGCCACGCTCTTTTCTCACTGCTGCCATCAGTTAGACGGTAGAGTGCCTCAGGACTCACACTACTAGCTTCAAGAACAGTTACTACCCACAACCATCAGGTTCTTGTGAATGAAAGGGGAGAACTGCACTCATTTTACTTCTGGTGTTCCCACAACCAATGGTTTCTCCTTAAGGACTCTTTATCTTGTTATTTCATGCTTGTTTTTTATTGCTATTTATTTATATTTGCACTTGCACAGTTTGATGTCCATTGATCCTGTTTACGGTTACTGTTCTACAGATTGGCTAAGTATGCCTGCTGAGAAGGGATCTCAGGGATGTATGTGGTGATATGTATGTACTTTACTGATAACCTTTACCTTGAACTTTGAACAGAAATCCACACAAGTAAATAACCTCCATATTTCTGTTGTGTATTTTCCTGCATCATCTGTTCACCATTTTTGCTCCAGAAGGGATCATACAGTATGGCCAAGTGAAATAGGAATTGATATGGGAGGTGAGGGGAGTAATGAATTAAAAGTACTGTATATGAACGCACAGATTATAAGAAATAATGTGGATGAGTTTGACGCACAGTTGGAAATTGGTAAGTATGATGTTGTGGGAATAACAGAGACATGGCTTCAAGTGGACAAGGCCTGGGAAATGAATATTCAAGATCATATGTCCTATTGAAAGGACAGACTGATGGGCAGAGGGGGTGGGGTGGCTCTGTTGGTGAGGAATGATATTCAGTCCCTTGCGAGGGGGAACATAGAATCAGGAGATGTAGAGTCAGTATGGATAGAACTGAGAAATTCTAAGGGTGGTAAGACCCTAATGGGAATTATCTACAGGCCTCCAAACAGTAGTCTGGATGTAGGGTGTAAGTTGAATCAAGAGTTAAAATTGGCATGTCGCAAAGGTAATGCTACAGTTGTTATGGGGGACTTCAACATGCAGGTAGACTGGAGGAATCAGGTTCGTGCTGGACCCCAAGAAAGGGAGTTTGTGGAGTCCCTCCGAGATGGATTCTTACAACAGCTTGTACTGGAGCCTACCAGAGAGAATGCAATTCTAGATTTAGTGTTGTGCAATGAACCGAATTTGATCAGGGACCTTGAGATAAAGGAGCCATTAGAAGGTAGTGACCATAATATGATAAGTTTTAATCTACAACTTGAGAGGGAGAAGGGAGAATTGGGAGTGTCAGTATTACAGTTGGACAAAGGGGACTATGGACCCATGAGGGAGGAACTGGCCAAAGTTGACTGGAAAGATACCCTAGCAGGGATGACAGTGGAACAGCAATGGCAAGTGTTTCTGGGAATAATGCGGAAGATGCAGGATCAGTTCATCCCAAAGAGGAAGAAAGATCCTAAGGGGAGTAAGGGGAGGCCATAGCTGACAAGGGAAGTAATGGACAGTATAAAAATAAAAGAGAAGAAGTATAACATAGCAAAGACGAGTGGGAAGCCAGAGGACTGGTAAACTTTTAAAGAGCAACAGAAAGTAACTAAAAAGGCAATACATGGACGAGAAATGAGGTACGAAGGTAAACTAGCCAAGAATATAAAAGAGGATAGTAAAAGCTTCTTTAGGTATGTGAAAAGGAAAAAATAGTTAAGACCAAAATTGGGCCCTTGAAGACAGAAGCGAGTGAATTTGTTATGGGAAACAAGGAAATGGCAGACGAGTTGAACAGGTACTTTGGATCTGTCTTCACTAGGGAAGACACAAACAATCGCCCAGATGTAACAGTGGCCAAAGGACCTAGGGTAACGGATGAATTGAAGGAAATTTATATTAGGCAGGAAATGGTGTTGGATAGGCTGTTGGGTCTGAAGACTGATAAGCCCCTGGGACCTGATGGTCTGCATCCCAGGGTACTTAAGGAGATGGCTTTAGAAATCGTGGATGCATTGGTAATCATTTTCCAATGTCCTATAGATTCAGGATCAGTTCCTGTGGATTGGAGGGTGGCTAATGTTGTCCCTCTCTTCTAGAATGGAGGAAGAAAGAAAACAGGGAATTATAGACCGGTTAGCCTGACGTCGGTGGTGGGAAAGATGCTGGAGTCAATTATAAAAGATGAAGTTATGACACATCTAGATAGCAGTAACAAGACTGGTCCGAGTCAGCATGGATTTACGAAGGGGAAATCATGCTTGACTAAACTTCTGGAATTTTTTGAGGATGTAACTATGAAAATGGACGAGGAAGAGCCAGTGGATGTAGTGTACCTGGACTTTCAGAAAGCCTTTGATAAAGTCCCACATAGGAGATTAGTGGGCAAAATTAGGGCACATGGTATGGAGGACAGAGTACTGACATGGATTGAAAATTGGCTGGCTGACAGAAAATAAAGAGTAGCGATTAACGGGTCCCTTTTGGAATGGCGGGCAGTGACCAGTGGGGTACCGCAAGGTTCAGTGCTGGGACTGCAGCTGTTTACAATATATATTAATGATTTAGATGAGGGAATTAAAAGTAACATTAGCAAATTTGCCGATGACACAAAGCTGGGTGGCAGTGTGAAATGTGAGGAGGATGTTATGAGAATGCAGGGTGACTTGGACAGACTGGGTGAGTGGTCAGATGCATGGCAGATGCAGTTTAATGTGGATAAATATGAGGTTATCCACTTTGATGGTAAGAACGGGAAGGCAGATTATTATCTAAATAGAGTCAAGTTAGGAAAAGGGGAAGCACAACGAGATCTAGGTGTTCTTGTACATCAGTCACTGAAAGCAAGTATGCAAGTACAGCAGGCAGTAAAGAAAACTAATGGCATGCTGGCCTTCATAACAAGAGGAATTGAGTATAAGAGCAAAGAGGTCCTTCTGCAGCTGTACAGGGCCCTGGTGATATAACACCTGGAGTACTTTGTGCAGTTTTGGTCTCCAAATTTGAGGAAGGACATTCTTGCTATTGAGGGAGTGCAGCATAGTTTCACAAGGTTAATTCCCGGGATGGCAGGACTGTCATATGTTGAAAGATTGGAGCGACTGGGCTTGTATACTCTGGAATTTAGAAGGCTGAGAGAGGATCTTATTGAAACTCATTCGTAAGGCCAGTGATGTTGTGGGGATGGAACTGGACTTTCTCATGGTGATGACTGAAAAGAGGATGCTGTTTAAGTTGCATGCCATCTTAGTCAATGTCTCCCATCCACTACATAATGTACTGGGTGGGCAGAGGAGTGCATTCAGCCAGAGACTCATTCCACTGAGATGCAGCACAGAGCATCATAGGAAGTCATTCCCGCCTGTGGCCATCAAACTTTACAACTCCTCCCTTGGAGAGTCAGACACCCTGAGCCGATAGGCTGGTCCTGGACTTATTTCATAATTTACTGGCATAATTTACATATTACTATTTAACTATTTATTACTATTTTCTATTACTATTCTATTACTATTTATTATTTCTATGACTATTAGTATTTACTATCTACTAGCAGTAATATTACTATTACTGTTTCTATTACTATTTATTATTTATGGTGCAACTGTAACGAAAACCAATTTCCCCCAAGGTCAATAAAGTTTGACTATGATTATGACTGAGATGATTAAGGGATTGGACACGCTGGAGGCAGGAAGCATGTTCCCGCTGATGGGTGAGTCCAGAACCGGAGGCCACAGTTTAAGAATAAGGGGTAGGCCATTTACAATGGAGTTTAGGAAAAACTTTTTCACCCAGAGAGTCGTGGATATATGGAATGCTCTGCACCAGAAGGCTGTGGAGGCCAAGTCTCTGGATGCTTTCAAGAAAGAGATGGATAGAGCTCTTAAAGATAGCGGAATCAAAGGTTATGGAGATAAGGCAGGAACTGGATACTGATTGTGGATGATTAGCCATGATCACAGTGAATGGTGGTGCTGGCTCGAAGGGCCGAATAGCCTACTCCTGCACCTATTGTCTATTGTCTCCCAAGTTCCTGCTGAATAGCATCATAATTTGCCCTCCCACAGTTAAATATTTTCCCATATCATCTGCTCCTATCTTTGTCGAAGGCTATGATAAAGGTAAAGTAGATGTGGTCTCTGTTTCTGAAATGCTCATCCATCAACTGACCTGGTTCATTGTCTAGAGCCAGTCCAGTATGACCTCTCCTATAGTTGGCCTGTTTACATATTGTGTCAGGAATCCATCCTAGACACACCAAACAAATTCTGCCCCATCTACAGTTTTGCACTAAGATTAGGGAAGCTGAAGTCACCCTTGTATTGCACTTTTCCATGCCCTACGAGTTCTGTGGTCCAAGCACGTAGATGCAACTGCCAAGAAAAATCACCAATGCCTCTACTTGGCATGCCCCTGTTGACCCTTGCCATTTTTATTCTCTGTGTGTATACAACTGCTTGGTAAAGTAATTGCTCTGCACATAACCACATGAAACTGCAGCAAATTATGATTGCAACTCCGCTTATCATGGAATCCAGCTTTCTATCCATGTACCCTTCTTATACTTATCACTGCCTCAGTAAAGCAATCAGTATGATCAAAGATCCCATCCACCCCAGACATCTTTCCTCCTCCCCTCTTCCATTGGGCAACTGAAAGCATGTGCCACCAAATCAAAGGACAGATTCTATCCTGCTATTAAAGACTATTAAATAGTTCCCTGGTATGATTAAATGGATTGTCGACCTCACAATCCACCTCACTAGGATCTTGCATCTTACTATGTGCCTGCACTGCACTTTCTTGGAAGGTATTAAACATTATTCTGCATTGTTATTGTTTTACCCTGTTCCATCGCAATGCATTTTGTAATGATTTGATCTGTATAAATAGTGTACAAGTCAAGCCCTTTACACGTGACAACAATAAACCTCTTCCAATTCTAAACTTAAGGATCTCACTATAGATTACAATACCGGTGGCATAAAGCACAATTGAAATTAGAAATTCAATGTATCAGAATCAGAATTAAAATCAAACTTATTATCACTGACTTATATGATGTGATATTTGATTATTTTTCCTTGTGTCCGCAATACAATGCAAAGACATAAAATTATTATTTCTAACAAAGCTGATCCTAAAACATTGATTACAAACCTTCAAGACGCTGTACTTTTTCCCTGATGATAGTAACAAGAGGGCAAATCCCAGATGGAGCAATAATGAGCAAGAATCCCTACATGATGAAGTACATATGCCTTAGAGGGTTAAAGTAATTGTAATGGGGTAGAACATAAAGTGATTCGAGAAAACAGATGCCAATTATAAAAATCAATGTGTGACAATAAGGAAATGAATGCGTCTAAATTAGTGTCTGCATCAATTTGTAATAGAATTTTAACAAAGCTGTTTGAACTGAACAGATTAATACTACATTTAGAGTAGTGGGTATATGATTCCACTTAACATTTCTGAGAGTCCACTGAAATTTCTCCATAGGAAGGAAAGACAAAAGTGATGGAAAACATGCAAATGAATAAACTCTTTTGGTGCAAGTTTCTGTATTCTAGCCAAATGAAAGACATTTTACCTGATGACCACATAGATCAGGTGCCACTATGAAAACCAGAAGACTGATATAATTGACTTCTTTGCTAGTGGGGGCATTAACTCATTAATATATTTCAGGCTTCAGCAAGCAAGCTTCAGATAGGCCAAATTCAAAAAAAAGGTTGAGAGTTAGGTAACACATTGCTTCATAATGCAATTTCCCTTAGACTATTGGCTGCCCTGGAGGACAGAAAAAATGATTTTATATCTTCTTTTTCACCCTGTTCCATAACAGTGGCATACCATAAGAGTGGTATTTTAAAAAATGTGACTTGAATTTTTATAGAACTTTAAGAATCTCAGTGGGCACGTGGACAAGTAGTTAAGACATTGGACTAGCGACCTGAAGGTCGAGAGTTCGAACCCCAGCCGAGGCAACATGTTGTGTCCTTGAGCAAGGCACTTAATCACACAGTGCTCTGCGACGACACTGGTGCCAAGCTGTATGAGTCCTAATGCCCTTCCCTTGGGCAACTTTGGTGTCGTGGAAAGGGGAGACTTGCAGCATGGGCAACTGCTGGTCTTCCATACAACCTTACCCAGGCCTGTGCCCTGGAGAGTGAAGACTTTCCAGGCACAGATCAATGGTCTCGCAAGTCTAACAGATGCCTTTATTAATAATCTCATGGCAATATCTCAGATTGCTTAAAGAATTACTTTGACATATTGTGACTGTCATGATATAGCATTTTCTTACATTAAAATGTAATAAAACACTTGCATTGACTAAATTGTTCATCTGTGTTTGAGAATGGTGGTAACATAAAATTACCAGGAGGTTCTCCTGACTCACTGCCGTGGAATGTAAGTGTGGATCTGAGTTTAATGCAGACAAAAAATTCTGCAATCTGGCACATTTTTAGAATGGCAGACAGTGACTAGTGGGGTACTGCAAGGCTTGGTGCTGGGACCGCAGCTTTTTACAAAATACATTAATGATTTAGATGAAAGGATTAAAAGTAACATTAGCAAATTTGCAGATGACACACTGCTGGGTGACAGTGTCAAATGTGAGGAGGATGCTATGAGAATGCAGGGTGACTTGGACAGTTTGGGTGAGTGGACAGATGCAGTTTATTGTGGATAAATGTGAGGTTATCCACTTTAGTGCCAAGAACAGGAAGGCAGATTACTATCTGAATGGTGTCAAGTTAGGAAAAGGGGAAGTACAATGAGATCTGGGTGTCCTTGTTCATCAGTCACTGAAAGTAAGCATGCAGGTACAGCAGGCAGTGAAGAAAGCTAGTGGCATGTTGGCCTTCATAACAAGGGGAGTTGAGTATAGGAGCAAAGAGGTCCTTCTGCAGTTGTACAAGGCCCTGGTGAGACCCCATGTGGAGTATTGTGTGTAGTTTTGGTCTCCAAATTTGAGGAAGGACATTCTTGTTATGGAGGGAGTGCAGCGTAGGTTCACTGGGTTAATTCCAGGGATCGCGGGAATGTCACACGTTGAAAGATTGGAGCGACTGGGCTTGTATACACTGGAATTTAGAAGGATGAGAGGGGATTTGATAGAGATTATTAAGATTATTAAGAGATTGGACACACCAGAGGCAGAAAACATGTTTCCAATGTTGGGAGAGTCCAGAACCAGAGGCCACAGTTTAAGAATAAGGTGTAGGCCATTTAGAACGGAGTTGAGGAAAAACTTTTTCACCCAGAGAGTAGTGGATGTATGGAATGCTCTGCCCCAGAAGGCTGTGGAGTCCAAGTCTCTGGATGCTTTCAAGAAAGAGATAGATAGAGCTCTTAAAAATAGAGGAATCAAAGGTTATGGGGATAAGGCAGGAACTGGATACTGATTGTGGATGATCAGCCATGATCACAGTGAATGGCAGTGCTGGCTCAAAGGGCTGAATGGCCTACTTCTGCACCTATTGTCTATTGTCTATTAACAGTCCACTAGAAGAACTGGAGCAGAGCAGCAGCCATGGGAAGAAAGACATTGCATTATATTTTATTAGGAGCATGAGGAGATTAGGTCCAGTATGTCACCAAACACTCATGCAGACTTCTACAGATGTACGTTGGTCTGCATTCTGCCTGGCTGCATCACCACTTAGTTGTATAAGATCACAAGAGGTTGCCGAGTGTTGGAGAACATAGCCAACTCCATCTCGGGCACAACCCTTCCCACCATCATGGGCATGGAGGCGGGAGGAGAAGCTGGCACCGCGACGCAGTACGCGCAGATCTCCGGTGAAATGAATCTGTTAAATAGGGGCCGTGGACAATTCTGATTTGATGGAGATAGATGTGAAAGCACAAAGGAACATCTGAAGAAATTTCTGAAATGCCGGTTTGCTGCCATTGTTACTGGACGATCAAGAATCTTCTGGAGGGATGGCCCCAAAATCCCCACTTTGCCTGCTGCTGGCGACCGAGGCTGAGGTCGAAGCATTCGGCTAGAGATGGTGCTCGATACTCGGTGTCAGAGGGCTGATCGGAGGCTCCAGGTTTTCGGATGACTCAGAGTCGGGATGTGGTCAGGCATGGCAAGGAGAGTTTTCTTCCTTCTCCCGTCTGCGTGAGATGTGGGACATTCGAGAGACTTTGAACTTTTTTACTGTGCCATGGTCTGTTCTTCATCAAGTTATGGTATTGTTGCACTGTTGTAACTATATGTTATAATTGTGTTTTTTTTTAGTTTTTAAGTCTTGATCTGTCCTATGTTTCTGTGATATCACACCGGAGGAAATATTGTATCACTTAATGCATGCATTACTAAATGACAATAAAAGAGGACTGCGTGTCTTCATAACCTAATCTAATCTTTAAAAGGTTCTGTCTTGTGAAGGAGGCATTGACCACTAAGGGTGATCATTATCCAGACCATGTCTTTGTCTCATTACAGTGAGAAGGTACAGGAGCCTGAAGACCCACACTCAATGATTCAGTGACAGTTTCTTCCCTCCATCTTCACATTTGTGAAAGGTCCAAGTCCCCTCATTACTTTTTTTTTTGTAAATACAATTTATTTGATAAACATAGAACAGTAGAACACAATACCAGCCTTTTAAACTTTTAATCTACTCCAATCTAACCATTCTCACCCACAAAAGCCCTCCATTTGTTTACATCCATGTGCCTATCTAAGAGTCTCTTAAAAATATGTATTACATCTGCCTCTACCATCAACTCTGGAACGATGTTCTATCCACTCACCACTCTCTGTAAAAAATCCTTTTCTCCAAACTCATTTCTGCACAAGGAACAAGCCACTGCCTGCCACTTTATAATTGCCTCTTATTTTCAAATTAAGGCATCTGTTAGTCTTGCGAGACCATGGATCAGTGCCTGAATTTTTCTCCAGGGCGCAGGCCTGGGCAAGGTTGTATGGAAGACTGGCAGTTGCCCATGCTGCAAGTCTCCCCTCTCCACGACACCAATGTTGCCCAAGGGAAGGGCATTAGGACCCATACAGCTTGGCACTGGTGTCGTCACAGAGCAATGAGTGGTTATTTTCATATACACCTCTGTAAATTCACCATTCTTCCCCCCTCACTCTAAAGAGAGAAACTTTAGCTTGCTCAACCTCTCTTCATAAACGTGCACTCTAATCCAGACAGCATCCTGGTAAGTCTCTTCCGTACCCTTTATTTTTTATTCATTTTTATTTATTTTGTAATGTATAGTAATTTTATGTTTTTGTACTGTACTGCTGCTACCAAACAACAAATTTCATACCATGTAAAATTGTCAATATCAACTTGATTCTGGTCCTGACTCTCTGCTATCAACGCCTTGAAGTTTCAGGTCAAAACCTCATCAGTACTGATTTGGCAATGAAAAGCTCAAAAGTAAATGTATTATCAAAGTATATATATATAGATAGATATGTCACACAAACAAAGACGGCAAAATATGCAAGTACAAACACGCAGCAAACAAATAAATAAATAGACTTTATTGAGTTATTTTTATTTCGAGATAGTGTGGAATAGGTACTTCTAGCCCTTCGTGCCACACCACCCAGCAATCCCTGACAACCCCGACTTAACCATAACCTAATTGTGGGACAATGTTTACAATGACCAATTAATCTAGCTGATACGTTTTTGGACTGTGGGAGGAAACTGGAGAACCCGGTGAAAACTCGGACATTCCATGAGGAGGAAGTGCAGAGACTTCTTACAGAGAATGGCAGGATTGAACTCTGAATTATGACACTCTATCTGTAATACATCACGCTAACCGATACTCTGCCGTGGCATACCTGTCCACAATGGAAATGCTGATGCAAATCAGGAAAAGAAGAAAATTTTAGTGCAAAAGTTGATGGCACATATACAGCATATAGCTAAGTGTTATCCAGGATTATTAAACCCAAAGATGTAATGTTAGAAAGCTCCACCTGTGGCGGAATGAAGGCGAAGTTTACCAAATTCTTTTTTTATAAGAAGAGAACTTGGGGGAAAAAAGCTATGCAAGAATGAGGCATGGCTGATGCAGGCACAGACAAGCAAGAGAAACGCAACAAACTATTAGAAACTAAAGATAAAAGTGGAATTAGTAGTGAGTACCTCCACCTTTGTGGAGGGCCCATGTGCCACCTAGGCACTAAGGGTTCAGACGACAATGACCTCTACCTACTTACTTGAAAATCTCAGGGTGAAACCGCTGGAGGAAAGACAACATTGATAAAAGATTTATTAAAGCTACGGCTATAACAAGCAGCAGCTATAATGAGGCAAGACCAGAAGAGATGTGTGTCCATGATCTCTACTGTTAACTGAGAATTAGTTCTTTTGAATCATACCAAGGGATTTGGTCAGGTTTTGTGGATTGACTTTCCGTGGAGGACCCACAATTTCATCCAACGAACCAAGAATGAAGATAGTGAGCCATCCAAGATCGAAGAACCAGCGTGGGAACAAAATGTTTAATGACATAGAGGATTTAATGCGGTTGGAAGTACGAGTTTATTTTCATTCCAAGGATCTGAATTAGATTTTCTGCAAGAACTGATCATTTTTGCAAAGACTTCAATATGTTACTGAATAAGATTTACTTTGTTCAAAAGTTGTGATGTTGAAGAATTTGTTGTGAAAGGAGTCAAGCTATATATCTATATATTTTTTTATTTTGAATTTAAATTTAGTCATACTGACTGGAACTGAAATGGAAGTTAACTATAATACTTAAGAATAGAAATTCAATTAGTTTTCTAACTAACTAAGACTAAATAAAAAGGGCAGGTTTGTCTGTAAACCTTTAAATAGGTAATAACACTGGATATAATTAATTAGGGAAATTGGAGTAATAAAGGTTATTCTAGTAAATCTCACTGATTCTTATTAAAAATGAATTTGGTTTTCGTATGATGCCTGAGATTTGGAACCTAAAAAAATGTTGGGTTTTGAATTGTTTTTACTCATGTAAATATTTGGTATAAATTATTTTTATATAAACAAAACTTAACTCCAGAAGTGTGTGTTTTCTACTCACTGCCTCCTTTCGATGCCTGGAGATTCTGACAACCTGCTAGTACCTCGTGTAGTACTATGTCATTTGATTTTCTGATAAAGAGTGTGGCAAACAGTCACATGAGATAAGATCAGCGCTACACAGGTGTTACTTAAGACTTTGACACAGTACTTATCTTTTCAACATGGAGCGAAGAACGAGTTTATAAATCTGGTGGGAGTAGAGGACATTGGGAATGGTGAGGGTGGCGTGCAGCAGGAGGGGTGTGGAACTGGTGACAGAGAAGCTGTGCTTGGGGCGGTGGTGGGTACTGGTGCACATGCACCCAGCTCTGAGACACCCAGGAAGGTCATTTGATTCCAAACATTTGCTTTATTGATCATTACAGAATGTCTCTCAGATTCTTCCCACACACTCCCCAAGATTCCCCTCTCCCTGCCCCCTTCCCACTCTCAGTCCACATGGAGACCCATATCAGGATCAGTTTATGAGCACTCACATATATCATGATTTTTTACAGCAGCAGTACAGAGTTAGACATAAAGTTATTACCAGACTGTGTAAACGTCTCAGGCACGCTGGCTATTCACATTTGCACAGTCCCGTGTGTAGAACGTGTCCATGTGCAGCTTCCTCTACCCTTTGGGCTGGCACTCACTGTTCACAGCCATTTGCATTTCAGAAACAGATGGACCCTGCAATGTGAGGAGTTCATTATGAGCTTGGAGTGCTAATGAAGCCGTGCTATAGCAGACTCAAGCCTGAATGGCAGATGCACTTGTTCTCTTTGCCCAAGGTATATTTCAGAGCTCAGCTGGTGGCCCTCTAGGCATCTGTAGCTCTCAAGTTATTGCTGCCTCTGCTCAAAGGAATCAATTCTTACTTGTGCTTCCTCCTGACCAAGTGAGAGCAGATGATGGGAGCAGCAGCTGCTTTGCAATGCAGGATTCCCCAGTATCTTGGGTGCTATCCTTGAGAGTCTGTTTTACTACTGTGTGCTACAAGGAGTGTTGCCACAAGAAAGAAGTATCCATCATCAAGGACTCCCAACATCCAGGCCATGCTCTCTTGTCGCTGCTGCCATCAGAAAGGAGGTACAGGAGCATCAGGTCCCACACCACCAGGTTCAGAAATACTTCAATCATCAGGCTCTTGAACTGGCATTGATTACTACACTCAACCCAATATTGAACTGATCCCACAACTAGGGCCAGACTAACCTTGTAGCACAAGTAGTATATGCTAAGGGACCCTGCAGTTTCAAGGGCCCTGCCCGCACTAAATGCTCGCAAGCTGCAGTCTGGTGAAATTGGCATCCCATCTCACCATAATCTCACGACTGTTAGAGTGAGTTTTGGGTAGACGATTCACTTACACTTAAATAAATTACTTCAGCCATCGGTCTTCTGTTCTTTGACAAAGTACTGTGGATTGAGTTCATAACAATGCATTTCCTAAAAGCTGTGAACCCAGTTTCATTTGTAACAATGCATCTCTAGCGCAGTCCCTCTGAGAGCGAAGACACTATATCGATGCTTTTTGAATATGAATTGTCTTCTATGTTAGCATGTAACATACCAAATAATGTATTATGGATTTTAAATTGCATTCCTAAAGGCCATGAATGCCAGTTTAGGTATACTGGTGCTGGTAGAATGAATTTAATCAAAAGATGTGAAAACTTCAAGGTCCTGTCTATACTTGTAACTATTAATCTGTCCTTTGTGTTTAGCAAATAAATATCGAGCCTCATTCACAAGATGGTTAGACCTGTTCTGCCAGGGATCTCTGCCTGCTGTGACCTTGTTTTGTCAAATAAAGAAACTGCCTTGTACCTACCGGTAACGCCACGCTCTGTGATTTCATCCACGCCACAACAACAACGATCTGGCAACGCTGCTGTTTTCATGTAGATAGCAATGAGCAATAGAGCCAGAGATATTGGACATCATTATACTGCAAAACGTAAGGCAAAGGAAGAAAAAGAAAGAGACCAACTTATGACAGCAAAAACACGCAAGTTGACAGAATATTTTGATGTTCATGGAGAAGGTGATGGTGCTATGACGGCTCAAGCTGGAAATATAGGAACAACTGGTACTAGTGCAGCAGAAGGCATGATACAGCAACAGACAGCGTACATTGAATGCGAAAGAACAAGTACTCTAACGATATTGGTGAATGGCCAAATAATCTAGATGATTGTGATTGTGAATATTGGACAGCCAAGGGAAGTGATGAATGTCAACATGCTGAGAGTGAGTTCTCTTCATCCATGCAATTGTATGACAATGAAAAGAAACCTCAGCACTGTCAGAAGTCTTATTTTACATATATTCATAAACCTTCAAACAATTAACATGCAAGAAATTGGTTATACTATTCAGAAAGCAAAGGAAGCCTATTCTGTTTCCCACAAAAGGTTATGATTTCAGGATGTTCATCAAAGTTTAGTGAAGAGGTGTTTAATGATAGGAAAAATGTAAGCAATCTATTATGTCAACATGAAGAAAGTTCTTCACATAGACAAGCTGTAATTTCACTGTTGATACACAAAAACAAAGCTAAACGTGTCAATTTTTCCCACCTTGTGAAAGAAATGGAGACTGAACAAAAGTACTGGCGCACACTTCTAGAGCAAATAATTGAAGTTGTAAAGTTTCTAGCAGAGCGAAGCCTTTCATTTCGTGGTAGTGATAGAACTGTTGGCTCTCCTCATAATGGAAATTACTTGGGGTTGTTAGAATTACTGGCCAAGTTTGACCCTTTTCTGGCAGAGCATATAAATGCTCATGCAAACCAAGGAAGGGGACATAAATCATACCTATCTAAAATAACATGTGAGGAATTCATCAATCTGATTGGATCCAGCATTCTGGATCACATTATCGGTGAAGTGAAGAATACAAGTATTATTCTGTTTCATTGGATTCTACTCCAGATATAGCTAATGTGGACCAGCTGACTTTGACTGTGCGCTATGTTTTGTTGTCTGGACTAGTTGAAAGATTTGTGAAGTTTTTGGATGTGGAAGTTCATAGTGCTGAGCAGCTCGATCAAAGTTTACTTGACTTTTTAAAGGAAAATCACATTGATATTAAAGTCTGTCGTGGTCAAAATTATGACAATGCCACCAACGTGACTGGCAAGTATAGTGGCTTACAAGCACGAGTTAAAGAGCTGAATGAGTTTGGGGATTACATTCCATGTTTCACACATTCACTAAATTTGGTTGGAAAATGTGCTGCTGAATGTTGTCAGGAAGCATTAATTTTCTTTCAATTTGTAGAAAGCCTGTGCACATTTTTTTCTGCTTCTACTTATCAGTGAGATCTCCTTTCTGCTGCATTATCTGATGGTGGTTCTCATTTGCCCACTGTGAAAAGAATGTCAGATACCAGGTGGTCAGCTCGTGCAGATGCAGTTAAAGCACTTTTACACAGCTTTTCTGCAATAGAAGAAGTCTTGGATGACATTTCAAATAACAATAATCAGAAGGCAGAGTGTTGACAACAGGCTCGTGGACTTCTTTCAACCATGATGAAGTTGGAAACAGGAATAATGGTCATATTGTGGGATCAAGGATTACAGCGTTTTCAAATGACCTTGAAGAAAACACAAGCAAAATCGCGCATATGACGATTTCAGTGGTTCCAGCACTCTTGATCCACCTGTTGAATCTCAAACGCCTTCTCAGAAGTTTAAAAGCCGAACATTTCTTGCCATTATTAACAGCTTGCTTTCTGCCCTGTCAAAAAAGCAGAAAGCTTATCTAAAGGTGAATGGTGTTTTTGGATTCCTTCATCAGTTGCAGTCATTTACACCTGAAGAGATCGTAAAGAGGTCATCAAATCTTATTAAACCATATCTGGAAGATCTGGAAGAAAGTCTTAATGAAGAATCTGTGCAGTTTACTGAACTGTTGAAAACTGATCTTGCTTCTCATATTGGCGCCAAACAAAACCTTGTAGAGTTACAGTTGTACCGTTTGATAACTGACAATTCTTTGGAGTCATGTTTTCCAAATGTGGAAAATGCCTTGCGCATCTATTTGTCACTCATGGTTACCAACTGCAGTGGAGAACGCATATTTTCAAAACTGAAAAGAATTAAAAATGAACTATGGACCACCATGGGTCAAAACAGATTGAACAATCTCACTCTAATGAGCATTGAACATGAACTTCTGCGTGCAATTGACATTTCCAGTATCATCAACAAATTTGCTCATGCTAAATCGAGAAAATCTAACTTTTAAATTGTAGTTTTGTTACTTTTGACATTTGAAATTCATACCTACATGTAAGTAATACTATTACTGATGTGTCAGACATTTGTCGTATTATCTGGCTGTATAGCAAATGAAAAAAATTGAATTACTTTACTATGCAGGTAAATAATTTATGTTTTAATACTTATGTGCATTTTTTAAAATTTAGAACCCCTTTATAACATATGCTACAGGCCCCGCACTAGCTTAATCTAGCCCTGCCCACAAACATGTTCATAGTCTCATGTTCTCTGTATTATTGTTTACATTTTTTTTTGCACTTGCAGTTTTTTTTCATTTGCACATTGTCAGTCTTTGTGTGAAGATTTTCATTAATTCTATTGTATTTTCTGTTGTACTGTGAATGCCTGGAATGAAATGAATCTTAGGGTTGTATATAGTGATATATATATATATATATATATATATATATATACACATATACATACACACACACTTCGATAATAAATTTACATCGAACTTTGTCAGAGAGAATATAAACTTAGCTTGAATTAGTCATTTCACTCAATCCAGTGCACTGGTATTTTGAGAAACATTCAGAAGCATTGCACATCAGACTTATTCCTTATTAAACAGGAAATTAGAAATGTGTGCAATAAAGGAACAGCAGTTATAATGGGTGACTTCGATCTACATATAGATTGGGTGAACCAAATTGGTAAGGGTGCTGGGGAAGAGGATTTCTTGGAATGTAGGCGGGATGGTTTTCTGAACAAACATGTCGAGGAACCAACTAGAGAGCAGGCTATTCTAGACTGGGTATTGAGCAATGAGGAAGGGTTAATTAGCAATCTTGTCATGAGAGGCCCCTTGGGTAAGAGTGACCATAATATGGTGGAATTCTTTATTAAGATGGAGAGTGACATAGTTAATTCAGAAACAAAGGTTTGAACTTAAAGAAGGGTAACTTTGAAGGTATGAGACATGAATTAGCTAAGATAGACTGGCAAATGACACTTAAAGGGTTGACGGTGGATATGCAATGTCAAGCATTTAAAGATCGCATGGATGAACTACAACAATTGTTCACCCCAGTTTGGCAAAAGAATAGATCAATGAAGGTAGTGCACCCATGGCTGACAAGGAAAATTAGGGATGGTATCAATTCCAAAGAAGAAGCATACAAATTAGCCAGAGAAAGTGGCTCACCTGAGGACTGGGAGAAATTCAGAGTCCAGCAGAGGAGGACAAAGGGCTTAATTAGGAAGGGGAAAAAAGATTATGAGAGAGAACTAGCAGGGAACATAAAAACTGACTGTAAAAGCTTTTATAGATATGTGAAAAGAAAAAAGATTGGTTAAGACAAATGTAGGTCCCCTACAGACAGAAACAGGTGAATTGATTATAGGGAGCAAGGACATGGCAGACCAATTGAATAACTAATTTGGTTCTGTCTTCACTAAAGAGGACATAAATAATCTTCTGGAAATAGTAGGGGACAGTGAGATGGAGGAACTGAGGGAAATACATGTTACTAGGGAAGTGGTGATAGGTAAATTGAAGGGATTAAAGGCAGATAAATCCCCAGGGCCAGATGGCCTGCATCCCAGAGTGCTTAAGGAAGTAGCCCAAGTGGATGCATTAGTGATAATTTTTCAAAACTCTTTAGATTCTGGACTAGTTCCTGAGGATTGGAGGGTGGCTAATGTAACCCCACTTTTTAAAAAAGGAGGGAGAGAGAAACCGGGGAAATATAGACCGGTTAGCCTGACATCGGTGGTGGGGAAAATGCTAGAGTCAGTTATCAAGGATGTGATAACAGCACCACATATCAAAGTTGCTGGTGAACGCAGCAGGCCAGGCAGCATCTCTAGGAAGAGGTGCAGTCGACGTTTCAGGCCGAGACCCTTCGTCAGGACTAACTGAAGGAAGAGTGAGTAAGGGATTTGAAAGTTGGAGGGGGAGGGGGAGATCCAAAATGATAGGAAAAGATGGGGGGGGAGGGATAGAGCCAAGAGCTGGACAGGTGATAGGCAAAAGGGGATACGAGAGGATCATGGGACAGGAAGTCTGGGAAGAAAGACCGGGGGGGGGGGACCCAGAGGATGGGCAAGAGGTATATTCAGAGGGACAGAGGGAGAAAAAGGAGAGTGAGAGAAAGAATGTGTGCATAAAAATAAGTAACAGATGGGGTACGAGGGGGAGGTGAGGACTAGCGGAAGTTAGAGAAGTCGATGCTCATGCCATCAGGTTGGAGGCTACCCAGACGGAATATAAGGTGTTGTTCCTCCAACCAGAGTTTGGCTTCATCTTTACAGTAGAGGAGGCCGTGGATAGACATGTCAGAATGGGAATGGGATGTGGAATTAAAATGTGTGGCCACTGGGAGATCCTGCTTTCTCCGGCGGACAGAGCGTAGATGTTCAGCAAAGCGGTCTCCCAGTCTGCGTCGGGTCTCGCCAATATATAAAAGGCCACATCGGGAGCACTGGACACAGTATATCACCCCAGTCGACTCACAGGTGAAGTGTTGCCTCACCTGGAAGGACTGTTTGGGGCCCTGAATGGTGGTAAGGGAGGAAGTGTAAGGGCATGTGTAGCACTTGTTCCGCTTACACAGATAAGTGCCAGGAGGTAAATAAGAGGAGGTATCCCCGAGTTGTCGCTGTGCCTCGGCAAGGTAGAGGTCCCTCGATCGTGACCCCACTAAGGAGCACCAGGCCATTGTCTCCCACACCATCACCGACTTTATCCGCTCAGGGGATCTCCTATCCACTGCTACCAACCTTATAGTTCCCACACCTCGCACTTCCCGTTTCTACCTCCTACCCAAGATCCACAAACCTGCCTGTCCTGGCCGACCTATTGTCTCAGCTTGCTCCTGCCCCACCAAACTCATTTCTGCATACTTCGACACGGTTTTATCACCCCTTGTTCAATCCCTTCCGACCTATGTTCGTGACACTTCTCACGCTCTTAAACTTTTCGATGATTTTAAGTTCCCTGGCCCCCACCGCTTTATTTTCACCATGGATGTCCAGTCCTTATATACTTCCATCCCCCATCAGGAAGGTCTCAAAGCTCTACGCTTCTTTTTGGATTCCAGACCTAATCAGTTCCCCTCTACCACCACTCTGCTCCGTCTAGCGGAATTAGTCCTTCTCTTAATAATTTCTCCTTTGGCTCCTCCCACTTCCTCCAAACTAAAGGTGTAGCTATGGACACCCGTATGGGTCCTAGCTATGCCTGTCTTTTTGTTGGCTTTGTGGAACGATCTATGTTCCATGCCTATTCTGGTATCTGTCCCCCACTTTTCCTTCGCTACATCAACGACTGCATTGGCGCTGCTTCCTGCACGCATGCAGAACTCGTTGACTTTATTAACTTTGCCTCCAACTTTCACCCTGCCCTCAAGTTTACCTGGTCCATTTCCGACACCTCCCTCCCCTTTCTAGATCTTTCTGTCTCTGTCTCTGGAAACAGCTTATCCACTGATGTCTACTATAAGCCTACTGACTCTCACAGCTATCTGGACTATTCCTCTTCTCACCCTGTCTCTTGCAAAAACGCCATCCCCTTCTAGCAATTCCTCCGTCTCCGCCGCATCTGCTCTCAGGATGAGGCTTTTCATTCCAGGACGAGGGAGATGTCTTCCTTTTTTAAAGAAAGGGGCTTCCCTTCCTCCGCTATCAATTCTGCTCTTAAACGCATCTCCCCCATTTCATGTACATCTGCTCTCACTCCATCCTCCCACAACCCCACTAAGAAAAGGGTTCCCCTGGTCCTCACCTACCACCCCACCAGCCTCCGGGTCCAACATATTATTCTCCATAAGTTCCGCCACCTCCAACGGGATCCCACCACTAAGCACATCTTTCCCTCCCCCTCCTCTCTCTGCATTCCGCAGGGATCGCTCCCTACACAACTCCCTTGTCCATTCGTCCCCCCCATCCCTCCCTACTGATCTCCCGCCTGGCACTTATCCGTGTAAGCGGAACAAGTGCTACACATGCCCTTACACTTCCTCCCTTACCACCATTCAGGGCCCCAAACAGTCCTTCCAGGTGAGGCAACACTTCACCTGTGAGTCGACGGGGGTGATATACTGCATCCGGTGCTCCCGATGTGGCCTTTTATATATTGGCGAGACCCGACGCAGACTGGGAGACTGCTTTGCTGAACATCTACGCTCTGTCTGCCAGAGAAAGCAGGATCTCCCAGTGGCCACACATTTTAATTCCACATCCCATTCCCATTCTGACATGTCTATCCACGGCCTCCTCTACTGTAAAGATGAAGCCAAACTCAGGTTGGAGGAACAACACCTTATATTCCGTCTGGGTAGCCTCCAACCTGATGGCTTGAACATCGACTTCTCTAACTTCCGCTAGGCCCCACCTCCCCCTCGTACCCCAACTGTTACTTATTTTTATGCACATATTCTTTCTCTCACTCTCCTTTTTCTCCCTCTGTCCCTCTGAATATACCTCTTGCCCATCCTCTGGGTCCCCCCCCCCGTCTTTCTTCCCGGACCTCCTGTCCCATGATCCTCTCGTATCCCCTTTTGCCAATCACCTGTCCAGCTCTTGGCTCTATCCCTCCCCCTCCTGTCTTCTCCTATCATTTTGGATCTCCCCCTCCCCCTCCAACTTTCAAATCCCTTACTCACTCTTCCTTCAGTTAGTCCTGACGAAGGGTCTCGGCCTGAAACGTCGACTGCACCTCTTCCTAGAGATGCTGCCTGGCCTGCTGCGTTCACCAGCAACTTTGATGTGTGTTGCTTAAATTTCCAGCATCTGCAGAATTCCTGTTGTTTGTGTGATAACAGCATATTTGGAAAGCGGTGAAATCATCGGACAAAGTCAGCATGGATTTGTGAAAGGAAAATCATGTCTGACGAATCTCATAGAATTTTTTGAGGATGTAACTAGTAGAGTGGATAGGGGAGAACCAGTGGATGTGGTATATTTGGATTTTCAAAAGGCTTTTGACAAGGTCCCACACAGGAGATTAGTGTGCAAACTTAAAGCACACAGTATTGGGGGTAAGGTATTGATGTGGATAGAGAATTGGTTGGCAGACAGGAAGCAAAGAGTGGGAATAAACAGGACCTTTTCAGAATGGCAGGCAGTGACTAGTGGGGTACTGCAAGGCTCAGTGCTGGGACCTCAGTTGTTTACAATATATATTAATGACTTGGATGAGGGTATTAAATGCAGCATCTCCAGGTTTGCGGATGACACGAAGCTGGGTGGCAGTGTTAGCTGTGAGGAGGATGCTAAGAGGATGCAGGGTGACTTGGATAGGTTAGGTGAGTGGGCAAATTCATGGCAGATGCAATTTAATGTGAATAAATCTGAGGTTATGCACTTTGGTGGCAAAAACAGGAAAACAGATTATTATCTGAATGGTGGCCGATTAGGAAAAGGGGAGGTGCAATGAGACCTGGGTGTCATTATACACCAGTCATTGAAAGTGGGCATGCAGGTACAGCAGGCGGTGAAAAAGGCGAATGGTATGCTGGCATTTATAGCAAGAGGATTCGAGTACAGGAGCAGGGAGGTACTACTGCAGTTGTACAAGGCCTTGGTAAGACCACACCTGGAGTATTGTGTGCAGTTTTGGTCCCCTAATCTGAGGAAAGACATCCTTGCCATAGAGGGAGCACAAAGAAGGTTCACCAGTTTGATTCCTGGGATGGTAGGACTTTCATATGATGAAAGGCTGGATCGACTAGGCTTATACTCGCTGGAATTTAGAAGATTGAGGGGGGATCTTATTGAAACGTATAAAATCCTAAAGGGATTGGACAGGCTAGATGCAGGAAGATTGTTCCCGATGTTGGGGAAGTCCAGAACGAGGGGTCACAGTTTGAGGATAAAGGGGAAGCTTTTAGGACTGAGATTAGGAAAAACTTCTTCATGCAGAGAGTGGTGAATCTGTGGAATTCTCTGCCACAGGAAACAGTTGAGGCCAGTTCATTGGCTATATTTAAGAGGGAGTTAGATATGGCCCTTGTGGCTAAAGGGATCAGGGGGTATGGGGGGAAGGCTGGTACAGGGTTCCGAGTTGGATGATCAGCCATGATCATACTGAATGGCGGTGCAGGCTCGAAGGGCCGAATGGCCTACTCCTGCACCTATTTTCTATGTTTCTATGTTTCTAGACTCAGCAGATCAGGTTCTTCTGTTCTGTTCTGCTGATATATGGTAAGCGAAAGGACCTTTTGTACAATAAAAGGAACACATGGCATCACAATCAACCTTGTTATGGCCTTTCATGTTATTGTCTACATGCACTCACTTTCTTTGTAACTAACACCATATTCTGTATTTTGTTACTTCTTTTCCCTTGTACAACCTCGTTGTATTGATTTGATGAAATTCTCTGTATGGATGGTCGGCAAAAAAAAATCACTGTACTTTGATACCTGTGACAACAATAAACCAATCTATTAATTTGCCAATTTGCATTTTCATTTTAAAATTCACATTTGTGTTCATGATAGCCTGATAACTCACCTTACAGTCTGTGGTGGCCAGTGCTATCATGTTTGCTGTTGTGTGCTGGGGCAGCAGGCTGAGGGTAGCAGACACCAACAGAATCAACAAACTCATTCGTAAGGCCAGTGATATTGTGGGGATGGAACTGGACTCTCTGACAGTGGTGTCTGAAAAGAAGATACTGTCCAAGTTGCATGCCATCTTGGACAATGTCTCCCATCCACTACATAATGGACTGGTTGGGCACAGGAGTACATTCAGCCAGACACTCATTCCACCGAGATGCAGCGCAGCGTCACAGGAAGTCATTCCTGCCTGTGGCCATCAAACTTTACAACTCCTCCCTTGGAGGGTCAGACACCCTGAGCCGATAGGCTGGTCCTGGACTTATTTACTAGCATAATTTACATATTACTATTTAACTATCTATGGTTCTATTACTATTTATTATTTATGGTGCAACTGTAACGAAAACCAATTTCCCTCAGGATCAATAAAGTATGACTATGACTATGACAGTAGCTATGAGCAACTGATTTGACAGGGTAGCTGTCCGAAGAATTTATAGTGAAAAGTAGGGAACCGGGCCCCATGAATGCAGGTAACATCCATGGGAGGAACTCATAAATGTGGAGGTGGATAAGATGTTGCTGGGCCTAAATTGGAGAATAGAGTGCAGTTCCTGACTCCTACTTGCAGGAAAGATATTAATAAGATTGAAAGCCAGCAGGGAAAATTTACAAGGATGTTGCTGGGTCGTGGGGATCTGAGTTTTAGGGAAAGGTTGAATAGGTTAGAACTTCATTCCCTGGAGCACAGCAGAATGAGGGGAGATTTGATGGATGTATGCAAAATTATGAGGGGTATAGATAAGGTAAATACAAGCAGGCTTTGTCCACTGAGGTTAGGTGAAACTATAGCTAGAGGTCATGTGCTGAGGGTAAAAGGTGAAATGATTCAGGGGAGCACGAGGGGAAGCTTCTTCTTTCAGAGGATGGTGAGAGTGTGAACTGAGCTGCCTGTGGAAGTGGTCGATGTGGGTTCAACTGAAACATTTAAGAGAAGTTTGGATAAATACATTCAACCCAGATGGAGTGAGGTGGTTCATTATGATAGGTCAAATACGATGGCAGAATATAGTATCAATGGTAAGAAGACACTTGGCAGTGTGGAGGATCAGAGGGATTGTGGGGTCCAAGTCCATAGGACACTCAGAGCTGCTATGCAGGTTGACTCTGTGGTTAAGAAGGCATATGGTGCATTGGCCTTCATCAATCATGGGATTGATTTTGAGAGCCGAGTCGTAATGTTGCAGTTATATATGACCCTGGTCAGACCATACTTGGAGTACTGTGCTCAGTTCTGGTCGCCTCGCTACAGGAAGGGTGTGGAAACCATAGAAAGGGTGCAGAGGAGATTTACAAGGATGTTGCCTGGATTGGGGAGATTGCCTTATGAGAATAGGTTGAGTAAACTCGGCCTTTTCTCCTTGGAACGATGGGGGATGAGAAGTGACCTGATAGAGGTGTATAAGATGATGAGAGGCATTGATTGTGTCGACTGTCAGAAGCTTTTTCCCGGGGCTGAAATGGCTAACTCAAGAGGTCACAGTTTTAAGGTGCTTGGAAATAGGTACAGAAGAGATGTCAGAGGTAAGTTTTTTACGCAGAGAGTGGTGAGTGTGTGGAATGGGCTGCCAGCAACGGTGGTGGAGGCAGGTACGATAGGGTCTTTTAAGAGACTCCTGGATAGGTACATGGAGCTTAGAAAAATCGAGGGCTATGAGTATCCTTCCTGTAGTGAGGCGACCAATTTCTATAGTAAGGACATGTCCGGCACGGTTTTGTGGGCCAAAAGGCCTGTATTGTGCTGTTGGCTTTCTATGTTTCTATACATGGATGGGAGGAATGTGGAAGGCTATGGTACAGTTGTTGGTCGATGGGACTAGGCAGAATAATAGTACAGAATAGACCAGGCAGGCTGAATGACCACTTCCTGTGCTGGAGTGTTCTATGCCTAAGACCCTCATTGTGGAAGAACATTGACAGCGCAACTGAGTGGAAGTTGGGAAATTTTACCACTTTATCTTTTGTGTGTAGATCAGAAAAGGTCAGCCTGAAATCAACATAGTGCTTCCACAAATATAAAGACCAGAAGGTAGGTAGAAGAGGAGGAAAGATAATTTGTGACCCACCCATCATAAAGGCAGTCACTTTGTCCAGGGTAGTGTTAATGCCTAAGTCAGACTTTTCAACATGAACCGAGGGATATGGCAAGAGTGAATCTGGGTAAAAATGATAGATGACGTAAGGAAGCAAGGAATGTCTTGACACAGAACACCAGTCAACAAGAATTGCCTTCTAATTTATCAAAAGTTTTGCTTTGCAATTAGAGCGTCAAACTGGGTTTCCTTCTATTTGTGTTATATAAAAGGAAAGTACAACAGAATAATGACAGGAACTTGATGCTCTGGAAGGAGAGTTTGCTTATTTATTGACTATTTATTTATTTAGCAATGCAGCAAGGAACAGATCCTCTGGCCATGCTGCCCAACAACCGACCTCCTTAACCCAAGCCTATTCTCAGATCAATTTACAATCAACAATTGACCTACTAATCGGTACATCTTTAGAATGTCGTTGGAAGCCACAGCATTCAGAAGAAACCCATGCCTTTACAGAGAGGATGTACAAACCTCTTACAGACTGCACCAGGAATGAACTCCGAACTCCAACGTCCCAGGCTGTTATAGTGTCATGCTAACTGTTATGCCAGCGTGGCATTGAAATGGATTGAAACGTCTTCTTAGTTTTTGTGTAACTCACTGTCTTTAGATATAATGATACAATTGAATGACCTATGAATGTAAAACTGTGGAAACCTTGTTGATTGCTGGTATTCCCATATTTGGAATTCATAGAGGCATTCCAGTACTGGCCAATCCTTTGCACTTCAGTAGACAGAAGAAACATTGCATTGATGTTGCATAGTTGAAACCCAATCTACTTGTGGAGATGGATATATTTAAAAAGGAATTATGATAGAAAGACAAAAGAATTGACTTATGGATGAGATTGAATAGCCAATTTGTCCATTCCTCTTCGTCCTGAAGAAGGGTCTCAGCCCAAAACATCAACTATTTACTCTTTTCCATAGATGATGCCTGACCTGCTGAGATCCTCCAGCATTTTGTGTGTGTTGAGTTGAAAGCATTTTTTTAACGCTTTGCCCTCATTTTTGTGAGGGTTAACTTCACTCAACAGAAATACTTAAAATGAAAGAAAAGCTTGTTATAGCCTTATGATAACTCCCCAAAAAATGTTTTACAACCACTGTATTTTACCTGTGAAGTGAAGCCACTTTGCAATGTAGAAAATTCAGCAGCCTATTTTCATGGAGCAAGTTCCAACAGGAAAAATGTGATAATAGTCAAGCAAACTTCATTTTGGTGATGTGCTTTGAAAGATGGATGTGAGGAAAATTTTGTCTTTGGGCTGTTGACCTCCACCCAAGAGAGAACAAAATGGTTTCAGGTCTGAGAGGTATTAGCTGCAGAGTTGGACTGGAGAAGCTGTGACTATCCTCCTTGGAGTAGAAGATATTGAGGAAGATTTGATGGAGATGTCCAAGTGTGGAGGTGTAGATGTGGAAAGTTTAAGAACCAGAAGACACAGAAATCAATTTAATGCCTTATAAACACGTCCTACTTTCAAACACTCATCAAGTCACTGTTTTTATATATCCAGGTAAATAACTTTGAAGCAGCATTCCATTGAAGTTGAATAGGTTCGGATCTCCCCAGAATATTTAGAGTTTAGGGCCCATGCTACCTAATCACAGGTCCTTCTTTAGTGACGACGTGCACGGTTTAAAAAGAGCTTGAGTGCACCTGGCTTATTCTTGACGGGCCGCATTCAGTGTGGGGCTAAGAAAAAGAAAGGAAATGTAAACAGATTGCTCATTCTTGCAGTAAGACAGTGTTAGAATGTTAGGGCAAGCACAGACACAGGCTGTAAGTAAGTTTCACACAAGCTGTTATCTTTCTGTTCGTACATATCCAGAAAATGGATCTGGAGGGAGTGGTTTGTTCTTTGTGTGAGATGAGAGAACTCTGAGAGACCTCCATTCTCTGTGATAACTACAACTGCATGAAGTGTATTGAGCCACAGCCCCTTAGAGATCATGCGAGAAATGAGGAGATGATAGATAGGAGCTACAGGGAGGTATAGTAGCCATCCCTAAGTTGCAGGAGGCAGGTACCTGGGTGATTGTCAGGAGAGGGAAAGGGAATAGGCAGACAGTACAGAACATTCCTCTGAGCATACCTCTCAATAATCAGTGTGCCACTTGGATACTATTGGGGGGAAAATGAACTACCAGCAGGAAGCCAGAGTGACTAGTATCTGGCACTGTATCTCCCTCTTTGGCTCAGAAGGGAAGGGGCAGAAGAGGGGTACAGTGTTGATAGGGCATTCCATAATTAGAGAAGCAGAAAGCAGATTCAGTGGATCTGAAAGAGACACCCAGATGGAATGTTGCCTTCCAGGTGGCAGGACTAGCCATGTCTTGGATTGGGTCCATAGTATTCTAAAGGGGGAGGGTGAACAGCCAGAGTTGTGGTACATATTGGTCCAGTTGCATATGTAAGAAAAAGGGAGGAGGTTCTGAAGAGAAACACGGAGAGTTAGTCAGAAAGCTGAAAAGCAGGACCTCCATTGTAGTAATATCTGGATTGCTGCTTGTGCCACAAGCTCGTGAAGGTAAGAATAGGATGACTTGATAGACTAATCTATGGCTGAAGAAATGGTGCAGGGAGCAGGGTTTCAGATTTCTGGATCATTGAAATCTCTCCTGGGAAGATATAATATGGCATGTGCAAAAAGGATGAGTTACACTTGAACCTGGGATGGGATATACTTGGGACTAATATCCTTACAGACAGGTTTGCTAGAGCTGTTGAGGAGGGTTTAAACTAATTTTGCTGGGGAATGGAAACCAGAGTGATAGAGCTGAGGATTGGGCAGTTGGAATACAGCTGGATGTAGAGAGCAGTGAGACTGCGAAGAAGAACAAGCAGATGACAGAACAAATTTGCAGACAGTTAAAGTGTAACAAGGGGCCATTATCAAAAATGGAGATGAATACAGGATGGGAGGTGTTATATTTGAATACATGCAGTGTACGGAATGAGGTAGATGATCTTATTGTGCAGTTAGAGATTGGCAGGTATGACGTTGTGGGCATCTCTGAGTCATGGCTGAAAGAAAATCATAGTTGGGAGCTTAAGATCCAAGAATGCATGTTGTATCAAAAGGCAGGTAGGAAGAGAGGATGGAAGGCTCTGTTGGTAAAAAAAATTGAAATCAAATCCTTAGGAAGAGGTGACATAAGATTGGAAGCTGTAGAATCATGTAGATGTAAAGAAACTGCAAGTGTAAAGAGACCCTGAATAGAGTTATATAGGCCTCTGAACAGTCTACAAATTTTAATGAAAAAATAGAAATGGAATGTAAAAAGGGTAATGCGATAATCGTGGGGGGATTTCAATATGAAGGTGGATTTGGAAAATTAGATTGGTGCTGAATTGCAAAAGAGTGAACTTGTAGAACACCGACAAGGTGGCTACTTAGAGCAGCTTGTATTTGAGTCCAATAGGGGAATAACAATTTGGGAATGAGTGTAATGTAATGAGCCAGATTTGATTAGGAAGCTTAAAGTTAAGGAACCCTGGGGCAGTGATCATGACATGATAGAATTACCTCTGCAGTTTGAGAAGGAGAAGCTAAAATCAGATGTATCAATATTTCAGTGGAGTAAAGGAAATTACAGAGGCATGAGAGAGAAGCTGGGCAAAATTGAATGGAAGGAAACGCTAACAGAGATAATGGCAGAGCAGCAAAGTCTGGAGTTTCTGGGGATATCTGGAGGCCACAGGAATGATACATCCCAAAGAGGAAGAAGTATTCTAAAGGAAGGATAAAGCAAATGTGGCTGACAAAGGAAGTTAAAGACTGTAAAAAAGCAAAAGAGAGGCAAAAATAGCAAAAATAGTATAGCAAAGATAATGGGAATGTAAGGGATTTCAAAGCTTTTTAAAATCCTACAGAAGGCATCTAAAAAGCCACAAAAAAGGAAAGATGAAACATGAAGGTTGGCCAGCTAATAACATAAAAGAGAATACCAATTTTTTTTTAGATATATAAAGAGTAAAAGAAAAGTGAAAGTAACTATTGGACCACTTGGAAATTATGTTGGAGAGCAGTAATGGAGGACAAAGAAACAGCAGATGAACTTAATAAGTATTTTGTTTCAGTCTTCACTGTGGAAGACACTAACAGAATACCAGAAGATGTGAGAGTGTCAGGGGGCAGAAGTGAACATAATTGCTTTTACTAAGGAGAAGGTGCTTGGGAAGCTGAAATGACTGAAGGTAAATAAGTCACCTGGACCAGATAGTCTCCACCCCAGTTTCTAAAAGAGGTGGCTGAAGAGATTGTAGAGGCATTAGTAATGATCTTTCGAGAATCACTAGATTCTGGATTGGTTCTGGAGGACTGGGAAATTGCATGTGTCACTCTACTCTTTAAGAAGGGAGGGAAGCAGAAGTAAGAAAATTATAGGCCAGATGGCCTAATTTTAGTTGTTGGAAAGTTGTTGGAGTCTATTATTAAGGATGAGGTTTCGGGGTACTTGGAGGTACATGATAAAATAGATCAAAATCAGCATGGCTTCTTTAAGGAGAAATCCTTTCTAAAACATTGGATGAAAGGAGAATTGGTGGATGTTTTTTAATTGGATTTTCACAAGACTGTTGAAAAGGTGTCACACATGAGGCTGCTTACCAAGATAAGTATAATGGCAAATAGAGTTGAGGAGTAGACTACTTTCTAAATGGGGAGAAAATTCAAAAATCAAAGCTACAAAAGTACTTGGGAGTCCTCGTGTAGGATTCACTAAAAGTTAACTTGCAGGTTGAGTTGGTGGTGAGTAAAGCAAATGCAATGTTAAAATTCATTTCCAGAGGACTAGAGTACAAAAGCAAGGATGTAATTCTGAGGCTTTATAAAGTATTTGTCAGACTGCACTTTGTGAGCATTTTTGGGCCCTTTATCTAAAAATAGATGCGCTGATGTTGGAGAGAGTCCGCAGGAGGTCCACAAGAATGATCTCTGGAATGAAAGGGTTAACATATGAAGAGAGTTTGATGGCTCTTGGCCCGTACTCATTGGAGTTAGAAGAATGAGGGGGATATCATAGCAGGAATATACTGTCTGACTTTCCAAAAGTAGAATCAAATAAAACTAATGCTTTGTCCTCTCTGAGAAGATGAGAACATAGGCTTGGACTGGACAAAACTGGACTGATGTCCCTTTGAGTTCAAGCATCCATCTTTGGCAGATCTTCCTGTAGTTGAAGATTTATAATTGATGGTTCTGACTACTTGATGTAAGGTGTCACAGCACCTGGTCATCCATCTCCTTTGTGGTTAGCCCTTCTGATATCAAACAGAAAAATCAAATTATAAAAGGATAATTAAGAGATAATTACGTAATTTTATTCCACAAATGTTATCCTCAAGATATACAAAACCTGACGTCATGAATTTCAGTTTCTCTAACTTCACCATCTGCTCTCCCTCTCTCTTGTTTCATTCCCCAATCTGACACCCCTATTACCCCCTCTCTTCCCATCACCTGCCCTCTTGCTTCCCTTTCTCCCATGGTCCACTCTCCTCTCCTATCAGGTGTATTAACCTTCGGCCCGTTACATTTTCCACCTATCACCTCCCAGCTCCTCTCCATCTTCCCCCTAACCTGTCTTCACCTATCACCTTCTAGCTTGTAATCCTTTCCTGTCCCCCATATTCTTCTTCCTCCTTCCTTACCAGACCTGATGAAGGATCTCAGCTGAAAACATTGACTGTTTTACCTCTCTGTAAGTGCTGCCTGACCTGTTGAGTTCATCCAGCATTTTGTGAGTATTAATCGAGATGTTTGATTCTCTTTCTCCTCTGTGGCCTCATTCATTTTCATGTTATGTAGTCTTTTGTTTTTCTTAGAAATCTGTATTCCTACAGTTCTGGCCTTGATTATTCCTGAGTTCCATGCTGTATGACTCTATGACTCCATACAGAATTCAAGATTCATGATTCATGATTGTTTAATGCCATTTTCAGTACACAAGTGTAAAAGAGAAGGAAACAATTGTTTCTCTGAAGCTGATGCAACAGGGACATTTCATAACAATATAAATAATAATAAAGACACCAATGTCCAAAAAGTGATGCTAAACACAGGAGTGTCTGTACATAAGGTGATTCTGACAGGAAATGATAATGTAGTGGTGGTGGTGAGGGGAGGGGTTGTGGTGAAGTGGGTCAATGAGTGGAAGCATTGCAAGTATTTCTCAGCCTTACTGCTTGGGGAAAGTAACTTTTTTTAAGGCTGGTGGTCCTGGCATAGATGCTGCGTAGCCTCTTCCCTGATGAGAGTGGGACAAACAGTCCATGAGCAAGGCGGATGGGATCCTCCATGACATTGCAGGCCTTTTTGTGACACATTTCTGTAAATGCAGTGCCTATAAGAAGTATTCAACCCACCTTCCAAGTTTTCATGTTTTATTGTTTTACAACATTGAATCACCTGTATCTGAAAGGTCCAACCACTGGTGAGTCAGTATCCTGGCAAAAACTACACCATAAAGACAAAAGAACACTCCAAGCAACTCAGCAAAAAGTTTATTGAAAAGCACAAATGAGGAGATGGATGCAAGAAAATTTCCAAGTTACTGAATATCCCTTGGAGTACAGTTAAGTCAATCACCAAGAAATGAAAAGAATATGACATGGCTGTAAATCTACCTCAGGCAGGCCATCCTCAAGACCTGAGAGACCAAGAAAGAAGGGGACTAGTGAGGATTCCCAAGAGACCTGTGACAGCTGGGGGAGCGACCATCTTCAGTGGCTGAGATGGGAGGGACTGCGCATACAACAACTGTTGCCCAGGTGCTTCGTCAGTCGCAGCTTTAAGGGATAGTGGCAAAGAGGAAGTCACTGTTGAAAAATACTCACTTGAAATCTCAGCTAGTTTGCCAGAAGGCATGTGGAAGACTCTGAAGTCAGTTGGAAGGAGGCTGTATGGTCAGATGAAACCAAAACTGGGTTTTTTTGGCAATCAGACACTATATTTAGCATAAGCCAATCATGGCACTTCATCAAAAACACACCATCCCATGAAGCATGAAACATGGTGGTAGCTGCATCATACTGTTGAGATACTTCACTATAGCAGGCCCTGGAAGGCTTGGTGAAGGTAGAGGGTAAAATGAATGCAGCAATATACAGGGAAATCCTCAAGGAAATCCTGATGACTTGTGCAAAAGAACTGCGATTTGGGAGATGATTTGTTTTCCCACAAGACAATAGAGAGGGCAGTAGAGGGCAGTTTGCTTGGGAGAGCACACGCAGAGTCGCCAGATACCAGCGCCATCTTGAAATTCCTCCTCAATACCCAGGCATAAAGCTAAAGCTACACAGAAGAGGCTTAAAAACAACAAAGTTAATGTCCTGGAGTAGCCAAGTCAGAGTCCAGACATCAATCCAATTGAGAATTTGTGGCTGGACCTGAAAAGGGCTGTTCACTCATGATCCTCATGAAATGTGACAGAGCTTGAGCAGTTTTGTAAGGAAGAATGGGGAAAAGTTGCAGTGTCCAGATGTGCAAAGCTGATAGAGACCTAGCCATACAGACTCAAGGCTGTTTTTCTGCCAAAGGTACATCTACTAAAAACTGACTTGATAGGGTGAATACTTATGCAATTAGTTATGCTGTTTTATATCTGTAATTAATTTAGATCGCTTTGTAGAGATCTGTTTTCACTTTGATCTGAAAGAGTCTTTTTCTTCTGATCAGTGCCAAAAAAAGCCAAATTAAATCCACTGTGATTCAAGTGATAAAACAAGAAAACATGAAAACCTCCAAGGTGGATGAATACTTTTTTAAGAACTGTATGTCCTTGATGGTAGGTAAGCTGGTGCCAGCGATGCATTAGGCAGTTTTGACTACAGTTGTAGTGCTGTCCTGTCCACCACAGTGCAGTGTCATACCATGAGGTGATGCAGCATGTCTGGATGCAGCGAAAGAATGACGTGAGCATTGATGTGCATAGTCCAGCTCTCTTCAGCCTCCTCAGAAAGTAAAGAATAGCCTGAGTTGTAACTGCAGGGACTAAATTAAATATTAGGGAGTTCATTTTACATCTGAATAGAATTTCTGTTGGACAACAATTGGGTATTGTTATGTTTTGTAACTCCAAAACATAAAACCAATTGAAAGAAAAACACGGAGCAGAGAGATGCCTGTCTTAGTTTTATTTTACTTCTAGAGAGGCACACTCTTATGATGTGATAGCATAATGACTAATGCTACTTATGTACTTTTATATATAACCACTAATGGATCTATTCAAAGAGCATTTTTGCAACCATTATTCAACTGAAATTGTGTATTCAAACTACAAAGTTCAAAGTAAATGCATTCTAAGACTATAAGATATAGGAGTAGAATTAGGTGAATTGGCCCTTCGAGTCTGCTCTGCCATTCCACAATGACTGATCCAATTTTTCTCTCAGCCCCAATCCCCTGCCTTCTCACCAGACCCCTTCATGCCGTGATGAACCTCCATCTTAAATATACATAAAGACTTGGCCTCCTCAGCTGTCTCTGGCAAAGAATTCCACAGATTCACCACTCTCTGGCTAAAGAAATGTCTCTTTATCTCTGTTCTAAAAGGACACCCCTCCATTTTGAGGCTGTGTCCTCTGGTCTTAGACACTCCCACCATAGGAAACATCTTCTTCCCATTCACTCTATCAAGGCTTTTCACCATTTGATAGGTTTCAATGAGGTCGCCCCCTCATTCTTCTGAGTTCTAGTGAATAGAGGCCCAGAGCTTTCAGACGCTGTTCATATGATAAGCCATCATTTCTGGAATCAGTTTCGTGAGCCTGTTTTGAAGCCTCTCCAGTTTCAGCACGTCCTTTCTAAGATAAGGGGCTCAAAACTGCTCACAATACTCCATGTGAGGCCTCACCAGTGGTTTACAAAGTCTCAACATTACATCCTTGTTTTTATATTCTAGTCCTCTTGAAATGAATATTCACATTGCATTTGCCTTCCTTACCACAAACACAACCCACAAATTAACGTTTAGGAAATCCTGCACAAAGGCTCCCAAGTCCCTTTGCGCCTCAACTTTTTGTACTTGCTCTCCAGCTAGAAAATAGTTAACCCTTTCATTTCTGCTGCAAAATGCATGACCATATACTTCCTGACACAGTATTCCATCTGCCATTTTTGCAATTTCTCCTATTCTAAGCCTTTCTGTAGCCTCTCTACTTCCTCAGCACTACCTGCCACTTCACCTGACCTCATTAGGTCTGCAAACTTTGCAAAAAAAAATATTAATTCTACTATGCAAATCATTGATATATAACATAAAAAGAACTGGTCTCAACACATCTCTGTGGAACACCACTAGTCACGGGTAGCCAGCCAGAACAGACTACTTTTACTTCCAATCTTTGTCTCCTGCCAATTAGCCACTGCTTTATCCATACTGGAATCTTTCCCATAGTACAATGGGCTTGTAGCTAATTAAGCAGCCTCATGTGTGGCAAAGTGTCAAAGTTTGTATATGTTAACAAACACGACCTTGAGATTCATTTTCTTGCAGGCATTTTCAGGAAAAAGAAATACAGTAGATTGTACAAAATACTATATATAAACAAAAACCAATGTGCAAAAGGAGATAAAGTATGCAAACAAAATAGTTGTGTTCTGTGTTGTTCTACCAAGCATCATGGGCACGTGACGTTGGTGTCAGATTGTGTGGACAACACTTTAAGCTGCTCCCAACACGGCTCCGGATGTGTTGACTGCTAATGCAAACGATTCATTTTCACTGTATGTTTTGATGTACCTGTGACCAATAAACTTGAATCTTGAAATCCTGAAATAAAAAAAAATACTTCAAACATGAGTTGTAAAAGAATCCTTGAAAGTGAGTCAGTAGGTTTTAGAATCACAATCAGATCCAGAATCAGTGCTTTTACATCTTATTCTGTATTGTTATTGTTTTATCTTGTAATAAATTGCACTGTGTAATAACTTGATTTATATGAACATTACGTAAGACAAACTTTTCAATGTGATAACAGTAAATCAACACCAATACCAATACCAATTTTGACAATAGAATGTGTTGGATTCAAGTTCCCTTTCAAAGACATCAGCCAAAAATTTAAGCCTATGCTCATTTGCAGACCAGAACTGGAGTGTTTGAGGTATAAGACAATTTTGTATAAGGCTGGGGCATTTTACTCTGGAACAAAGGAGGGTGAGTGGTGACATAATAGAGATATGTAAAATCAAGAGGGATATAAACAGTAGGTTGAATGGTTACTGTCTTTTGCCCAGCATAGAGAGTCTAAAATGAGAGGGGGCGCTGGATTAAGATTTAAATGGGGAAAAACAAATTCTTGGACCATAATAAGACATAGGAGCAGAATTAGGCCATTTGGTCCATCAAGTCTGCAGCACTATTCCATCATGACTGATTTATTATTCCTCTCAGCCCCATTCTCCTGTCTTTTTCCTGTAACCTCTGATACCTTCACCAATCAAGAAACTATCAATCTCCGCTTTAAACCTCCACTAAATGGCTTCCACAGCTATCTGTGATAATCAATTCCATAGATTCACTACTCTCTGACTAAAGAAATACCTGAACATCTCTTTTGTAAATGGCCATCCCTCTATTCTGAGGCTGCGTCTGTTGGTCCTAGACCCAGCTACTAAAGGAAGGATCTTTTCCCCATCCACTTTATCTCAGCCTTTCAACATTTAATAGGTTTCAATGAGATCCCCCACCTCATCCTTGTAAACTCCAGCAAGCAGAGGCCCAGAGCCATTAAACACTACTCATCACTAATCCATTAATCGTTTCATTCTGGAGTCACTCTCTTGAACCTTCTCTAGAATCACTCCTGAACCTGGAAGATCGATAGACCGGTCTTAGTCAAGCCCTATACCTTATGACCTGCTTGGAGTGGATGACCCTACCAAGAGCTAAAGCACAAGACCCTGACTCCAGCCAACATAGCTCTCCAGCTCATTGAGGCATGCAAGACTCCAAACTCCACCACAAGTTTGCAGTCCTTTTGGAGGGTAATGTTATTTAGCATCATTTCATGTCTCTCTTTCTCTACTTTGGTAATTAATATATAATTTTTTTGCTGCTTCTTGCAATGCATTTCCTGTTCATGTGTCATTCAGTAAGTTTACACAGAATCATAAGAACCTTTCTACTACATATGCCTGCTAGGTGAGCAATATTAATTTTACAATCCATCTGATATGCCAGACTGTCCAACTATTAAAACTGTGAGATTTAATTTTCTTTTAATAATCTTCTTGTCACTCCTGGGTCAGGTTCATACATTTAAAATTAATGAATGGATGACTTACGTGAACATCGTATCAGGAACAGGAGCATCAATAAATTTCCGTAGGCGAAAAGGCTCTTGGATAACTTTTGCAGAGGAGAACCGGCATTGTTAATTATTAGAAAAACAGCACAGGTTTTAATTCTATCTGCTTCTGTGAAGAGGCTCGAAACAAAATTGAGTAAGGTCCTGTCACCCATACCTCACTTGGTAAATGTCACTTATCTTTGGGATTAAAGAGAGAAATGATTTAGCCTGAATTTACCTGAAGTAAGACTTGTGTGATATTTAAATTAAGGAGGTAAGATCCTGTTTGAAGATGCAGATTTTAATGAAGAGTCTCAAAAGAGGAGAGCAAGGCAGAGATGTTCAGAAAAAGAACTTGTGAGATTAGTGTCAAGACATCGGAAGGAATGTCAAAAACTCTGATGCAGTGAATAATTGGTTTGACTACAGATCCAAAGACTGCAAACTCATTTCCTACCTAGCTTGACATCTTGTTGGTCGATCTTTGGAATTCTCTGCCCAGAGAAAGAGCTCAATCACTGACTGCATTCAAAATTGAGGTTGATGTTTATTAAATAGGAAAAGATAAGACATAGGAGCAAAATTTGGCCATTCAGCTAATTCAGTCTGCTCCACCATTCCATCATGGCTGATTTATTATCCATCGCAACCCCATTATCCTGCCTTCCCCCCATAACCTTTGATGCCTTGACTAATCAAGAATCTATCAACCTCCACTTTAATTATACTCAGTGACTTAGCCTCTACAACTGCCTGTGGTAATGAATTTCACAGATTCACCACACTCGGCTGAGCAAATTCCTACCCATCTCTGTTCTAAATGGATATCCCCCTCTACTCCGAGACTGTGCACTCTGTCTAAGATTTTCAATATTGGACTGGTTTCATTGAGGTTCCTCCCACCCTCATTTTCGAGATAAGGAACAATTAGTTTAGAATGATGGGGACACAGCAGGCAAATGGAGTAATCTTTAATTGTCATTTTGGTCAGCATGGGTGAGATGGGCCAAAAGGTCTGTTTTCAAGCTGTATTACTCTATGATTCTAAATCATTGATCCCAGGGAAGTGGGGATAAGGCAGAATAACACTGAGGCAGAGAAACAAGCATAATCTTAAAGAGTAAAGGATGGGATTTGAAACTCCAAACATTTTATCACTGTTAGTGCTTCTAATGTTCTACCCAAAGCAAAAGCAACGATACAGGTGTCATGATGTGCTCTGGCAACACTGGAATGCAAATACGGTGAAAAGACAGGCTCTAATGTGGAGAAGGTGATCAGAGTTTATTTATAGGAACTCCAACAGAACATTGGTGTCTTGGCCAAGTGACACTGTGTGATGTAACATTCTCAAAGCTAGGACCCTGCGATTAGCACTGATTGGGCATCATATTACAACTAACATGGAATCCCTGAGCCTATAAAAATAAAGTTAACAAACGTAAACAAAAGCACCAGGAAACCACATTATAAAGAGTGATTCAATCAAGAAAAACACAAGAAAATCTAAACGATTAATGACTCTCATTAAACAACAATTAACCAATTCAAGTGCTCTAAAAACATGGGAGCCCAATGTTCTCTGGCTCCTGGTAGAGGTCCAAAGAGTTTATTACAACAGGCGATGCAGAAGGAGTTCTCAACTTCCTTGTCAGGATACCACAGTGAGGGTGGTTTGGTAATATCTCCTCCTCACTGGCAATAAAAACAGGCACTAGACAAGGAGAGTGCTTTGCTCTACTATCTACACTCAGGACTCATGGCTAGGTACAGCACAAATACCATCTATAAATCTGTCGATAACATTACTACTGATGGTAGAATCTCAGATGACAATGAGGAGGTATACAGAAGTGAAATAGATTGTGGTTGTGTGGCAACATAACCTCACACAAAGGAATCGATTGTAGACTTCAGAAAGAGGAAGTAGGGGGAATAAACACCAATCCTCTTTGAGGGGCTAGCATCGAAAGAGTGAGCAGTTTTAAGTTCCTTGGCATCAACATCTCAAAGGGCCTATCCTGCGCCCAACATATTATGAAGAAATTAAACTACTGACTCCACTTCATTAGGAGTTTGAGGAGATCATCGAAGACTCCTGCAAATGTCTATAGATGCACCATGATGAGTAGTCTGGCTGCGTGCGTCACAGCCTGGCGGGGAGGCACTGAAGTCTAGGATCACAAGAGGCTACAGAGGATTGTAGACACAGCCAGCTCAATCATGGGTGCAATCCTTTTCTCCACTGAGGGGATTTCAAGTGGCGGTGCCTTAAGAAAGTGGCATTCATTATGAAAGACTCTCACTATCCTGAGCATGCTCTTTCCCTTTGCATTGCTATCACTAGGGAGGAGGTGCAGAAGCCTAAAGGCTCACACTCAACTCAAGGAACAGCTTGCTGTCTTCTGCCATTAGATTTCTAAATGGTCCAATGACCATGAGCACCACCTTGTTATTCAAATTTCACACCATTTGTTTGTTTTTATGCAATACACACAAAATGTTGGAGAAACTCAGCAGGCCAGGCAGCATCTATGGAAAAAAGTACAGTCAATGTTTTGGGGCCGAAACCCTTCAGCTGGGTAGGAGAAAAATAGATGAGAAGTGGAAATAAAAGGTGAGGGAGGGGACAAAGAAAAACACGGTGATAGGTGAAACCTGGAGGGGGAAGGAGGGATGAAGTAAAGAGCTGGAAAGTTGATTGGTGAAAGAGACACAGTGCTGGAGAAGGGGAAGTCCAATAGGAGAGAACAGAAGGGTACGGGAAAAAGAAAATGGGCAAGGGCGGCGATGTGCAGCCGAGGAGATAAGATGAGAAAGGGAGAAGGGGATGGGGGATGATGAAGGGAAAGGGGAGTCTGTTATCAGAAGTTCGAGAAATCGATGCTTAAGCCATCAGGTTGGCGGCTACCCAGATGGAATATAAGGTGTTGTTCCTCTAACGTGAATGTGGCCTCATCACAATGGATTAACATATTGGAATGGGAATGGGAAATGGAATTAAAATGAATGGCCACTGGGAGATCCTGCTTTTCTGGTGGTAGGTGCTTGGCGAAACAGTCTCACAATCTACGTCAAGTCTCACCGATATACAGGGGGCCACACTGGGAGCACTGGACACAGTATATGACCCCAACAGTCTCACAGATGAAGTGTCTCCTCATCTTGAAGGACTGCTTGGGACCCTGAATTGTATTGAGGGAGAAGGTGTAGGGACAGGTGTAGCACTTATTCTGCTTGCAATGATAAGTGCCAGGAGGCAGATCAGTGGGGAGGGACAAATGGATAAGGGAGTCACGTTGGGAGTGATCCCTGTAGAAAGCAGAAAGTTGGGGGGAGAGAAAGATGTGTTTGGTGGTGGGATCCTATTGGAGATGGTGGAAATTCCAGAGAATTATGTGCTGGATGCAGAGGCTAGGCTAGTGGTAGGTGAAGACCTGGTGGGGTGATAGGAGGAGGGGGTAAGAGCAGATGTGTGTGAAATGGAAGAGATGCACTTGAGGGCAGCGTAATGGTGGAGGAAAGGAAGCCTCTCTTTGAAAAAGAAGAGTATCCTCCTTTGTTCTAGAATGAAAGGCCTCATCTTGAGAGCAGATGCAGCAGAGACAGAGGAATTGAGAAAAGGGGATGGCGTTTTTACAGGTAACAGGATGGGGAGATGTATAATCCAGATAGTCATTTTGCCAAGCACCTACGTTCCATCCACCAGAAGAAGCGGGATCTCCCAGTGCCCACCCATTTTAATTCCACTTCCCGTTCCCATTCTGATATGTCAATCCATGGCCTCCTCTGCTGTTACAATGAGGCCACATTCATATTAGTGAAACAGCACCTTATATTCCATCTAGGTAGCCTCCAACCTAATGGCATGAACATTGATTTCTCAAGTTTACGGTAATGCCCCCTGCCCCCACTCCTTCACCATTCCCTGCCCACTTTTCCTTCTCCCACCTTATCTCCTTGCCTGCCCATCACCTTTCTCTGGTGTTCCACCCTCCTTTTCTTTCTTCCATGGCTCCTGTTGCCTCCTATCAGACTCTTCCACCTCCAGCCCTGTATCTCTCTCACCAATCAACTTCATTCCTCCCCTTCCGGTTTTGCCTGTCACCTTGTATCTCTCTCTCCCCTCCCCCACCTTTTAAATCTACTCCTCATCCTTCTTTTCTCCAGTCCTGCCGAAGGGTCTCGGCCTGAAACGTCGACTGTACTTTTTTCCATAGATGCCGCCGGGCCTGCTGTGTTGATTGGATTTCCAGTATCTGCAGATTTTCTCTTGTTTGTTTTTCTGTTTGTTTGCTTATTTATTAATTTATTTACTGTACTGTGCGAAATTCTTAGACACATACAGTACATATAGCTAGGGTGCTGAAACCTTTGCATAGTTCTGTCGAAATGTTATGCATTGCACTGCATTGCTGCCACAAAATAAATAAATTTCATGACATATGTGAGTAATATTAAACCTGATTCTGATATGGGTCTCTGGTGTGGACTGAAAGTGGGAAGGAGGCAGGGAGAGGGGAAAAGAGGAAAGGAGAGGGCAAAGCAGGAAGGGAGAGGGCAGGAAGTGGGAAGCACCAGAGAGACATTCTGTAATGATCAATACACCGATTGTTTAGAATCAGATAACCTTGCCTAGTTCCTCAGGTCCAGGTGTGTATGCACTCATGCCATCACCTGCCCCTGGCACTCTTTCTCTGCCACCTGTTCCACACCCCTCCCGTAGGACTCCACCCTCATTATTCTCAACACCCTATGCTTCCGCCAGATTTACAAACTTACATTCCACTCCACATTGACAAATGAATAGTACTGTGCAAAGGTCTTAGGCACCCTAGCTATATATATGGGCCTAAGACTTTTACACAGTACTATATGTAAATACAGGTATGTTGCTAAGCTATATTGGTGAAAACCTCTAAGACAGTCCTCACATTGGAAATCTGTTGACCTCTTATGCTGTTTTGGTGAAGCTGACAGTCAGTGGAATAACATAGTTTTCCTTTATCGAAGGTTTAACACTTTCAACCAGTTAAGTTAGATATTACAATTCCTTCCCAAACTCCCAGTTGAGTACTGCTGTCATCTTAAAGTTAGTTAATTACCGCCCATTACACCATTGGTGTTTAGGGTAGCAATGAAGGTCCTCCTTCTCAGTCTGTCAAAAACCAAGTCTGGTCTTGGTACTGGTGGTGTTCAGGTCTTCCTTCATCACGCCAGCAACTTCCTTTTGATTTTCACTTTGGTCAGCCATGCAGGTCCCAGTTGGAGACTCAGGAATACAATTTTCATCGCTGTTTCTGTAACATTTTTTTCTTGACCAGTCAGGATTGTTAGTCTTGAGGCGAACAACTGAACCTGCAGGACCGGTGAACCACTCTTAGTCTGACCTCTACCCTTGGACCTGAATGGTACAGGTAACCCTATCGAGAGCGAAAGCTCAAAGCCCTGATTCCTGCCAGGATAGCGCTCCAGATTATTGAGACATGCAAGCCTCCACACCTCTAGGAAGTTTCATTTTAAAACAGGAGGTAAAACATTATTTTGATCACCTTTAATAAAATATATATTGCACTATAAAAGCATTTTAATGTTGTTTCCTTTCCTGTGTGTATAATAAAACCACAATAATAATAAATATTATATGTTTATAAGAGAAACACATTATGAAAATTGTATGTGCTCCTCTACCAAAGAGCCAGGAGATGGCTTTAATATTCAAATGAGAATTTTTTTACAACTCAAATCACTCATTGTTTTTTTTTAAATTGCAGATGATAATGTTCAAACTGAAATATATGATATTGGCTCCCCTTTATGCAGTAAGTTCAGTTCCAAAATGTCTTGTTTATTTTCTACAGCAAATAAATCATTATAATGCAAATGTGAGATTGTGGCTCACTGACCTGTTGGTAAATAGCATGAGCAAAACATCTCTGAAAGTGCTGCAGGTGCTCTGTATTCATATGGAGATGTGATGCTCTGCAGAGCTGAGAATTTAGCTGTCATGATCTGTGAATAATGAGATTCAAAATCTACAAAATGGAAACGAAAATGGTGGCAATCCTCTGCAGTACAGTCAGCATGTGTAGTGAGAGACGAACATTAGAACTGAATTTTAAGTTGCAGAGAATAGAAAGTATCAAATAAAAGGAATGTCTATGAACCCTTCAAAGATAGTAGCAGTGACCTACAGCAATGTCTTGCAAGCAGCTCACAAAACTCCTAGTTACTCTACCGCTTGTTTTGAACTGTGATCACCGGAGTCCACAGCCTGTAACTTGAACCATTTGAACGTACTGTGGATTTTGCGATCTCCTGTGGCATTCAGTGAACTAGACTCTTGAGAATCCAGGTGTGGCAGCAGAATATGAACACTTGATAAACTCCATTACTCAGTACGAGTAAAGTGTCAAGCCAGATTAAAGTTGGCAAGGCCAAGAGCTGAAAAGGGACAGGTGTTCAGCTCCGTATTTCTTATCTTCTGTCTACTACATCGGGCGGGTGGTGCAGGAGTCTTGAGTCCCAAGCTGCCAGGTTTGGGAGCAGTTTATGCCCTGTGGCCATCGAGCTGCTGGACCTGCTTCACTTGCCTAACTAGCTCCGCAGTTGTGGACTCACTTTCAGGGACTCCACAGCGCATGATCTATGTGTTATTTGTTTTAGTATGTGTGCGATTTGTCCTTTTTTCCACTTTGGATGAGTGTTGGACTTTGTTGTGTGTGGGTTTACTATTGTGCTGCTTTGTTTTGTGAGTGCCTGCAAGAAAATGAATCTCAATGTTGTATATGTGTACATGATTGGAGAATAAATTTGAACTTCAAACCTTGAGTACGGAGACCAAGAAGGAGTAAGTAACATTAAGGGTGGTACCCCTAGTTGTCAGAGGATGGTAAATGCACAGAGTCACGGAGCACGGAAACAGGACCTTCAGCCAGTGTATAGCCTATGACAGACATTAAGTGTCTATCTACATTTCCTAGATCTTTGTCTAATGCTACTCTTTGAACCACAATCCTGTGCCAAATGATACAAAATTCAACCATTATCAATCTAAACCTTTTACTTTCTTAAACTCATCACTGCTGCTGGGCCATAGGCCGCCAGAGTCCTCCGTCCTAGGCCAGTCTCTCAAGTTGTCCCCTGGTGTAGCCCATCATCGAAGATCCTTCCTCTCTCGGGGATGAGGTCTTTGGAACTTCTACTCGCAGTTCTGTTGCTCTGCCAGTTAACCTTTCCTCCTACACAGCCCATAATCCTCCATTCTTCTTAGATCCACGTGCCTACCTAAGAGTCTCTGAAATGCCCTTAGTTTATCAGCAATCCCAGCACCCACCACTCTTTGTGTAAAAAAGAGCGTACATTCCCCTTAAACTTTCTCCCACTCACCTTAAATCAGAGGTTCCGAACCTGGGGTCCACACTCCCCTTGCTAAATGTTATTGGTCCATGGCATAAAAAAGGTTGGGAACTCCTGACCTAAATGGAACTCCTCCAGTATTGGTTATTGTCACCTTGGGAAAAAGGTGCTGGCCATCCATTCCATCTGTGCCACTCATAACCTTAAGCACTTCCTTCGAGTTGCCTCTCATCTTCCTTCACTTTAATGAGAAAAGCCCTAGCTAGTTCAACCTCTTCTCATAAGATACAAGTGAAGGGTGAATGGGATTGCCCCCGTGCAGGTGAATTGCTGCTAATAAGTAAGTGAGTGGTAGAATCTGAGGGGAGATGATGGACATTGGGTGTGAATAAGATGGGATTCATGTAGGATTGGTGAATTTATTAGATTAGATTATGAGAACACTCAGTCCTCGTTCATTGTCATTTAGAAATACATGCATGCATTAAGAAATGATACAATGTTCCTCCAGAGTGATATCACAGAAAAACAGGACAAACCAAAGACTAACAGTGAGAGAACCACATAATTATAACATATAGTTACAGCAGTGCAAAGCAATACCATAATTTGATAAAGAGCAGACCATGGGCACAGTAAAAAAAAGTCTCAAAGTCCCGATCGACTCCCAAGTCCCTGATAGCAGGCGACAAAAGGGAGAAACTCTCTGCCATAAACCTCCAGGCACTGACAACAGCCGATGCGTTGGAAGCACACAACCACAGCCGACTCTGAGTCCATCCGTCCGAAAACTTCGAGCCTCCGATACAGCCTCTGCCGAGTGCCTTCGACCTCGCCCCGGCCGCCGAAATAAGGCAAAGCCGGGGATTCTGGACCACACAGTAGCAGCGGCAGCAAAGCGGGCATTTCAGAAGTTCTCCAGATGTTCCTCCGTACTCTCACGTCTGTCTCCATCAAATCAGAATTGTGACTGGTACCCTACTTGACGCATAACAGATATCATTCACCGAAGTGGTCGCGCGCGCTGCGTCGCGCCGCCATCTTCTCCTCCTACATCAATTATTACATGATAGTAGGTAGTTGTTGGTCAGTGGGGATGTGCTGGGTCAAAGGGCTGATTTCCTTCCGGCATCTTCTCTATGGCGCTTTGACTCTATTGAGTAAGAGTGGACCAATAGCCTGTGGTCTTCTGAACTCTTTTCCCAAATAAAGCAGAAATGTCTGTTTACCTGTTTAGCTCAGATGGCTGAATACCAAATATACACGTCTGGAACGCAAAGTTGCACATCAGGAGTGTCAAATCATCAGGTCAATTCTGATGAGTCTGAGAGTACTGAGATTCATATCTGATGTCAGCAGAGCGGATGTTATGTTCTTTACAGCCGAGGGAAAACTACAGATGATTTATTGCTAAAGAACTCTTGCTTCCTGAATTTTTGCTGAGATGTATCCAGCCAGCCTAATTGTATCTACCAATGAAGCAAAATGCTCTGCCAGCCATTCAATTGAAAAAAAACATTTTTCCTTCACTGTCTTTAAGCAGATTTCTTGCCTGGCAATTAAATTAAACAGAATTCATACCCAAGGCTATAAATAGCCAGTATACTTTTAACACAATTTTCAATTCAGAGAATATTTTATTATTTAACTAAAAATTTTTTGTGCTTCGATGTCATTGATGGCTATTTTAAAATGGAGATGAGGAGGAATTTCTTTCACTGGAGCAGAGTGTATCTGTGAAATTATTTGCCACAGACATCTGTGGAGGCCAAGTCTTTATGTATATTTAAGGCACAAATTGATAGATTCTTGATTGGTCAGGGCGTGAAGTGATATGGGAAGAAGGCAGGAGACTGCAGCTGAGAGGAAAATTGGATCAGCCATGTTGAAATGGCAGAGCAGGCTCGATGGGCCAGATAGAGTCAAATAGTTAAATAGGCCTTTCGGCCCAAATGACTAATGCTGACCACGAAGCCCCATGTAAGCCTGTCTCATTTATCAGCACTTGGCCAATAACCTTCTTAACATTTTCAATCCATGCACTGGTCCAAATGTCTTTTAAAAGTTGTTATTTAACTTGCCCCAATTATCTCCTCTGAAAGCTCATACTACATACTGTAGATACCAACCCGTATGTAAAATGGTGCCTTTTAAATTGGAATTAAATCATTCTCCTCTCAAATTAAGCTTATGCCCTCTAATGCTTGATTCCTTAACTCTATGGAAAAAAAAAGACTGAAGGCAATAAGACCATAAGACCATAAGATATAGGAGCAGAATTAGGCCAATTGGCCCATCGAGCCTGCTCCACTATTTCACCATGGCTGATCCAATTTTCATCTCAGCCCCAGACTCCTGCCTTCTTCCCATGTCACTTCATGCCCTGACCAATCAGGAATCAATCAATCTCTGCCTTAACTATATATAAAGCCTTGGCCTCCACAGATGTCTGTGGCAAATAATTTCACAGATACACCACTCTCTGGCAAAAGAAATTCCTCCTCATCTCCTTTCTAAATGCACACCCCTCTATTCTGAGGCTGTGTCCTCTGGTATTAGACTGTCCCACCATAGCAGAAATCCTCTCCACATCCACTCTATCAGGGCCTTTCATCGTTCGATAGGTTTCAATGAGGGCACCCCTCATTCTTCATAATTTCAGCAAATATAGGTCCGGAGCAATCAAACACTCTTCGTAGGACAAACCATTCAATCTTGGAATCATTTTCATGAACATCCTTTGAACCCTCTCCAAGATAAAAGGTTCAATTCTGCTCACAGCACTCCAAGTGAGGCCTCACCAGTGCTTTGTAGTCTCAAGATTATATTGTTGCTTTTATATTCTAGTCCTCTTGAAATGAATGCTAGCATTACATTTGCCTTCCTCACCATAGATTTAAACGGCAGATTAATCTTTAGGGAATCCTACACAAGGACTCCCAAGTCCCTTTGCACCTCATTTTTTTTGTATTTTCTCTTAATTTAGAAATTATTGAACCCTTTCATTCCTTCTGCCAAAGTGCATGACCATACACTTCCTGACACTGTATTCGTTGCCCATATTCCTAATCTATTTAAGTCCTTCTGTTGTCTCTCTACTTTCTCAAAACTACCTGCCCCTCCACCTATCTTCATATCGCCTGCAATCTTCGCAAAAAAACAACAAATCCATCATCCAAATCACTGATATATAATTTAAAAAGAATTGGTGCCAACACAAACCCCTGTAGAACATCACTTGACACCAGCAACCAGCTAGAAAAGGCTCCATTTATTCCCACTGTTTGCCTCCTGCCAATCAGCTGTTGCTTTATCCATGCTAGAGTCTTAGAAAATAGAACATAGAAATCTATAGCACATTACAGTCCCATGTAATCTACTCTAGAAACTGCTTAGAATTTCCTTCCCATGTAGTCCTCTATTTTTCTAAGCTCCATGTACCTATTTAAGAGTCTCTTAAAAGACCCTGTTGTATCTGCCTCTACCACCATCATTGGCATCCACCACTCTCTGTGTGAAAAACTTACCTTGGACCTAACTTCAAGCACCTTAAAACTATGACCCTTCATGTTAGCCATCTCAGCCCTGGGAAAAAGACTCTAGCTATCCACACGGTCAATGTCTCTCATTAACTTATGCACCTCTATCAGGTCACCTCCCATCCGCTGTTGCTCCACTTACCTAGGTTGAACTCCATTTGCAACTTCTCAGCCCAGTTCTGCATTCTATCGATGTCATTCTGTAACCTCTGATAACCCTCCAGACTATCCACAGCAGCCCCATCTTCTGTGCCATCAACAAAGTACTAACCAGTACTTCCTCATCCAGGTTATTTATAAAAATCACAAAGTAGAGTGGTCCCAGGACAGATTCCTATGGAACACCACTGGTCACCAACCTCCATACAGAATACGAACCATCTACAACCACCCTAAGCCTTCTGTGGACAAACCAACTCTGGATCCACAAAGCAAGATCTCCTTGGATCCCATGCTTCCTTACTTTCTGAATGAGCCTTGCATGGGGACCCTTATCAAATGCCTTTCTGAAACTCATATACACAACATCCACTGCTCTATCTTCATCAATGTGTTTTGTTACCTCCTCAAAGAATTCAGTCTCGTAAGGCACAACCTACCCTTGATAAAGCTATGCTGACTATTCCTAATCAGATTATGTCTCTCCAAATGCTCATAAATACTGCCTCTCAGGATCTTCTCCAACAATTTGCCCACCACTGAAGATTCACTGGTCCATTATTTCCTGGGTTATCTCTTCTCCCTTTCTTGAACAAGGGAACAATATATGCCACCCTCTAATCCTCTGGAACTTCTCTTGTCCCTATTGATGATGCAAAGATCATCACCAGAGGCTCAGCAATCTCCTCCCTCGCTTCCCACGGTAGCCTTAGCTATATCTCATCCAGTCCCAGTGACTTATCTGACTTAATACCTTTCAAAGCCTCTATCATATCCTCTTTCTTAACGTCTATGCACTCAAGCATTTCAGTGCACTGTAGGTCATCCCCACAATTACCAAGGTCACTGATGAATACTGAAGCAAAGTATTCATTCAGTACCTCCGCTACCTTTTCCGACTCCATGCACATTTCCACTCTCGCTCCTGATTGGTCCTATTCTTACATGGCTTTCTTGTAATACCATGGGCTTGTAGCTTGATAAGCAGCCTCAAGTATGGCACCTTCTCAAAGGCCTTCTGAAAATCCAAGTACACAATATCAATTGATTCTCTTTTGTCTATACTGTCTATTATTTCTTCAAAGAATTTCAGCAGCCTCTAGCACTCTATTTATAGCCCTCATGATCTTATATAACTCTGTAAGATCACAACTTAATCTTCTATGCTCTAAGAAACCGTCCAGTCTCTCACTGTATCTCAGTCCTTCAAGATTCGGCAGTATATTTGTAAGTTTTATCCGCAACTTTTCAGAATCAGATTTAGTGTCATTGATATGTCATGAAATGTGTTGTTTTTTGGTAGCAATACAGTGCAACATATAAAGACAAACCATAAATTACAAATATATATATATATATATTTATACACACACGTATATTAAATAAGTAGCACACATAGAGAGCAAAAATAGTGAGGTAGTGTAATAATGTTCATGGTTTGCTTCATTGTCCATTCAGATATCTGATAGCAGAGAGGAAGAAACTGTTCTTCTCACTAGCCTTGAACAACACTGCAATAATTGTTGGGTTGCACAGTAGAGTAGTGGTTAGCACAACTCTTTACAGTACTAGCAGTCTGGGTTCATTTCCCACCGTTGTCTGTAAGGAGTTTGCATGTTCTTCCCATTACCACGTGGGTTTCCTCCAAGTGCTTCGGTTTCCTCCCACAGTCCAAAGATGTACCAGCTGGTAGGTTAATTGGTCATTGTAAATTGTCCCGTGATATGGCTAGGGTTAAATCAGGGGTAGCTAGGAGCGTGGCATGAAAGGCCAGAAGGGCCTATTCCACACTGTGTATCAATAAAATAAATCTAAAATTAAAAATGAATAATTGGTACACATAGAGAGCAAAAATAGTGAGGTAGAGTTCATGGGTTGGTTCATTGTCCATTCAGAAATCTGCTGGTGGGGGGGAGAAGCCATTCCTATAATAATGAGTGTGTGTCTTCATGCCCTTCAGGCATTGACTTTCTAGTTTGATAACAAGTTTTCTATATAGAGAACAGTACTCTAAGTGCAGCCTCTCCAGCATCCTGTCCAACCACACTATGACCTCCCAACTTCCCTGCTCAGTGCATCTACCTAATGTTTCCTCTCTTCGTGTTACATTTAACGAACAAACTAAGTATTTGTCAGCTAATATCATTAAGAGCAATTTTGTAAATCTGTAAATTTTACACCTTTGGTTCAGTCAGCATACCTTGAGTCACGTTGAGTTTTACTCATTTTGTAAAAAAGCAGTAACTGATTTTTACTCATTTCGATTTAAGGATTTCTGCACACTTCATACAAGAGAGGACAGTTAAATTACAATGAATGATTTGACTATTCAAATCCTGCTGCTGTATTGAATGATCAAATATATTAATCTGCTGATGCAACTATGCAAAGAATGATCCAAGTGACATAAAGTTATACACCATGGAACTATTTGGCCCAATTCATCTATGCCGACCAAAATGCCTTCGCAGACTAGTCCCATTTGTTTGTGGTTGGTCCACATCTTTCAAAGCATTTCCAATCTATAAACTTGTCCAAATGTCCTTTAAATGTTGCAACTGTGGTTATCTCTGTCTCTTCACCTGGCTGTGCAGTTCATATACCCATCACCACTTCTGTAGTAAACAGAAAGGCTCCTCTTTAAATATGCAGATTTTATAAGAATAACAGTATTCTATTTACACTGGTAATGAATTACGAATTACCCAGCCAATGTGTTATTATAGGGTATTAACACTAGCCAATAGGATTGCTCCATTGAATGATGTCACTAGGAGTGCAAGTCCATATAAACAAATGTGATCAGTCATCTTTCACACTGTTAAGTCAAAAAGGGTGTAAAACAGGTTGCTAATTTACTTTTACCTCCTTCATTAATCACAATTGTTTTTTATTATGATGTGCACCAAGAAAACTTTGTTCTGCATGCTGTCCATACACATATTTTCAAAATGTAAGTACATTAAGATAAGACAAAGGGAAAAACAGTAACAGAGTATATTGTTACGGTGACAGATTTCAAAGTTCAATGTAAATTTATGATCAAATTATGTCTATGCCACCATATACTACCCTGTGATTCATTTTCTTGCAGGCATTCACAACTAAAAAACAACACACAAAGACTGACAAACAACCATTGTGTAATGGACAAACTGCAAGTACGAACAAAACAAACAATAGGTAGATAGATAGTCATTGATCGATAGATAAGTAGATAATACTGAGAACATAAGTTGTAGAGTCCTTGAAAGTGAGTCCATAGGTTGTGGAATTAGTTCAGTGTTGAGGTGGTTTACATTGGTTCAGGAGCCTGATGGTTGAAGGGTAATAACTGCTCCTGAACCTGGTGATGTGAGACCTAAGGCTACTGTGCCTCCTTCCTGATGGCAGCAGTGAGAATAGATTATGGTCTGGAAAGTTAGAGTCCTTAATGCTGGATGCTGTTTCCTTGTGTCAGCACTCCTTGTAGATATATTCAATAGTGCAGCTCAGGTAGAAAATTAAGCTTCAGAGACCATGATGAAGTAGACAGAGAGGTAGCTTGATAGTCTGACTTAAACTTTGCCATTTCTTTTGTTCTATTGACAAGGTCATGTCTTTAGTTCATAAATGATCACTGGGCAAAATGCATCAAGTTGATTTTCCAAAAGTAAGCAAAGATTTCTCTTGTTACTCATAAAATTAGTTTCTGTGGTGAAAACCAACATAACTACGGGAACATGGCTCACACTTCACAGCTACAGAGACACATTAAGCTTTTATATCTGAGTCATTCTTCTGGTCACCCATTCATAAGATGGAGCCAATTATCTACATACAGTACATGGACTAATTGATGTACATACAGTATGTTAACTGATATTTCATTCAGGATCCTAAAATGATTTGAGGTATTAGAGTTACGAAGCAAAGAAACAGGGCCATCACCCTGTTCATGTCAAACATCAAATATATATCTACACTGTCCCTAGTCTCTACCCATGAAGATCAAGAGGGGCATAAGTTCGACTGGTTATCAAATGTGCCATGGAAGAGTGTTCCTAGCAGCATGGTTTTTCCATGAACAATGCTGTGAACAAGCACGTAGACCTCGATCCTATTTATGAGCCAATGCAGGTAAAATTCCAGACCACAATGCGCGAAGTTCGCCACACTGCCAATCAGCGACGAGATTTCCTCCCCACAACACAACTGAGTTTCTGAGAAGATGTGCAATCAGCTGATTGAAAAGTACATAAGGGCCAAGCATTCGGAGGACACACCACAATCAACAGTGTACTAACGGTTTCTCTTCTCATGGTGATGAAATGCTTGCAAGTAAATTGTCAAGATAGCTTCCTGTACCTTGATTTCACTAGATACTTCTTAGACCATAAGACAGAGGAGCAGTACTGGATCATTTGGCCTGATTCTGCTTTTAATTGCTGTAAGTGTCTCTGCCTTCTCCCTCTCAGGAGGTATATTCTTTGGTTTAATAAAGTGAAGGCATTTTCTAAGGGGCACAACCATAAAGAGAATAATGTCAGGAAACATATCTTCACACAAGATATAATGGAAATTTGAAACTCGTTTCATCAAAAATTTGCTGAGGTCAGGGGTGAACTGAATAGACTGGCAGTATTTTGTTAGACATTGGTTTTAAAGTGTGAGGAACCCAAGAGACTTGATGGAGTTAAGCCAGAAATCAACTGCAGATTGACTGGCTGATGGAATAAAGTGAAGAGGCTTAAAGGTCCACACTCTCTCACTTACTCCTCTATGAATCTCTCCTGATCAAAATAGGTACCACATAAAGTTGTTCTCAGCAATGAAGAAAAGTATTGTAAAAACACATTTTCAGTCTTCTTGCATTTTTATAACTTTGGTTCAGAAATGCATTTCTGTAACTAGTCAATGCAGTTCCCCCCATAAGTCATTGAAAAACATACTGTAGTTCACAAGAAAATGACAAATCCCATTTCTGTAGGCCAAGTAATTTGTCATACTTAGATTTGGTCTTGTGTTGGCACCCAGGGCACATTAGATGGCAGTTCGGCTGAGGTGTGAGTTCACTCATCTCTGGCAAAAACACAATTATTTTCTTGAGAACTGATTGGGAGGAAAAAGTAAGTTCTGAAGCTAAATATGTTTAGAACTAAAGCACAATCCACAATGACTTGAGGAAATGGAAGAGATAAAAGCTTAGGCTCTTCACTAAAAGGGATATAACATGAATTATTTTATTCTTACACTAACTGAAGTATGTTTAAAGCATTGCATTAACTCTGATCCCTCAGTTGGTAGCATAGTGTCAACAAGATTTTATTCAAATCGGAATTCATGAGCTTCTTCATTACTTTCATCATGAGGGGCACAAAATATAAGAGTCAAAAAGTCATAATTTTCTTGTATAAAACATTGTTCAGCCCATTACAGGAAGGATGAGGAGACTTGGGAGAGGTTGCAGAAGAGATTTACTAGGATACTACCTAGATTAATGTATTAGCAAGATGAGGATGTTGGACAAACTTAATTGTTTTCTCTGAAACATCAGAGGCTGAGGGAGGACCAGACAAAATAACCCTTACATACTGTTCGAGTCAAATTTGACCCATTTTGACATTTGACAGCAGTAAAAACACCCTAAATGCCATTTTTTTTAGCCAAAATTTGATGACTTTTCCTAAAGTGACCCAAAATGTGCAAAAATGAAAATATTTTAAAATTTTATACTTTTGTACGGGTGCTACTAATTTTTGTACAGTGAGGCTGTTCCGGGTTAAATTTGACCCGAATCTATTGAAATGGATATTAAATCTCTGAAACATTAATTAAGGATTAACGTACATTGAGACTGTTCCGGGTCAAATTTGAAACATATCTGTTGAAATGTATTTTACATCTCTGAAACATTAATCACCCATTTATTAATGTCAGATAGGCTATTTACACATTCTAAATAGATCTGTGTTCTAAATTTGGTATAGACACTTGTTATGAGGGGATTCTTGGGCCGGGTCAAAATCGACCCAGACCATACTGTGAAGGTATAGAATACGAACTATATGTAAGGGTTAAAGCTGTTTACCCCCTCAACCCCAGATCCATTGATGTCAGTAGGGGTAAACCCGTCTCCATTCCTCCTGTAATCCACAACCAGCTCCTTTGTTTTTGCGACATTGAGGGAGAGGTTGTTTTCTTGACACCATTCAATATATAAAATTGCTGATGACACAACAATTGTAGGCCATATCTTGGGTAATGATGAGTTTGAGCATAGAGAGGAAATTAAGAACCTGGTGGCATGGCGCGAAGACAATAACCTATCTCTCAACATCAGCAAGACGAAGGAATTGGTTGTTGACTTCAGAAGGAGTAGCAGACCGCACGACCCAATTTACATCGGTGGTGTGCAAGAGGAACAGGTCAAAAGCTTTAAGTTCCTCGGGGTCAATATCACAAATGACCTTACTTGGTCCAACCAAGCAGAGTCCACTGCCAAGAAGGCCCACCAGCGCCTTTACTTCCTGAGAAAGCTAAAGAAATTTGGCCTGTCCCCTAAAACGCTCACTAATTTTTATAGATGCACCGTAGAAAGCATTCATCTAGGGTGCATCACAACGTGGTATGGAAGTTGTCCTGTCCAAGACAGAAAGAAGCTGCAGAAGATTGTGAACACAGTGCAACCTATCACACAAACCAATCTTCCGTCCTCGGACTCACTTTACAGCGCACGCTGTCGGAGCAGTTCTGCCAGGATAATCAAGGACACGACCCACCCAGCCAACAGACTTTTTGTCCCTCTTCCCTCCGGGAGAAGACTCAGGAGCTTGAAGACTCGTACAGCCAGGTTTGGGAACAGCATCGTTTCAACTGTGATAAGACTGCTGAACGGATCCTGATCCAGATATGGGCTGTACCCTCCAAATATCCGAACCTGCCTCTCGGTTTTTTTGCACTACCTTACCTTCTATTTTCTATTTTCTATTCATGATTAATAATTTAAATTTTTATTATTTACTATCGATTTGTACTCCAGGGAGCGGGAAGCGCAGAATCAAATATCGCTGTGATGATTGTATGTTCTAGTATCAATTGTTTGGCGACAATAAAGTACAAAGTATACTGTGTCAGAGAGATGACTTCCCCCCTGTAGGCCATCTCATTATTGTTTGAGATAAGGTCAATCAATGTAGTGCCGTCAGCAAATTTAATTAGCAGATTGGAACTGTGGGTAGCGACACAGTCATGGGTGTACAGGGAGTAGAGGAGGGGACTCAGTATGCAGCCCTGAGGGACTCCTGTATTGAGAGTCAGAGGGTTGGAGGTGAAGGAGCTCAGTCATACAACCTGCTGACAATCTGACAGGAACCTGCTGCACAAGGCAGGGTCAAGGCCGAGCTCTCTGAGCTTGGTTGGAACTATGGTGTCGAATGCTGAACTGTAGTCTAAGAGCAGCACTCTCACATAAGCATCCTTCTTCTCCAGATGTGTAAGGATGGTACGTAGAGCAGTGACTATAGCGTCATCTGTCAGCCAGTTGTGTCGGTAGGTGGATTGTAGGGGGTCCAGTTTGGGCGGTAGCATGCTGCGGATGTAATCGTTGACCAGGCTTTCAAAGCCTTTGTTTATTATTGAGGTGAGTGCCACAGGGTGCCAGTCGTTCAGGCATGTTGCCTTGGTCTTTTTAGGTACAGGGACAATGGTGGATAATTTGAAGCAGGAGGGCACTCTACACTGGGAGAGGGAGAGATTAAAAATATCAGTAAACACACCTGCCAGTCATGCTGCACACATCCCGAGTACTCGCCCTGGGATGTCGTCCCATCCCACAGCCTTACGACTGTCCACTCGTTAGAAACATCTGTGTACCTCAGCCTCAGAGATGACCAGGTTGCAGGTTGTAGCGGTGGCTTCCCTTGGAGGCTTAGAGTTAGCAACATCGAACCAATGAAGCAGGCAAATGCAATGAATTGAACTGACTTTATTTCTTACAACCTTCACATACATGAGGAGTAAAAATCTTTATGTTATATCTCCATCTAAATGTACAATGTGCAATCATAGTAATTTATAATAATTTATAATAAATGGAACAGTCAATTTAACATAGAAAAGCACTCAAATGTTGAAATAAATATTGGCATTTATTTCAAGGGGACTAGAATATAGAAACAAGGAGATAATGCTGAAGCTTTATAAGACACTAGTCAGTCTGCAGTTGGAACATTGTGAACACTTTTGGGCCCCTCATCTCAGAAAGGATGTATCGTCGTTGGAGAGAGTCTAGAGGAGGTTAGCAAGGATGATTCTGGGAATGAAGGGGTTAACATATGAGGAGCGTTTGGCAGCTTTCGGCCTGTACTCACTGGAATTTAGAAGAATGCACGGGGACCTCATTGAAACCTACCGAATGTTGAAAGGATGAGATAAGGTGGATGAGGAGAAGATGTTTCCTCTGTTGGTTGGGGGTATCCGGAATTAGAGGGCAGAAACTCAAAATTGAGGGGCAACCCTTTAGAACAGAAGTAAGGATGATTTTTGTTTTAACCAAAGAGCGGCAAATGTGTGGAATGTTCTGCCACAGACGGCAGTGGAGGCCAAGTCCGTGGGCATATTTTGAAGCTGAAGTTGATAGATTCCTGATTGGTCAGGGCATCAAAGGATATGGTGAGATGGCAAGTATATGGAATTAAATGGGATCGGTATCAGCCATAATGAAATGGCAGAGCAGACTCAATGGGCTGAATGGCCTAATTCTGCTGTTATGTCTTATGGTCTTAACAGAAAGTACCAGAGAGACACTCTGTAATGATCAATAAACCATTAACTGACCTTGCCTGGTGTCTCAGGGCTGGGTGTGTCTGCACCGCACCACACATTCTCTGCTACCTGTCCCACATCCCTCCTGCGGCACTCTACCCCTGCCATTGCAAACATCCTTTGCACCTGCTAGATTTGCAAACTCCATCTCCACTCCACATTGACAAATAGAGTGTTGTGCAAAAGTCTTAGGCACGCTAACTATACATACCTTCCTACGAAGCTTGCACAGTACTGTATTTCCAATGTAAGCAGCAGTATAAAAACTGGGTGTGGTGCAGTGATAGTGGGGGTGGGGGTTAATAGATAGTGGGATTGTGGGGCTAACTAGAATGGTTGATTAGATTAACTATCTGGGAGAAGAAACTTTGAAGATGGCGTGGTGTATGTTTTAATAACCCTTCCAGAAGGGAGCTTTTGGAAAAGGTAGTTTGCTAGGTAGGGAGAGTATCCACAATGATTTGCTTACCCACCTCTTTGTCCTTGACACATGCAAGTCTTACGGTGATGGTAGACTGTAGCCAATGACCTTTTCTGCTAACCTGACAGCTCACTCTAGTTTTCATATATTTTGAGAGCATACTGCAAAAAAAAAGGCAGTATTGGCTGATGTGAGGAATAGCACTTCAGAAAATAATAAAATTAACAGCGCAAAAATATTTCACTAACTTCTGGTAACAACATTAGAATTTTCCATGGAACTTTTCATGGAATGGTGGTTTAGAATTCATATCCCATTTCCCATGGAATGTGTGGGGTTTCCCCAAGTGGTCCGGTTTCCTGCCACAACGCGAAGACATACCGGGTAAGTTAATTGGTTATTGTAATCTGTCCCGTGATTAGATTAGAGTTAATCAGGGCTGTGGGTTTGCCGGGTCGGCATGGCTCGAAGATGTGGGAGGGCCTTCTCCACACTGTGTCATTAAATAAATAAATAAAATTCTAACTCCCTTTCGCAAAAGGGTGATGATGCAAATGAGCAGTGTGCAATGGCTATTTTCCAAATCAATAAAACTACAACAAATCTGAAATCACCTCGATAGCAGACAGGAAAAAGACAGCAGATTTGCTTCCTAAAAGGACATCAATAAAGCAGATGGGTTTTTATGGTAATCTGTCAGTTTTACAGTTACCATTGCTGAAACACATTTTATTTAATTATTCATTACAGTAATAAACAAATTTATTTAATATCCAAATCTGCTGCAGTGGGATTTGAATTTATGTTCATTCGTCATTCATCTACCCCTTGAAGTAGAAGGAAGATAACATAAATGTCACATGTGAATTTAAATGTGTGGGCCTTTGATGCTGGGATAGTCACACTTAACCTGCGGAGACCAGCAGATCAACATATCTCAGTGGGCAAGCCTCACTTTGCAATATGAGATAGAATGGAGCATCCCTGTTTTAATCTGCACAAAGAAATTGCCTCCAGTCGTTTTGTGAAGTGGACAAAGAAAATCATGCTCACTACCGCATAGTGGAGGGGAGATTATCGGTACATTGGAACTGTGACTGTGAGGGGAGGGGACAGAGGTTCAATGATAGGGGGCAATTGGATGAGAGGAAAGGGGCCCTATAAGAGAGCCTCAGTGAGGGGCATTGTTGATGCTGAAGGAGAAATTACACACAGTTGTTTCCCAGCCTTAGATTCAACATGGAAACAAGAAATTTGGCCCACCTCACCCATGCCAACCTAAATGGATAGTCATAGTCATACTTTACTGATCCCTGGAGAAATTGGTTTTCATTACAGTTGCTCCATAAATAATAAATAGTAATAAAACCATAAATAGTTAAATAGCAATATGTAAATTATGCCAGTAAATTATGAAATAAGTCCAGGACCAGCCTATTGACTCAGGGTGTCTGACCCTCCAAGGGAGGAGTTGTAAAGTTTGATGGCCACAGGCAGGAATGACCTCCTATGACGCTCTGTGCTGCATCTCGGTGGAATGAGTCTCTGGCTGAATGTACTCCTGTGCCCAACCAGTCCATTATGTAGTGGATGGGAGACATTGTCCAAGATGGCATGCAACTTGGACAGCATCCTCTTTTCAGACACCACCGTGAGAGAGTCCAGTTCCATCCCCACAACATCACTGGCCTTACGAATGAGTTTGTTGATTCTGTTGATATCTGCATGAATTACATTTGCTCATATTTTCCCCATATCCCTCTAAACCTCTCCTTTCTGCATAATTGTCCACATATTTTTTAAAAAGTATTATGTTGTCAACGTACCAGCTTCCACCACCTCAACTGACAGTTCATTCCACATAGCCACCACCCTCTGTGTGAGAAATTTGCTCCTCATATCTCCATTAAATCTTTCTCTCTTACTTTAGACTAATCCTCTTTAGCTCCTCAGTCATGGAAAGGAATGGCTGTGACTTCCTGCACTCCAAAGGATGTGTGCATTCAGATGCTCTCCCTGTGTTGCTGAGGCATGCTTTAGGATGTGTGGTCCACAGCAATGTGAATTTTGCAGAAATTAAGTTCAATATGCATAACTCATCTTCAGATTTGCTGGGGGCAACACTTCCCAGTTTCTACAGATGTACTGTGGAGAGCATTCTTACTGCTTGCAACTCTGGCATGGAGAGACCACTGCACAGGATTGAAGAAATCTGCAGTAAGCTGTAAATTCAGCCAGCTCCATCGAGGGCCCACGCCACCTAGAGCTGAGGACACCTTCAAAAGGCGATTCCTCAAAAAGGCAACATTCATCATTTACAACTCCATTACACAGAGACAATAGGGTTTTTTAGGAGACTAAGTGCGTAGAAACAGTAAGGAAATTCTAGGCAGTTTCTAGTGTGGGTTACATGGTCGGCACAATATTGTGGGCTGAAAGGCCTGTAATGTGCAGTAGATTTCTATGTTTCTATGTTTCTAGAATATGCCCTCTTCTCATTGTTACCATCAATGAGGAGGTACAGGAACCTGAAGATGCACACTCAATGTTTTAGGAATAGCTTCTTCCTCTCTGAAATCAGATTTCTGAATGGACAATGAAAATGCATTTATTTACTTGTTTGCATATTTATTTAAATCTTGCATCTGTCCCACAACTTGAGGGAGTAAAAATCTTTGTGTTATGATTCCATTGCAATGTACAGACATGTGAATTTACAAGTCTGATGGCTTGTAGAAAGAAGCTGTCCCGTAGCCTGTTGGTCCTGGCTAAATGCTGTGGTAGCATTTGCCAGGAAGCAGCTGAAACAGTTTATGGTTGGGGTGACGGGTGTCCCTGATGATCATCTGGGCCTTCTTTACACACCTGCTGCTATAACTGTGCTCAATGGAGGGAGGTTCATATCCACAGATGTGCTGGGCTGTCCGTACCACTCTCTGCACTGCCCAGCGATCAAGATTGGTGCAGTTCCAGTACCAGGCGGTGAGACAGCCAGTCAGTATGCTTTCAGTGACGCCCCTGTAGAAGATCTTGAGGACCTCAGTATATACTCTTTTTGTTCTTTTTTTGCACTACTTATTTAATTTAATTTTAGGAAGTATATTTATTGTTGTGATTTATAGATTTATTTTATTATGTATTGCAATGTACTGTACTGCTGCCTCAAAACAAGAAATTTCACAACATATGCCTGATTCTGATTCTGACTCCTGCCCCAGGACATCCTTGGGTGTGTTGGTTGTTGATGCAAATGGCACATTTCACTGTATGTCTCAATGTACATGTGATAAATAAATCTGAATCAAATCTAAATCTAAGCCTTCATTCTGCCGCATGCGACTGGTCCCCCTCCCCCATACATTAGAAGGTTCCAGAAGCAAAAATCTCAACCGTTGAATCTCTGCCAATTAGTTTTCTAATTGAATTCTGTTACCTACCTCATATCAATGTTATATGCAGTGGGATGAAATAGCTAGGCCCTAAAGTCTTCCTGTTGAATGCCTGAGCTTGGTTCTGAGTGCCGAGTGGTGGAAAGTCAAGCTATCACATAGATGAATTGTGTGTGCTTTTTATCAGCACTTTCTTCTCCCATATGGTTGGCCACAGTTTCCACGGCTATGATCAGAGCCCCTGCAGTGATTAGTGGTTTCCAAGGAAACTGTGGCTCTCCAAGTCTGAAAAGATCTGCTGAGAGCAGAAGTACTAAACATCACAGGCAGGGCCATTATGACTCAGATACAAAATATATTACGTATATTTTGACACCATTGCGTGTATCGCACGGGAATTGCACAGTGTTTCCCTGGGCATAAACTGCTTGATGCAAGTTACCTTACACAGCCGGCCAAGGTAGCCCTGATGCTGAAATAAAGGCAACATGGTTTCTACTGTCAGATAATGACTGGTATTGGTATTGATTTATTATTTTCACATGTACCAAGATACTGTGAAAAGTTTGTCTTTCATATTGTTCATACAGATCAAATCATTACACAGTGCATTGAACAGGGTAAAGCAATAACAATGTAGAATAAAGTGTTATAGCTACTGAGAAAGTGCAGCGCAGGTAAACAATGAAGTGTAAGATCACAATGAAGTAGATTGTGAGGTTAAGAGTCCATCTTAACGTACAAGAAGGTGGTTTCAGCAAACAGCATGACCAAAGGTGACATTCTTAAGACAGTTCACAAAACTACTCCTTTTACTTCTTTGTGCTTTAATTACAATTCTGCAACTAAGCATTTACATGTGATTAGAACCTGTGATTTACACCTTGATGCGGTGTTTTCAGGCCAACTGAGCAATTTGATGCTTTGCTGTCTCTGAGGGAGCTTGGTAAGGTTTTGATGCAAGTGTGCGGCCCAGAGGTCAAGAAGCCTGGAGATGATCCATTTCTCGATGATCTCACCAATTAAAACTCTTTGTACAGTACCAATGTTTCTCACAGAGACTTGCATCCATCTATTGATTTAAAAGTTGTCAGAAGCACCTTGCCTCTGTCATCCATTGATTAAGTTACGGAGTCAGCATCCAGTTCCTATTAACTTCCACCCTTGAATTGAAATCCCACCTTGGCAATAATCAAGCTTAAACTTAAGCAATGAAATAGGTTATTAACTTATATAGCTAGTAAATGTAAAGATAGTGTAAAAGTATTATAGTGCCATTGACCTAAGTTAAATTCTACAGCCTTCTGTTAGGAGTATGTATGTGCTGCAGTTTCTTCCTATGTTTCAAAGACCTGTATATCTGGTTTTATAGGTTAATGGGTCTCAAGATGTAATTGAGTGATGTAGACTCATTGGGACAGAAGGTCCTATTATCATGATGTACTTCTAAATAAAATAACTAAAAAATAAGCTAACTAGCAAGTGTTGTAAAAATCCATTTGATTCAGGGAAAGAAATCTGCTCTACTAACCCAGTCTGGATAATTTGTGATTGAGAAGCCAGAGAAATGTGGTTGACTCCCAATCACCTTCATTCAGTGGGCTGTGGATTTGGGATATCTACTTAAACCATAAGAAGGCACCTCTATGGAAATCCTGCTTTAAACTACAGACACGACGAATATGAAAAGAATGCTATTCAGATGATTGACAACTAGTGTTGAACTGTGATACGTTAGAGCCTATACATATCTTCCAACTGCTCTTTGTGTGAGTTATGAGGTCAACCCTGCACCGTTCTCAAGCTTTCCTTGACAGCTCAACCCTGCAGCGTACGGTGAGCATCATGTCCAACACTGATTGCATTGGATGTCAGCTCAAGTTCAGAGTAGCTCTCAACTTCCTTCTTTCAGCAGATTCTATTAATAAAGAAACAGTTACAAAAGCAAGAGGGAGAAATACAGGGAGAGAAATACCATGTGAAGTTCAAATTAAAATGTCACAATACAGCTTTATATAAATATTTTCCTTTGGTAGAAGCAGAACATGAACACAAAAGGACCTATTGTAAAGAATTTACAGAATCAGGCTATTCAGCCCAACTACATTGTGCTGGATCTTGAGTTCCATCTGATTAAACATCACCACTTTCTTCATCAAAATCGATTTCTTTGTTGGTCCTCTGTTTAAGATTGTTAAATATCCAATACACAAGAGTAATGAAGAATGAAATAATTGTTACTCTGGATAAGATGCAGCACACAAAAAACACAATAAGATAAAGAACACAATAATACAATAAGTTTAATCTATAATATACCTTATGTACTTGGATTGATTGTATGTTCATAAAGTGACGCTAGGCACAGGAGTGTCTGCACATAAAGTGACTGACAGGAAATGATAAAGAAGAGGTGGTTAGGGGTGCGCTGGTGGTTAGAGGTGTTGATTAATCTTACTGCTTGGGGAAAGCAACTGTTTGTGAATCTTGTGGTTCTTGCGTGGATGCTGCGTAGCCTCCTCCCCCTGATGGGGGTGGGACAAACACTCCATGAGATTTTCTCCCTCAGCCTATGCCACCTAGCACTTGAAGTTGCCTCTAGTATTCCTCATCCTGTGATAGTAAATTGCAAGTTCCCAACTCAGAACAATTTGCTGTGAGTTCTTTCTTGCAATAGATCTGGAGTCATATAAAGGTACAGCCTTGGAACAATTCTCTTGGCCCTTTGACTCCACATCAACTAACAAACATCCACTTATGCCAGTCCAACAATTCAATTTTTTACTTATTCATACATTTTCATCAACTTCCCATTGATACTACCAGTTCCTCTCTCACAAGGGATAATTTACAAGGACCGATAAACCTACTAACCTACATGCCTTTTGGGGTGTGGCAGGGTACAAGAACAGCCAGAGGAAATAGAAATGGGAATCCAGAGTAACAGGAAAAACTTCACAACGAGAGTACCAGAATTAAAATCAGGTTTATTATCACTGACATATGTCATGAAATCTGTTGTTCATAGATAGCAATAAGTGCGAAACATAAATAATAACTGTGAGTTACTATAAGAAATATATACAAAACAAATAATTAGAGCAAAACGTGAGCAAAATAGAGAGTTAGTGATCATGGGTTCATGGATCATTCAGAAATCTGACAGTGGAGGGGAAGACGTTGAATGTGTCTTCAGGCTCCTGTGCATCTTCCCTGGTGGGAACAATAACAAAAGGGTATGTCCTAAGTTATCGGGGTCCTGCACTCACTGGAATTTAGAAGAATGCGTGGGAGGGAGGGATCTCATTGAAACCTACCAAATGTTGAAAGGACTAGTAAAGGTGGATGTGGAGAGGATGTTTCCTATGGTGCGGTTCTCTCGAACTAGAGGGAACAGTCTCAAAACTGAGGGGTGACCCTTCAGAACAGAGGTGAGGAGGAATTTATTTTAGCCAGAGAGTAGTCAATCTGTGGAATGCTCTGCCACAGACAGCTGTGGAGGCCAAGACCATGGGTGTATTTAAAGCCAAAATTGGTCGTTTCCTGACTGGTCAGGGGCATCAAAGTTTATGGGAAAGGCAGGTGCATGGGGTTGAGTGGGATCCAGGATCAGCCATATGGAATGGCAGAGCAGAATCAATGGGCTGAATGGCCTAATTCTGCTCCTATGTCTTATGATCTTATGGTCTTGTATCATAACCAGGTTTATCATCACTCTCATATGTCATGATTTTTTGTGGCAGCACGGCAGAGCAGTACATAAAATTATTACAGGTCCCAGCATTTGTAGGCTGTTGTGTCTTCATTTTTGTGATTGGTTTAATCGGGATATCAGAGTGCCGAACGCTCTGGAAAATCAGCAGTAAATGCAAGTGTAAGGGGGTTTCGACTTTTATGTTACAGCGGAACTTCGAGCAAATAGCTAGCGATGACCCAGAAGCAAGCATCATCATACAGGGACCCATAGTGAGGAACTCAATGAAGACTTGCAAGTGCGCCTGTTCAGTTCATCTCACATAAATGTGGTATTTAAGTATTATCCATGAATTTTATGATTTAATTACTGAGCAGCAAGCTAGAATAATGCTGAATGTGAAGTTATTAAAGGCTATAAGTTATAAGAGTTAGAACACCTGGAATATGGCTATTAATAAAGACTAAATTGTACTCTAGTGTGTGCATTTCTTTGACTGTCACAGTAGATGACACTTAGAAAATGTAAGAGGGTCAGCAGGTTTGAACTCAGTTAACTGTAGCAAGAATGCTGAGGATCTGCTCACAAACCAATACAAGAAAAAATAATGGTATGTAAAAGTTGAAAGTATCCTGATAGATTGCATCATGGTCTGGTACAGCAGTTCAAGTGTTGAATAATATAAGAAGCTTCAGAGAGTAGAGAACTCTGTTCAATACGTCAAAGGCACATTCCTCCCCATCATAGGTATGACCTACAAGAGGAAATATCTCTCATCAAAAATACCAAACATTCGAGCAAAGCCATCTTCACACAAACACTGTCAGTTTAGAAATCTGAAGGTCTGAACCACTAGATTCAAGAAAATTAACTTTTCTTAACCATTTGGTTCTTGAACCAAACTGCAAACACTAATTACCACTTCAGCACAGCAACATAATAACCTCATCGATCTACAAAGAGCATTTTTATGTTCTAATTGTGTTCTTTCTTATAACATTTATTGTAATTTATGTTTAGTTATAGTTTTAATAGATGCTACTTATCTGATGTCATGTGCCTGAGCTGTTGCTGTGATTACACCTATATATGCATGGACTTGTATATTTGACAATAAACTCTACCAATTTAAGTCCAGATTAATATTTCAAAACAGAACATAGAAGTAGCACTGGAGGCCTTCAAACAAAATGGTTTTAATAAATGGCTTTAGGGATAGTTTATATATGCATTTGATACTAGGAATAATTTGCTTGGCGACACACATGTGGTTTGAAAAATTTATTCTGAAAGGTTGTTAAAATGCCTTTCTTTGACCAAATGCAGCCCATAACCTGCTGAGTTTCTTTGTGCCCCAATCACTGTCTTCTTCCACTATTTCATCTGGGGAGCAGGCTTGAGTTTGACTAGTATTCAGCATGCATCCATTCCCAGCTCTTTCCCTGTGTACAACACAGGACACATTTATGCTTAGACTGTAAAGGATTTAAGGGTAAATATGGCAATGCTCTTTTAATGTGGGAGATGTTTTACCTGACAGTCAAACTTTGGAGAATGAATACTAAAGGTCAAGGCCCCAGTTCCAAATAAATTTGCAGTGAATGACAACGCTAGATTTGCCTCAGATCTTATTTTCTTACAAATATATTAAGATTGATCAAGGATTCCCCTCACTGTCCCCCTCAGTTTATCTGTTCCTCAGGGTTCTGACCACTCTTGCTCTGCTCAGCCAACCTGGGATGGAATATTTGCATTGTTTTTGACTTCATTTCAAAGACGTGCTCCTTAGTGATAAATAAAATTTATCACCTTGACCTCAGACTCCATATTTAAACCTTAACTAACATGAGTGTAAAATGGAACAGATCTCTATCATGCAGAGCAGATAGTTTGCCACAGCTTCTTTTCAGTTATTCTCACTGCACTGAAGGCATTCTTGTCCATGTACCCTTGGTCAGTGCTGTTGACATAAAAGAAAGATTTTTATTGACAAGAGGATTCCAGTCATTGCAAACAGGATGGCAAAGATGCCCCTTGTGACCCTTTTGCTTCGTAAAAGGTCAGTGACCTGTGGAGTTAACTTAAAACAAACAGTATGGTAGTCCAATGATTAAGTTACTAGACTCTCAAGCAAAGAACTTCACTATTGATCTAGAAGTATAAGTGCAAATCTGCTGTAACACCTCAGGAATATCAATTCAATTAAATAATAACATACTTTATAAAAGAATATGGTTTTAATAGTCATAGCTACCTTTATCCTTACCTGGAAAGTGGTCTTATGTCCATGGATGACAGGAAGAGGGGAGATTAACAAGCAGGTATTGGGATTGGTCTATTGTCATATATACAAAGATACAGTGAAAAGCTTGTCTTGCATACTGTCCATTCTGATCAAATCATTACACAATGACAAGGCAATGCCTCTAGAAGGTGGCCTTCATTGTTAAGGATCCTCATTACCCAGGATATGCTCTTTTCTTATTAGGGACCATCAGGGAGGAGGTACTGGAGCCTGAAGACGCACATTCAATGTTTTAGGAATAACTTCTCCCTCTCCACGATCAGATTTTTGAATGAACAATGGACCAACTAATGAATACTACCTCACTATATTTGCTCTCTTTTTGCACTACTTATTAATTTATTCATTTATGTATATCCTATTGTAATACATAATTTTTCTGTATTGCACTACAATGCTGCAGCAAAACAACAAACTTCATGGCATATATCAGTGATAGTAAATCTGATCTGGATTCTGATTCACAATACATTGAGATAGAACAAGGCAAAATAACAACAATGCAGAATAAAGTGTAAAGTTGACTGAAAGAATGAAATGCAGGTTAATGATGAAGTGGAAGATCATAACAAGGCAGATTGTGAGGCCAAGAGTAGATATTATTGTACAAGAGGTTTGTTCAAGACTTTGGTAACAGTGGGATAGAAGATGTACTTGGGCCTGGAGGTACGTACTTTCAGACTTTTATATCTTCTGCCAGATGGGAAATACTTTCTGAATTTTCCCCCTTAGGATGGGAGTAATGGGCTGAGTATTCACAGAGGGAGGAGAAGATGGCGGCGCGACGCAACACGCGCGGCCGCTCCAAAATGATATTGTATCTGTTAAGTAGGGGCTGTGCACAATCCTGATTTGATGGAGACAGATGTGAGAAGCACAGAGGAACATCTGGAGAAACTTCTGAAATGCCTGCTTCACTGCCGCTGCTACTGTGCGATCGAGAATCTCCGGAGAGGAAGGCCCCAAATCCTTGGCTTTGCCTATTGCTTGTTGCCAGGGTTGAAGTGCTCGGTAGAGATGGTGCTTGGTGCTCAGTGTTGAAGGGCTGAAGTTTTCGGGCGGACTCAAGAGTCGGCTGTGGTCAGGTGCTTCCAGGGTGCTGCATCAGCAAGTTTGCAGCACTGGAGTTTCATGGCAGGGAGAGTTTCTCCTTTCTACTGTCTGTGTAAGATGATGGGACTTTCGAGAGACTTTGAGACTTTTTTTTTACCGTGCTCATGGTCTGTTCTTTATCGAATTATGGTATTGCTTTGCACTGTTGTAACTGTATGTTATAACTATGTGGTTTTTGTCAGTTTTTTTAGTCTTGGTTTGTCTTGTGTTTCTGTGATATCATACCAGAGGAATATTGTATCATTTCTTAATGCATGCATTACTAAATGACAATAAAAGAGGACTGCATGTCCTCATAATCTAATCTCATCATAAAGTTGCAGTCTTAACTGGAAGTGTATTCAGAGTCCCAGAGGATGATTGAAGAGCTAGAATTTCCCAACAGGTGGAAAGATCTGAGAGTAGAACATTACCGCCATGAGAGGGTACAGCTAAGTTTGTCCTCGAGTTCCCATTGTGTCATCTTATTCTGCTCAAAACATAGCTCAGACAAAGAGCACATTAAGTGAATAGAGAAGACACATCACCAACAACACCCACCCCAAACAAGGTACAATTGACGAGATATTGAAATAAGTTGAATTGACTTTATTTCTTACATCCTTCACATACATGAGGAGTTAAAAACCTTTATGTTACATCTTCATTCAAATGTGCAATGTTCAATCAAAGTAATGTATAATAATTTATAATAAATAAACAGTCAATGTAACATAGGGTACAAACAAATCAGTGTGAGTTAATCAGTCTGGTGGCCTGGTGGAAGAAGTTGTCCCAGAGCCTGTTGGTCCTAGATTTTATGCTGCGGTACCATTTCCCGGATGGAAGCAGCGAGAGTAGATTGTGGTTGGGGTGACTAGGTCCCCAATGATCCTACACACCTGTCCCTGGAACATAACAAGTCTCTCCACTAGTAATTGTACCATTGATTTTTTTAAATAAATATCCACTATTTCGGATTCCAACTGGCTTAAGATGACACTACTGAAGATGTGCAATGGCTTTCTGGTAAATCATAAGGCAAGAGCTTCAACTAAAAACATTACCTATAGCACTTTTTCTGAAGCAAATTGTGGTGAACTATCGCCGCAAACAGTGAGGAGACAGGCAGAGGTCATGCTGGTTTGGGGGACGAACCTTGCTGAGGTATTGGTGTTTGAGCTACAAACAGAGACGGAGTTCATACTGCTACTGAAGATGGAGTGAGCAATTTGGAGAGGAGCTGATGTGGAAGAGTTTCAATGCTTGTCCACCTTACCCGGGTGCGAGGTTGGATCACTCTCAGTGCTAAGCCGATTTGGTGAGATCGAGAACGGCTTTGGGCTGGGTGGCCCAAGCGTATCATGGATTCTGGATTAGGATCTTTGGGCAATTTCAACATTGGCCCAGGTAGACTGGAAGTGTGGCACCGAGGCTGTGAACTGATCCAGCTGCTGTGTGTTTCTTGAGTTATTTCATCCCTTACAAGGAAGAGAATATGACAGCAAGTTATTAGCTGTGGTCTTGGATTAACATGCAGCATACAAAATAAGGTGGATGATCTTGTTGTGCAGCTACAGATTGGCAGGTATGATATTGTGGCCATCACTGAGACCTGGCTAAAGGATGCATGTCTCTGGAAGCTGAACGTCCAAGGATACACGGTGTATCGGAAGGATAGGAAGGTAGGCAGAGGGGGAGGCGTGGCTTTATTGGTAAGAAATGATATTAAATCATTAGAAAGAGGTGATATAGGATTGGAAGGTGCAGAATCTTTATGGGTTCAGCTAAGAAATAGCAGGGGGTAAAAGGACCCTGACGGCAGTTATTTATAGGCCTCCAAACAGCTGCAGGGATGTGGACTACAAATTACAACTGGAAATAGAAAAGGCTTGTCAGAAGGGCAGTGTTATGATAATTGTGGGGGATTTTAACATGCGAGTAGATTGGAAAAATCAGGTCGGCACTGGATCTCAAGAGAGAGAATTTGTAGAATGTCTGCGAGATGGCTTTTTAGAACAGCTTGTTGTTGAGCCCACTAGGGGATCAGCTGTACTGGATTGGATATTGTGTAATGAACCGGAGGTGATTGGAGAGATTGAGGTGAAAGAACCCTTAGGAGGCAGTGATCATAACATGATTGAGTTCACTGTGAAATTAGAAAAAGAGAAGCCGAAATCTGATGTGTCGGTGTTTCAGTGGAGTAAAGGAAACTACAGTGGCATGAGAGAGGAACTGGCCAAAGTTGACTGGAAAGAGACACTGGCGGGAAAGACGGCAGAGCAGCAGTGGCTGGAGTTTATGCGAGAAATGAGGAATGTGCAAGACAGGTATATTCCAAAAAAGAAGAAATTTTCGAGTGGAAAAAGGATGCAACCGTGGTTGACAAGAGAAGTCAAAGCCAAAGTTAAAGCTAAGGAGAGGGCATACAAGGAAGCAAAAATTAGTGGGAAGACAGAGGATTGGGAAGTCTTTAAAACCTTACAAAAGGAAACCAAGAAGGTCATTAAGAGAGAAAAGATTAACTATGAAAGGAAACTAGCAAATAATATCAAAGAGGATACTAAAAGCTTTTTCAAGTATATAAAGAGTAAAAGACAGGTGAGAGTAGATATAGGACTGATAGAAAATGATACTGGAGAAATTGTAATGGGAGATGAGGAGATAGCAGAGGAACTGAACAAGTATTTTGCATCAGTCTTCACTGAAGAAGACAGCAGGATACCGGACACTCAAGGGTGGCAAGGAAGAGAAGTGTGCGCAGTCACAATTACGACAGAGAAAGTACTCAGGAAGCTGAATAGGCTAAAGGTCGATAAATCTCTTGGACCAGATGGAATGCACCCTCATGTTCTGAAGGAAGTAGCTGTGGAGATTGCAGAGGCATTAGCGATGATCTTTCAAAAGTCGATAGATTCTGGCATGGTTCCGGAAGACTGGAAGATTGCAAATGTCACTCCGCTATTTAAGAAGGGGGCAAGGAAGCAAAAAGGAAATTATAGACCTGTTAGCTTGACGTCGGTGGTTGGGAAGTTGTTGGAGTCGATTGTCAAGGATGAGGTTACAGAGTACCTGGAGGCATATGACAAGATAGGCAGAACTCAGCATGGATTCCTTAAAGGAAAATCCTGCCTGACAAACCTATTACAATTTTTTGAAGAAATTACCAGTAGGCTAGACAAGGGAGATGCAGTGGATGTTGTATATTTGGATTTTCAGAAGGCCTTTGACAAGGTGCCACACATGAGGCTGCTTAACAAGATAAGAGCCCATGGAATTACAGAAAAGTTACATACGTGGATAGAGCGTTGGCTGATTGGCAGGAAACAGAGAATGGGAATGAAGGGATCCTATTCTGGTTGGTTGCCGGTTACCAGTGGTGTTCCACAGGGGTCCGTGTTGGGGCCACTTCTTTTTACATTGTACATCAACGATTTGGATTGTGGAATAGATGGCTTTGTGGCTAAGTTTGCTGACGATAGGAAGATAGGTGGAGGGGCCGGTAGTGCTGAGGAAATGGAGAGTCTGCAGAGAGACTTGGATAGATTGGAAGAATGGGCAGAGAAGTGGCAAATGAAGTACAATGTTGGAAAGTGTATGGTTATGCACTTTGGCAGAAAAAATAAACCGGCAGACTATTATTTAAATGGGGAAAGAATTCAAAGTTCTGAGATGCAACGGGACTTGGGAGTCCTCGTACAGGATTCCCTTAAAGTTAACCTCCAGGTTGAGTCGGTAGTGAAGAAGGCGAATGCAATGTCGGCATTCATTTCTAGAGGAATAGAGTATAGGAGCAGGGATGTGATGTTGAGGCTCTATAAGGCGCTGGTGAGACCTCACTTGGAGTACTGTGGGCAGTTTTGGTCTCCTTATTTAAGAAAGGATGTGCTGACGTTGGAGAGGGTACGGAGAAGATTCACTAAAATGATTCCGGGAATGAGAGGGTTAACATATGAGGAACGTTTGTCCGCTCTTGGACTGTATTCCTTGGAGTTTAGAAGAATGAGGGGAGACCTCATAGAAATGTTTTGAATGTTTAAAGGCATGGACAGAGTGGATGTGGCAAAGTTGTTTCCCATGATGGGGGAGTCTAGTACGAGAGGGCATGACTTCAGGATTGAAGGGCGCCCTTTCAGAACAGAAATGGGAAAACATTTTTTTAGTCAGAGGGTGGTGAATCTATGGAATTTGTTACCACGGGCAGCAGTGGAGGCCAAGTCATTGGGTGTATTTAAGGCAGAGATTGATAGGTATCTGAGTAGCCAGGGCATCAAAGGTTATGGTGAGAAGGCGAGGCAGTGGGACTAAATAGGATAAAATGGATCAGCTAATGATAAAATGGCGGAGCAGACTCGATGGGCCAAATGGCCTACTTCTGCTCCTTTGTCTTATGGTCTTATGGCTTGGATTCCTAGGTAAAAAATATTTCAGCAGGTCATGTAAGATCTGTTGAGTGAGAGAGAAAAAATTTGCTCAGTTGAATTCAAATCAGGTACATAACCTCTGAGCTGCATTTCCCTCCCCACAGAAGCAGTCTGACTTATTGAACATCCCCAGGATTTTGTGATTTTATTTCAGAATTCTAGCTTCTGCACTATTTTCCTGTCTAGTTATTGATTTGGATATGTGAGCTAAAACCTCAATCAGCAGTTACTGCATTTCGATTCTGTTAATTAAATAAATGGGGAATCAAAAGCAAGTTTCTGTAGTAATAACTATGGAAATATTCAATTACAGTGAAATCCAACTTTGTCTGCTAATCAGCTTTTAGGACCACCTTGTGACTCCATTTGCACAGCAGTGTGATTGACACCTTGAAAGAGCATCACAAGACAGAAATCAAGGATAATTGGAGGGAGATAACCTATAGAACGTTACAGGAGTGTACAGATTGTTTATCCCATAATGTTATGCCAACATTCTAATCTACTGTAAGTCAATCTAACCTTTCCCTCATTTATAGCCCTCCATTTTCCCGTCAACCATATACAGGGCTGTGCACATATATATTGCGAGGGTGCTGATGACTTTTGAACAATACTGCATTTGTCAACATGGAGTGGAGAGCGGATTTGTAAATCTGGTGAGAGCAAAGGATAGAGGGAAGGGTGAGGGTGAAGAGCCATGGGAGGAGTGTGGGTCAGGTGGCAGAGAAGGAATGCTGGGGAGTGGGAGGGAGTGGGTAAGGGATGGGGTAGTGGTGCGGGTGCAGAGACACCCAGAACTGAGACACTAGGCAAGGTAATTTGATTCCAAACAATTGGTGTATCAATCATTGCAGAATGTCTCTGGTGCTGCCCGCTCTCTTCCCTCTCCGTTCCCCTTTTCCCAACCCGGATTTCCTTCTCCCAGCCTCCTTCCCACTTCTCAGTCCACAACAGAGACCCACATAGAATCAGTTTTATCATCACTCACATCTGTCATGAAATTTCCTTTTTTTTGAGGCAGCAACACAGTGCAATACATACTGTGAAAAAGTCTTAGGCACCCTATCTGTATATACAGTATGTGCCTAAGACAGTAGTGTAACTATCAAAGAGGCTCCTTCATGGATGACATATACTAATCGTGCCACTGACTCCCATATGTAATTCACGAGTAATTACTTAACGAGCAACTATAGACAAGATATGTCAAATGGTTTCCATCGGGACAGTACCATTCTGTGATGATAACCTATTGATTAGAATTTGATCAAAGGTGACAGATGTGATCCAAACAACAAAATATGAGGTCAAGTTATCTTTATCCACCCAATATTCACAACGAGAGATTGGCCCTACAGTATCTGATGTATTTAGGCTTGACCAACTGAAGCACCTTCAATTACTCCAAAAGACTGAGGTTTGGTAAAATACTGAAAGGCTTTTATTCGCTGTACAATACGACCTCCACAGTGAGTGTCTGCCCCCGGACTGATAGGGAGGGGCAAGGCGAACACTTTTATACAGGACTCTGTGGGAGGAGCCACAGGGGCAGTCAGCAGAGGGGTGTGTCCAGACAGGTAACCGAGTTACAACATATATACATGGTTTACCACACCAACCAAGCAGCAGAAAGACTCATTTAATTAGGAAGCAACTTGCAGAGTGACAGTTCTAAATAGACTACAGAACAATGCAGTAGATATGGTGCTTTGATTTGATTTGACGTAAACAACGCTTTTCACTGTATGTTTCGATGTGCATGTGACAAGTAAAGCTAATCTTTCTCTTTATCTGTGACAGAGCCTTTTCTCAATAGCAGTGAAGCCATTTAATTGTCAACTACACTTGGCACTTTGTCACTTCTAAGACTCTGATTGGTCTCCTACATACTTTAAGATCTGTCTTACTATTCATTATTAACAAGAACATGCCCCGAGCATGTTCTAAATTGCTGTAAATAACTCTTTTGAATAGTAAATATTTTGCATTTAGTGATTTCCTTAATAGCATGGATCACATAATGCCTTTAATTAATATTTCAGTCAGTTTTATTTTCTCTGTTACACGTTTGATGAATTTGCTAAAAGGTTTGTTGCTTTCTCAAATGGGATATTGGTGCACAGTTTAGGAACTCTGCCATGATCTGTGAAAGTAGGAGGGTTGGGCATGCGGCTAGCAGCCCCTCCCATAAAAAACAAGAGCTACTGAAATACCAATGGAAGCTCCAATAATCTCATCCCTGGGAGGGGAAGGATTTTTGTCTAAAAGACATATGATGAAAGGGGAAGCCACAAGGCCAATGAATCTTCTATTGGCCCAGGACAGAGAAATCTGATGAGCTGCTGTTGGGAGCCTAGGCCCCATTAGAAGAAGAAGTAGAAGCACATTTTAGGCAATGTAATTCCAATAAAGGCACTGCTCTGCTCTGAAACCACTCACTCGGTACTGCAAACACAAGAGACTGCAGATGCACAAATCTAGTGCAAAACACAAAATGCTGAACAAACTTAGCAGGCCAGGCAGCATTTATGGAAGGAAATAGGAAGTTTATGCTTCAAACTGAGATGCTACATTTGGACTGCAGTTGCTAGTCCAGAGGAAGGGTCTTGACCTGAAATGTTGACTGCTCACTTCCCTCCACAGATGCTGCCTGGCTTGCAGAGTCAGTCAGCATTGCTTCAGGTTTGGCATAGAATGTTACGTACATCAGAACATGGCACAACACCAGCACTATTAAACACACTAGTAAAGCAAATAGAGGGCCATGGGATTAGCTGAGGTCCCCCCTCCAGGACTAGTTTTTCCTTGGGCAGCAAGGACCAACCACAGGAAATATTCAAGACCATCAAGCTTTGGGAATTTTTCAAGTTTCAAGTTTAGTTATCAATCAACCATACATGAGTATATCCAAATGAAGCAGCATTCCTCTGGGGCAAGATGCAAAACACATTACCAATAGCGCACTGCACATTACATAGCACATAGCATCAATAGCACAAAGTGTTATAATTACCTAAAAACATACAGTCACAAAGAAAAAAAAGGAATAATAATATAGCCCAAGTCGCTGAAATGACCTGGTTCAGCTTGTACTTCCACTGAGCAAACACTGGAGAGCAGCACTGAGTGAACACTGGAGAGCAATACTGAGCGAACACTGGACAGCAGCACTGAGCGAACACTGGAGAGCAATACTGAGCGAACACTGGAGAGCAGCACTGAGCGAACACTGGAGAGCAGTACTGATGGGAGAGCCCCCACCAACCGAGTACAAAATCTAGCTACTCCAGCGTCTCCGTCACCAGTGACCATAGCCGGTAACTCCGAGGCACGAGAGACTTGTCCACGCAACAACTGAGGTAACACATCTCCCTTGCCATCGGTTCTGCCAATGAACCAGGAAGCTGGATTTGCAGTACTCTACTAATATCCAACAGGGTGTTGTGATCACAATGAAAACATCCAAAACAATCACTTGGCTCTTTTCTTGGACCGCACACCGTCTCGGCACAACAGTACGCGACAAATCCAGGCAATGAAATGGTAAGCAATAAGTCCAGTATCATTACTGTCAAGCAACTCTTTGATGAGCTACTCCTGCATTACTTGATGTTCCCAAGTGTAATCCTCTCACGTGGCTGGTAACGAATCAGGCTCGTTAGCTGTCTCTGACTAACACCCACATGAATCAGCAATGCATGGGTAATGGTGAGGCAGTTATTTTCAATAAACCGCACATGTCTAGGGTCAAATGATTTGTATTCAACGTAAACTGGAAAGTTGGAATGTTCCAGCAAAGGAAAGAAAATTATGACGAATGCTGTATAAACTCTGCCCCATGCAAAAATTCTCATTTTCAAGGAAATAACTTAATATACACCAGCATAAACTTAAAGTGGAAGGATATTTACAAATATTTCAAATTTAACAAAGAATTAACAGAAAAGGGCCTATTACAGTTAAACCAGTCTATAATGTACACATTAATGTTGGAGCTCATTGCAGCATAATTGTGCACTTCGCTTTTATTACTCATGGTGCTGAATCCCCATTCTGCGTGAAAGGCAACAGCCATGATTCAAACTCTTCTTGAAGCCCATGATGAACAAACTGGCTAACTCAGGAGTATTGGCCCTTCCTCTATGGAACCATTTGTCTGGACAAGGAATTTCTTCAACAACGTCTGTCCTTCAGGCAAGGTTCCACGTGTGTCTCCCACTGTGCTCCTCTCCGCACCTCACTTCTTCCCCCAACTCTGATTAAAGCCTCCCTCAAAAATCCCTATTTTCCTAGAAATTTGATGTTGCCAATCTCTCTCCAATGTCTCATGCATCCCATTGGACAGAATGTTACCAAGACAAACCCAACTGGCTGATACAACGTTCCTAAACTAATCAGATGACTCATTATTTTAACAGCAAACAAAATGCTGGACTGTCAAATTTGATTAACAGAATACAGTGTTTAAAAAAATCTGCAGAAAATAAAATACCCAACAGCATAACTGTAATAACACAATAAAACATGTTCTTAACAAGGGTACTACATTAATATCCAGCAGTGACTTGTGATCATATAAGAGACGTACAAGACGCATAAAACCACCTTTGATTAGACCCAGAGTGGTTGCTATATCCAAATGCACTGCTGTCTTACTGAAGAAAAGAAAACAAAACAATGATCTGTATTTGTAAAATGCAGCTTCTGGCCTATATGACACGTAGGAGTATTAAATTATGAGGAACGTAGATGGATCGATGCATGCAGTTGGGGAATCAAGAACTTTGTTGTGTATTTAATGGTTTAGCACCATTTGAGTAATAATGTAAATGTACTGTTTGATTAAGGTTTCATGTTGTTTAAATAACTCATTCTGAGTTATATGTAAAAGTACATAAATGGCATAAGTCATCATGCCACCACATCATTTGAGCATATCTCGCTAAAAATTAAAACCAAGTTAGACTCGTATTCCTGGCTCTGTGTTTTTGATTTCAATTAGTTTTTTTAAATGTTTTGGAGTTACAAAACATGATAGGTTTAAGGTTAGAGCAGGGAGATTTAATAGGAATGTGAGGTGAAACATTTCAATCAGAAGATGATCAACATTTGGAATGAACTGCCAGAGGAAGTGATTGAGGCAGACAATTTGACAAAAAGGTACTTGGTCAGGTTACTAAGTACTGTAGATAGGAAATATTTAGTAGATACATATTGGTCAAACACAGGCAAATAGGAATAGCTTAAATGGGAAACATGGTGTGCTGAAGGCCGTGTTTCTCTTGTAATATGACTATAACTTGCTTGCACATTGCAGCTAACAAGATAGTTTGTGAAGAGTAAGGTGAAGCTAAATTTTTGCAAGGAATATTCTTTGCTTTATTCCTAAATGATGCAATGGGCCCTGTTATATCCACTTGATATCGCAGTCTAACATTTTATCTCACAGGTAGCACCTCTGGCACTGCAGAACTCCCTCAGAATAATGCTCCCATGGGACTGCACTGGCATTGGCTGAGGTCTGGACTTCACTATTTGGGCCAAAGCTTGAAAACAATAGCCTTCTAGTCTAACAATGAAAATGCTCATAACTGAGGAAAATCCGAATGTAGGAGAAAGACAGCTTTGTATTCAATGTTAGTAGTTTTACTTGAGCACTCTGATATTATAGATGGTGATTGCATTATTGCATGTGAAACAAAGACCCACTCTGAAAATAGTTTTGATTTATATTCTGTATTTAATTTGCTGCTTTCACTCAAAATAGTGATACATTCACTGCAAAAAAAGAAAGGCTTGCATTTCAGTAAAGCATTTCATGTTGACCTTAAATGCTTGACTGTCAGAGAAATATACTTGAAGTGTAATGATGACTCGGAATGCAGCAGTCAATTTTGCACACAAAAAAATCTTGCATAAACAGCAGTGTAATAATGTAATAATCTAAATTAGATTGCTTGGGGAATAAATTTTGATCCTACGGATGTGAGAATTCCCCTCTTATTTGAAACAGGACAATATATTCCCTTACACCAAAGAGAGAAAATATAATGTCTTTCAATGTGATATCCTATTCAAACAAAAGGACTCATAACAACCCACATTGAATGAATTTGAGGTCTGTATAAAATGGATTAACATCATCCTTTGCAATGACAGATGAAGAAAACTTTTATCATAGGAAAACATTTTTAGTGTTCATTTGTTAATACTACAAACAATGTCAAATAGAAAAATTTGGCATGTATGACAACTAAGCACTTAAGAGGCAGATCTATGTTATGGAAACAGTCTATGGATATTTTTTGAAATCAGGTTTGAAGGGTAAGGAGAGAAGGATATTCAATTCATATCCAGTAATTACTTTATAACTCAGTGAGTTATTATGAGCTCTTTTTATTGGAGATTTGAACAGAAAATATGCACCGTTTGTGGAGGGCTAGAACACAAGTCTTTGCATTGCTACATCCAGCAATCTTTTATGTTGGTAATTTAAATGAAACATTACATGCATTCAATGAATGCATCGCCGACACCAGCCCACTCGCCATCATGGACACATATACAGAAAGGTGCCAGAAAAGGATCAGTAACATCATGAAGGATCCCACCCACCCTGCTAATAGACTGTTTGTCTCACCCCTATCAGGTGTGTAACATCCACACCACGACCACCAGACTCAAAAGCAGTTATTTTCCCAAGCAGTAAATTTGATCAACAGATCTCCCGACTAACACATTCCTCCACACCCCCCACCTTAACAAAGGTATCATTTCTTGTCAGAGTCACCTTATGTATAGACACTCCTGTGCCTAGAGTCACTTGATAGACATGCAAACTGGCTATGTATATAAGCTATCCTGTGTATTTATATTTATTGTTTTTTTATCATTGTGTGTTTTTTATCATATTGTGCTTTTCTTGGTGCTGCAGTGGATTAGGAGTAACAATCATTTTCATCTGCTTTACACTTGTGACTTGAAAATGACAATAAATAACTTTGAATCTTCAATTATAATAAATAATTGTGGCAGCCACCATATAGGCACAGGCAAGCAAAACGTCTAATCGGTAATATTGGACGAATGTCTGAGACTTGCATTTTTATTTACAAAGTGAAGTTCAGTGCATGCAGAGCCTCCTTAAATAATTAAATGGCAATCATTTTTATTTCCCTCCAGGGTGTCTTGCTAATGAAGCTGCTTGGGTTACCAGTTGTTGATGATTCTATTTCACTCTCATGCCCGGCTGACTGACTGATGTCTCAACACTAAGGTTTTAATTATTATGGCTGTGTGCTTATTGCAATCAGTCATCCCATCGTCATGTCATCTACAGAGGAAGACAGAGTGGGGCTGTCATTATCAGTTTCTGGCAACTGGTAGCTCTTCCTCAGCTTTAGAGACAGAACGTTGGACCGAGGTGGTTAGACCAGCGCATGAAACAATCCATTACTCTGTAAATCTGCAATTACTGCAAAGAAATAACACCCAAGGGAACTAAAGCTCCAGAGAATCCAGAAGTACTAATGGTTTCCAAAGAGCACTCAATCAAACAAACTCTTTCTTGATGAATGTACCAAACATTGACACGAAGAAGCAATGTTATCATTATTACTGCGACATAAGGTAGATGAACGTTGTCCAATTTATTAGCTACTTGCTACATATGGTTAATTGGAATCCTAGCTGTGATGTTATCCATTCTATATGAGTAAAAGAAATAGGACAAAGCAAACTACTGTTGAAAATATACTCAGTGGCTACTTTATTAGGTGCCTCATGTACCTAACATAGTGGCCACTGCGTGTATACTCATTATCTTCAGCTGCTGAAGCTTATCCACTTCAAGATTTGACATGTAGTGTGTTCAGAGATGCTCTTCTGCATGCCACTGTTATAACATGTAGTTATTCGAGTTACTGTTGCATCTCCGTCAGCTAGAGTCAGTCTCCCATGACCTCTCTTATTAACAAGACATTTTCATCCACAGAACTGCCCTTCGCTGAACTTATTTTTTCATTTCTCGCGCTATTCTCAGTAGATTTTAGAGACTGTTGTGTGCGAAAATACCAAGAGATCAGCAGTCTTTGAGATATTCAAACCACCCCCATCTGGCACCAACAATAATTCCACAGTCAAAGTCACTGAGATTACTTTTATTTCCCTATTCTAATGTTTGGTCCGAACCTCCTGACCATGTCTGCATGCTTTTATGCATTGAGTTGCTGCCAGATGATTGGCTGATTAGGTATTTGCATTAAAGAGCGGGTGTACAACTGTACCTAATGAAGTAGCCCCCATGCACATGTTTGTGTGATGTATCAGCACAGACTATGACTCTAGCATTTGGAATGAAAAGCTCGCATTTTTAATGACAGACATGAACCTATCAGGTTGGACAGTGCACTGTCACAGCAGAGAGAGCGACTGCCTTGCTTTGCCAGCAGTCTGGGATTGATCTTGAACTCTGATACCATCTGTGTGAAACTTGGAGCACAACCCTCAAACATCTGCGTTTGCAGAATTTGTCTTCTTTTGACATTGGTTGTCTGTCAGTCTTTGTTTATGTGTAAATCTTTTCATAAGTTATGTTCTTTTATTTTTCTGTAAATGCTGAAGTTCGGTGGGACTACAACCAGAGATCGAGGGTTAAGTGTGAAAGGTGCAAGGTTTAAGGGGAAAATGACGGGGAACTTTTTCACTCAGGGGGCTGTGACATAACGGAATGAGCTGCTAGCATAAATGATGCAAGTGAGCTTGATTTCCACGCTTGAGAAGTTTGGAGGGGTACATGGATGGTAGGGGTATGGAGGGTTATCGTCCCCGTGCAGGTTGATGGGAGTAAGCTGTTTAAGTGTTTTTGGCATGGACTAGATGGGCCAAAGAGCATGTTTGTTCATTGCACTTTTCCATAACTCTAACATGAAACTCAATGGTGACATAACAAGTTTACTTTGACTTTGACATGTGGGCATCCCATGAGTGTCCCCTCACATCCCAAAGATATGATGATAGATTAAGTAACTACTCTAAATTGAAATCAAAGATGGTGATGAATTGAAGGTAGGAGGGAGATTTAAAACATGATTGAGTGGTGCCACAATAACAACCTGTCACACAACTTGGTATTATCATATCAGCGGATCTGTCCTGGGAGCAAATAAATGCCAGTACAACATCATCTCTACTTTCTTCAGAATCAGAAACAGGTTTAATATTATTGGCATATATTGTGAAATTTGTTAACTTACTGACAGCAGTACAATGCAATACATAATATAGGAACAAAATTAGGTAAATCAATTACAGTAAATGTATATACATGTAGATTAAATATTGAAATTTAAAATAGTGCAAAAACAGAAATAATATAAAAAAGTGAGGGAGTATTCGTGGGTTCATTTAGCAGTTTGCACTCATTTGACATGTCACCAAGAACTTTGACAAATTTTTAGAGATACACAGTGGAAATTACACCACTAATGAAACATTTGTTCGCAGCAGCATCACTGGAGTATTTTGGGTTGAGACTCTTCATCCAGACTGAAATATAGAGGTGAGTGGAAGAGGTAGAGTAAGAGCTGACAAATGATAGGTGAATCCAGATGAGGCCACAAAGGACTGTAGGTGATGAATCTAAAAGAAAAAGAAGCCAAAATTCCAGGATAAAAGACCTTTCTTCAATCACAATATCAATGTTTTTCCCCAGAACACAATGAAAGTAAGTCTTCATTTCATTATCCTCAAACTCCAGCTCTGACATTAGATCAACAATTTGTCCTGATGATGCTGTTAAATGCAGAGTTCCCACAATATACTCTCAGTAGCCAGTTTAAGAGATACACCCGTTCCTTAACATAAATATCTAATCAGCCAATCATGTGGCAGCATCTCAATATATAAAAGAATGAAGATATGGTCAGGAGGTTCAGATTGTTGTTCAGATCAAACATCAAAATGGGGAAGAATATCATCTGGGTAACTTTGGCCATGGAATGATTGTTGGTGTCAGATGGGGTGGTTTGAGTATCTCAGAAATTGCTGATCTTCTTGAACCTGCATGCACAACAGTCTCTAGAGTTTACTGAAGAAACAAAAGAAACATCCAGTGAGTGGCAGTTCTGTGGGAGAAAACACCTTGTTAATGAGAGAGGTCAGAGTAAAATGGCCAGACTCTACAAGTTGACAGGAAGGTGACGCTGTCAAATAACCACACGTTACAACAGTGGTGTGCAGAAGAGCATCTCTGAATGCACAACACATTGAATCTTGAAGTGGATGGGCTACAGCAGCAGAAGACCACAACTCAGTGGTCAATTTATTAGATATTATGTGCGCATGTGCCGGTCGTGCATGCACCGGTTACAGTTGCTCTGCAGTTTCTTACTTTTAACCTTTTTAACTTAGTTATTTGTTGTTTTTTTTTCTCACGGTAACACGTGGAAGCTGCACCCTCTCTAACATGCTGGTGGACAGAGTTTTACTTGTTTTTTTAGCGCTGGAATTAGTTACATTTGGACACGTCTCGTTAGCGTGGCAGCAGGATGGCCGCATTGGCCGACCAATTGATGGCGCTCATGCCCGCCGGTTTAGCAAACAGAACAGCAGACATACCGGCTGAAATCTGGAGGAAAACACACAGAGGATGCAGAGGGGGATCAAAAAGGCAAGGGAAGAGGACCGGGTCGAGACAACCGAGGCTTTTGGAGAAGAGAAGTTATAAGCTGTGTCTCCCCTCTCTTATCATGGGAAATGTGAGATCGCTGGGGAATAAAATGGACGAACTGACTGCGCTTGTCAGGAGTCACAGAACATTTCAGGAGAGCAGTGTCATGTGCTTCACTGAGACATGGCTGCACGAGGACATACCCGATCAAAGCGTTTCCATAGAGGGCTTCCAGACCGTTCGAGCCGACCGGAATTGCACTGAGAGCGGTAAGCGTAAAGGAGGAGGGCTGGCGGTTCTGGTAAATAACAGATGGTGCAATTCTGGGCATATTACGATCAAGGAACGGGTCTGTAGCCCGGATATTGAACTTTTTGCTGTTGGACGCCGGCCATATTATTTGCCAAGGGAAATCTCGTATGCAATTGTGGTTGTTGTGTACATCCCTCCCTCTGCCAACCCCACGTCAACGTGTAACATCATTTGCCCTCATTTACCATCTCGGATGACTTCAACCAGGTTACCATGGCTAGAACACTGCCCAACTTCACGCAGTATGTGAGCTGTACAACCAGAGAGGAGAGGACTCTGGATTTGATGTACGCTAACGTTAAGGATGCATACAGCTCCTCTCCCCTGCCCCCACTGGGAAGGTCAGATCACAACCTGGTGCACCTAAAACCCTGCTACGTGCCTCTGGTGAAGAGTAAACCTGCAACCTCGAGGACAGTGAGGAAATGGTCGGAGGAGGCTTAAGAGGCGCTCCAGGGTTGTTTTGAGGTGACAGACTGGCAGACACTCTGTGAGCCACATAGAGAGGATATTGATGGGCTCACAGAGTGCATCACTGATTACATCAACTTCCGTGTGGACTGCAATGTTCCGACAAGAACTGTCCTTTGTTATTCAAATAACAAGCCCTGGGTGACAAAGGACATTAAGGACATCCTAAACGCTAAAAAGAAGGCATTTAGAGATGGAAATAGGGAGGAGCTGAGGGCAATACAGAGGGACCTGAAAGCCAGGGTCAGGGAGACTAAAGACAGGTACAGGAGGAAGCTTGAGTGGAAACTCCAGCAGAACAACATGAGAGAAGTCTGGAGGGGGATGAGGACCATCACTGGGTTCCGGCAAACTAGCAACAGAGGAGCGGAAGGCAGTGTGGACGGGGCCAATGAGCTTAACCTGTTCTTTAACAGATTTGACAGTGTGGCCCCTGTCCATCCCACATATGAGCCATCTGTTGTTGGCCCCCAACCAACACATATTCCACTCTCCCCTCCTACCCCTCCTCACAGTCCCCCACCCTGCTCTCATGACTATACCCCTTCCCCACACGAAACCACCATGGTGAGCTTCACAGCTCTACAGGTGAGAAGACAGCTGAAACGTCTCAACCCAAGCAAGGCTGCAGGACCGGATGGTGTCAGTACCAGGGTGCTCAAAGTCTGTGCCCCTCAGCTATGTGGAGTACTTCACCATGTATTCAACCTGAGCCTGAGGCTCTGGAGGGTTCCTCTACTGTGGAAGACGTCCTGCCTCGTCCCTGTGCCGAAGACGCCGCGCCCCAGTGGCCTCAATGACTACAGACCGGTGGCATTGACCTCCCACATCATGAAGACCCTGGAAAGACTTGTTCTGGAGCTGCTCCGTCCTATGGTCAGGCCACACTTAGATCCCCTCCAGTTCACCTACCAGCCCCGACTAGGAGTTGAGGATGCCATCGTCTACCTGCTGAACCGTGTCTATGTCCACCTGGACAAGCCAGCGAGCACTGTGAGGGTCATGTTTTTTGACTTCTCCAGTGTGTTCAACACCATCCACCCTGCTCTGCTGGGGGAGAAGCTGACAACGATGCAGGTGGATGCTTCCCTGGTGTCATGGATTCTTGATTACCTGACTGGCAGACCACAGTACGTGTGCTTGCAACACTGCGTGTCCGACAGAGTGATCAGCAGCAGTGGGGCTCCACAGGGGACTGTCTTGTCTCCCTTTCTCTTCACCATTTACACCTCGGACTTCAACTACTGCACAGAGTCTTGTCATCTTCAGAAGTTTTCGGATGACTCTGCCATAGTTGGATGCATCAGCAAGGGAGATGAGGCTGAGTACAGGGCTATGGTAGGAAACTTTGTCACATGGTGTGAGCAGAATTATCTGCAGCTTAATGTGAAAAAGACTAAGGAGCTGGTGGTAGACCTGAGGAGAGCTAAGGTATCGGTGACCCCTGTTTCCATCCAGGGGGTCAGTGTGGACATGGTGGAGGATTACAAATACCTGGGGATAGGAATTGACAATAAACTGGACTGGTCAAAGAACACTTAGGCTCCTATAAGACGGGTCAGAGCCGTCTCTATTTCCTGAGGAGACTGAGGTCCTTTAACATTTGCCGGACGATGCTGAGGATGTTCTACGAGTCTGTGGTTGCCAGTGCTATCATGTTTGCTGTTGTGTGCTGGGGCAGCAGGCTGAGGGTGGCAGACACCAACAGAATCAACAAACTCATTCGTAAGGCCAGTGATGTTTTGGGGATGGAACTGGACTCTCTGACGGTGGTGTCTGAAAAGGGGATGCTGTCCAAGTTGCATGCCATCTTGGTCAATGTCTCCCATCCACTACATAATGTACTGGTTGGGCACAGGAGTACATTCAGCCAGAGACTCATTCCACCGAGATGCAGCACAGAGCGTCATAGGAAGTCATTCCTGCCCGTGACCATCAAACTTTACAACTCCTCCCTTGGAAAGTCAGACATCCTGAGCCAATAGGTTGGTCCTCGACTTATTTCATAATTTACTGGCATAATTTACATATTATTATTTAACTATTTATGGTTTTATTACTATTTATTATTTATGGTGCAACTGTAACGAAAACCAATTTCCCCTGGGATTAATAAAGTATGACTATGACTATGACTAGATATAGAAGATACCACTGAGTGGCCACTGATTGTATTTCTGGACTATTTGAGGTTCAGGCTTCTGGTTAAATTGTGGTGATGTGAGCTACGCCAATTCTACTGCCCTCCTGTCTGTCAGTAAAACTCAGTTCAGAACAAGGATTGAACCTAAGATGTTTCTCAGCTTAATGGTTCTGTATCATTACCAGTCAGTGATGAAAGCACAGCAAAGCGATTGCCTTTTCTTTGTGACAGAGGGCAGATTGCTTGATTAAGCAGGTACTGAAAATGATTGCAAAGGTCTTGAAACCTTGGACAATAAATTGGCAATTGTGATGTTTGATCCAAACTCATTAACAACACTATTTTTACTGGCTGAAAAATCATTTCATCCTCTACCTCTCTGTTTTCTGTTGCAATAGTGAAAAGAGCTTTGTTGCATGGACAAATCCTGGTTGGAAAATTCTTCCACAAAGAGTAAGTTGACTTACCTTGTTTGTCTATTTATAAAACATACAGTTTTTATTTTCCCTTTACTATAGAGTAGGTTGGAGGGAGGAAAATAGCTTGTTTTGCTGCTGTAGCCCGTGCAGTTCTGCTGGGCATTGCGGGCATACGATGTTAGTGCTGGAATGTGTGGCGATGCCCCCAGAACACCTTTAAGTTGTGTTGGTTGTTAATACAAATGACACATTTCACTGTAGTTCCAAAGTACATACATATGATAAATGAGTCTGATTATGAATCTAAATCGGGCAAACCTCCCACGGAACTTCACATAAACATCATCAGAATGAAAAGGATATGGAATTATACAAATCCATCCTTGTTTGGTTCCATACTGAGAAGATGAGTTATAGAGTTTAGCGGACTCACTTTCGGCGACTCTGCAACTCGTTCTCGGTATTAGTCACTTACTTTTGTTTTATTTGAACAGCTTTCTTCTTTTGCACATTGGTTGTTCATCAGTCTTTGTGTGTAGTTTTTCATTAATTCTATTCTATTTCTTTATTCTACTGTAAATGCCTGCAAGAAAATGAATCTCAAGGTAGTATGGCGATGTTTAGACACATATACATATATACTGTAGCTAAGGTGGCTTTGATGAAAAAAACTCTTACAACAATGATCGGTGAGGCACAGAGAGATCTGTATTTACTGACAAGTACCGTCGTTGTTTAAACTGACAAGTATGCGAATCCACACACTAAGTAGCTGATGTGCACACCCGCTAAGTATCCCTGACTCTCCTGAATAGTGAAAGAATAGCAAAGGTATTACCCATGCAAAAGAGCTTACGCTGGCCAGGCTTTCCTCACAGCCCCCATTCCCTCACCATGTGTTTCACGCAGGGTTGTTCACGCTTGTATCTGCGATGGTTTTTTTCACAGTTACCGCTGCCAGCACACATGAAGCATCCACTTTTATATCCATTTATAGTCATAGTCATACTTTATTGATCCCAGGGGGAAATTGGTTTTCATTACAGTTGCACCATAAATAATAAATAGTAATAGAACCATAAATAGTTAAATAGTAATACATAAATTATGCCAGTAAATTATGAAATAAGTCCAGGACCAGCCTATCGGCTCAGGGTGTCTGACCCTCCAAGGGAGGAGTTGTAAAGTTTGATGGCCACAGGCAGGAATGACTTCCTATGACGCTCTGTGCTGCATCTCGGTGGAATGAGTCTCTGGCTGAATGTACTCCTGTGCCCACCCAGTACATTATGTAGTGGATGGGAGACATTGACCAAGATGGCATGCAACTTAGACAGTACCCTCTTTTCAGACACCACCGACAGAGAGTCCAGTTCCATTCCCACAACATCACTGGCCTTACGGATGAGTTTGTTGATTCTGTTGGTGTCTGCTACCCTTAGCCTGCTGCCCCAGTACACAACGGCAAACATGATCGCACTGGCCACCACAGACTCATTGAATTGATTTCTTATGAATTCAAATATTGCATTCCAGTGTCATTGGCCACAGGTCATGTGCCTGACCTTTAACACCTTGTTATTGGCTCTGCTCCAAGATATCATCCATTTATTGGTCTTTTCCCGTTGTAACAGTCGATAATTAGTGGCTCTTTGCTCTCAATCAGCAATGATCTCCGGTTACTCCAGACAGGCACCAATCCCAACATTCACAAACCTGCATATTATATCCAACCAAAGGACATCTCACAAATAGCTTCTTATTTGGAAATGATCTCCAGTCCAACAGATTACCTGAAGTATCATTGTGTCTTCTTTAAAACATTGATCAAGCCCAGCATGTCAAGCTCACAAAGTAGAGGATAGACTGTCTTCAGAAAATGGCAGCCTCTATCCCCAAGCACATGGCAAGATTAAAGACAATTAGTCTATCTGCTTCCACTGTCTTTAATTCATTTGCATTCACTGACTTGTAGACTATTGTTCTTTTTGGCCAATATCTTAGACTTTTACATGGTACTGCAGTAATTTTATGCATTGTACTGTACTGCTGCCACAAAAAAATCAAATTTTGTAACGTATGTGAGTGATGATAAACCCGATTCTGATACGGGTCTCTATTGTAGACTGAGAGTGGGAAGGGGACAGGGAGAAGGGAATCATGGTTGGGAAAGGAGGAAGGGAGAGGGAAGGGAGTAGGAAGCACCAGAGAGACATTCTGTTATGATCAATAAACCAATTGTTTGGAATCAAATGACTTTGCTTGATGTTTCGGGGTTGGGCGTGTCTGCACTCACACCACCCTCTACCCCGGCACTTCCTTTCTGCTATCTGTCCTACACCCCTCCCACGACGCTCCATCCCCACCATTCCCAACATCATTTGCTCCTGTCAGATTTACAAACTCACTCTCTCCTCCATGTTGATGTATGCATTACTGTGCCAAAGCATCCTAACTATATATATGTTACTAAGACGATTGCACAGTGCTGTATATGGTGACTTTGATAATAACTTTATTTTGAACCTTGACCTTTGTTCTGTTCCATCATTTCAAACCCTTTATTGCCTCCATCTATCATCTCCCAGCTTCTGTCAATATATCCACTCTTCTCTCTTCCATCTTCCAATCAGTCCTTCTCATCTGGATCCACCTATCACTTCCAAGTATATATTTCATCTGACAATGACACAATCTGTGAGAGAAGTCAGTAGACTGAGCACTCTCTGTGGAGGAAAGGAACTGTTGACATTTTGAATGGAAAACCTGCACATACCATGTTGATTTCATTTTTTTTTCTGTAAATGCTGAGTAACACACTGAGTTCCTCCAGTATTTTGGCTGTTGCTTCAGATTCCAGCATCTGCAATGTCTTGTGTCTCCTGTTTATATTTCATTTAGACTTGTTTTTCCTTCTAAGTTTTCTTTCAGTATGTTTACCCCCTCCAAATTTCATGTTCTTTCCGTTAAATACCACATCAGTTTCATTCAAGTATTTTTTTTGTATCAAGACGTTCACAAAAGAATTCATTTGGAAGTTTACGCACCTTCTGCAGAATGTTATCATGTTTAGAATGTTTGGTTGCCTGCAGTTTCTTTGGCTCTCCTTTTGTTTTTTTTATATTGAAGGAAACAGCTTCGTCATTTGTTTCATTATATTTGGCATTTTTCCTACCTTTGTTTTCCAATGTTCTCTTTTGAATTTCATGTAGGCACTGAAGACTTGGCTATCCTGGAATCTGGAGCAACCAGCAAAATGCTGGAGGAAATCACTGGATTAGTTAGTATCTGTGGCGGGAAATGGACGGTAAATGTTTTGGTTTGAGGAATGTTCAGCTGGACTGAATGATTGAGGGGAGACAACCAGTATTGAAAGATGAAATGAAGGGGTGGAGCAAGAACTGGCAGGTGACTCAGATACAATTTCATGTATATATTTTCTACACTTTTCTTGGCCCTCTGTTTTTTTGTAAGCTCTGAGCACTTGCCAGATGCTTCTTTTTGTCTCTCATCCTTTGTACAGTATAAGGGGTTCTCACTGTTTTTGTGAAATCATCCTTACTCTAAACCGCTTGAGTTTCTTCCCTAGGTTTTAAAGGCCAAGACCTCAAATGTGGATAAAAGCCATGTTCTACCAGTCTGTAGTAATCAATAGCTTCCTATCTACCTACTACAGACATCTCAAAGTGTGCGAGCGCTAAGAGTAATCCTGTATTTACAAGATCCACTTAGATCTGCTGGTGGGTTAGGTGAATTATCATTAATGTTATCTCCCAGCTAACATCCCTAGCACTGAAGCCAAAATCAATTTCAAGATAGATCTTGAATGGTCAGTTCGTGACATTTGCACACCCAACGTCAGACTCCCAAAATAGAGATATTATTTCCAGTTCTGGTAACAGACTTCCTTTTGGGCAGGAGAAATGATTCAAAGATGTTTTCAAAGCTTTCTAGCACAATGTGTAATGCTCCCATAATTTATGCAAATTCCCTGGCCATTGATTATTTCAAGTGGAACAGCAGCATTTTGATTAGAGTTACTGAGACATAGACTTGCACAGCAGTCAAATGAACCCTTTCAACCAATTGATCAACACTATCCAAGATCTGTCTTCTAAACTAGTATGAGCATCTGGCCCATAACTTTATATCTTCCTTGTTGATGTAACTGCCCAACTATTCTTTAAAAGTTGTTATTATACCTGCCTTAACTACTTTCTCCAGCCGCTTGTTCCACTTACATACCAACTGTTTGTGTAAAAACGTTGCCTCTCAAGTTCCTATTAAATCTTCACATGCTCACCTTGGGAGGCGGGAGGAGGGAGAGAGCAGCGTGCCACGCATGCGCAGTCCTGTGAAAATGATATCGTATCCATTAAACAGGGGCCGTGGGCAATTCTGATTTGATGGAGACAGATGTGAAAGCACAGAGGAACATCTGGAGAAATTTCTGAAACGCCCGTTCGCTGCTGTTGTTACTGCGCGATCGAGAATCTTCCGGAGGGAAGGCCTCAAAATCCCCCGCTTTGCCTGCTGTTGGCAACCGAGATTGAGGTCGAATTGTTCGGATAGAGATGGTGCTTGGTACTCGGTGTCAGAAAGCTGATCAGAGCTCGAAGTCTTCGGATGACGCAGAGTCGGACTGTGGTCGGGCATGGCAGGGAGAGATTTTCTTCCTTCTCCCGTCTGCGTGAGATGTGGGACATTTGAGAGACTTTGAACTTTTTACTGTGCCCATGGACTGTTCTTCATCGAGTTATGGTATTGTTGCACTGTTGTAACTGTATGTTATAATTATGTGGTTATGTTAGTTTTTTCAGTCTTGGTCTGTCCTGTGTTTTGTGATATCACACCGGAGAAATATTGTATCATTTCTTAATGCATGCATTACTAAGTTACAATAAAAGAGGACTGTGTGTCTTCATAATAATCTAAATCTATGTCCTCGTGTTCTCAATTACTGACAACAGCTTTGTAAAGATTTTCTGCACTCTTTCTTGCCTAATAATATTTTTTCTATAACAAGGTAACCAAAACTGAATATAATACTCCATGTGAAGACTGACCAAGGTCTTGTCCAACTGCACCGTGACTTTATCCTCAGTGTCCTGACTGATGAAGTCTTCTTCAGCACTCTGTATACCTGTGACTCTACTTTCAGGGAACCATGTACTAGTACTCTACTGTGCAACAATACTCCCCAGAGCGCTACTGTTCATTGTGAAAGTACCTTGATTTGGCTTTCCAAAATGCAACACCTTGCACTTTCTGAATTCAAGTTTGTTCATTGTCACTCAATTGTACACATGTATACTGCCAAATGAAACATCATTTCCCTGGATCAAGGAGCACAATGCAGTGCATATACTGTACTTTATATACATAACACTTAAAGTAATATTACCACAAATAAATTAACAAAAAATAAGGTGCATTTACGACACAAGTTTAAAAAGTGTACAGTATAATGTTACTGGTGCTTCATACATAATGAGACCTAGGTGGTGGCAGGGAGTTCCATAGTTCTGTTGTAGGGAAAAATGAAGTTAAACTGAAAAGAGTGCAGAAAAGATTTATTAAGATGTTGCCAGAATGGGAGGCACCAAATTACAGGGAGAGGTTGGCCAGTCTAGATCTTTATGTCTTGGAAAGATGGAGAATGACGAGCAACCTTGAAGAATTATGAGAGGCATAGATTAAGGTGGTAGCCTAGATCCAGGGTAGAGGAGTCCAAAACTAGAGGGCATGTTAAGTGTGAGAGGAAAAGATTTAAAATGGACCTGTTGGGCAAATTCTTCACAACACTGTAGAAAAATAATGAGCTGCTGATACCGTATTTCAGTTGATTGTAACTGTGCAGATTATAAGTTGCCTTTTTTCACATTTTCTTATCTGAAGGGCAAGATCCTTCCATTCAAGAAGCTCTGCAAATATTGAAATTTACAAGCAAAGTCACAATTTAAATATTTTTTAAAGGTTCGGAAATGTAACCTTTAACAAAGGATTCAGCAGATGCTGGAAATCCAGAGCAACAGACATAGAACGCTAACGGATCTCAGCAGGTCAGGCAGCATCTATGGTAAACAGTCGACATTTTGGGCTGGGACCCTTCATTAGTTTTACTTCTTCTTGGTTAACCAGAACTAAGAATTCTTTAATTTTATCTGATGCTCAACCTGCTAAGTGCCTGTGAAGTCACTTTTAGTTGAAAGTTCAAGTTCAAGGTCAAGTTTAATTGTCATTCAATCATGTATGAATACCCACAAACACAGCCAAATGAAGCAGCTCTCCTCTAGGAGCAAGGTGAAAAACACAGTACCAACAGTTATATACAGCACAAAGATCGAATAGGATAACAGTGAACATATAGTCACACAAAAAGTAATAATCTAGCCCAAGTCCCTGAGTGTCATACCCTGTAGATTGTTGGTAGAAGGATCTTGTTAGAAGCACAACCCCGATCATCACATTTTAGTACATCTGCAGGTGAGTGAAATCTGGATTGTGTTCCATTGAGTGAAATCTGGCGCGCAGCACCAATGGGAGTGGCCAGCCTCCAACCCAGTATGGATCCAAAGTGCCTGCTGTGCCTTCAGCATTTCTCCTCTGGGAAGCTGTAACAGGCGACAGTCTTGTCCACACTACGGAAGCTACACAGCCTCATTCCCACCCCACACCCCACCGCTGGTCTTGCCAGTGAACTGGACTTGCAGTATTCAACATTCCCAACGTCCAACAGGGTCTTGCAATCACAAGATAAACATCCAAGGCAATCACTGACTCTTTTTGTTAGACTGCACATTGCCTCTGTGCACCGGCTACCATACTATCCTATAACAACCGGCATCATGGTCTGCACTAAGTCCACCTCCTCTGCTATCAAGCAGCTCACAAATGGGGTAGATCTAGAGTACTTAATGTTCTTTTTAACCAGCAATGACTTGCAACTGTAAAAAAGATGTAAAAGATGAACAATTACATCCTTAGTTGGATCCAAAGTGGCCACTGCGACCATGCGCACCACCATTTAACCAGATTAGAGTCATAGAGCAAAACAGTATGTTGAGTGTATGGAATAAACAGCCAACGCAAGTGATTGAAGAGGGAACAATAGTATTATCTCAGAAGCACTTGAATAGGTACACAGAGGGACAGGCTTGGAGGTGTATAGGCCAAATGCAGAACATTGGGACCAGCTGAGGAAGCACCATGATCTGCTTAGACTGGTCAGGTGGAAAGGCCTGCCTCCTGGCTGCATTGCTCAGTGACTCTGAGACTCTGAACTCAAACCTCTTGTGACTTGGCTTGTAAATATCAACACTTGTACCATGTTCTTGAACAGAAGGACTTTGACCTAGTGAAAAGAACACAGGAAAAGAATGTGAGAAAAAGCAAATTTTTATTGGTTCAGAATCTGCGCAAATTTGTTCAGCCAAAATATCCTGTTGTCATCAGCAGTTCACTATCCTTCCACAGAGTGTGCTGTTCTCCAGGACAATAAATGAACTGACAATGGGTCACGTTAGTCTCGCTGTATAGTCTCGCTGTATAAAATGTCTGACTACATGGCTTATTATGCAATTAACTATTAAATTGTACATCTAGAAATTATTTACTAAGTAACTAAGCCTTAATTCATATTTAATAGCTATATTTGCTTTAAAATTGATTTTTATCTATGTGGATAATCATTCCCTTATATAGTTATTTTTAAATTCTATGATATATAGTAAAAACATATCTTCTTTAAATAATTAAAATTTTTGTTTACGATATCCAGAGCAGAAACACACATGCTCTCTTTCTTTCCTTCACTCTGCCTCTCTCTCACACTCTCTGACCCCTTCAGTCTCTTTCTCTTTTGCTCATCCACACACACGCAAACACACAAACACTGAAGGAACTGAGGAGGTCAGGCAGCATCTATGGAGAGAAATGTACAGTTGACGTTTTGGGCTGAGACCCTTCATTGGGAATTCTCATCATTTTCACTTCTTCTTGGCTAACCAGAATTGAGAATTCTTTCATGTTACATGTTGTACAACCTGCTAAATGTCATCACTGTTCCTGGGTGTCAGTGCTTCTCTTTACTGTAGTAGCCCTCACGTCGTTCTTTGTGATGAATTTTCCTCAAAGTCATTGTTGCACATCATTGCTTTGCTAGTAAATACAAGTTCTGTTCAATATTCCGTAGAATGTTCTGTCCATAGTGAGCAGCATATTGGCTTTCAAAACACACTGCAGAAGGTCCAAAAATAAAAGCAGGTGTCTAAGAATGCATTGGTTTTAATCAATGATCAATCATTGATTTTAAAAGGCATGACAAATTATTATTGTCAACGATAATCACTATTATTGATCTAGGCAAGTGACAAGGGTTCAACCAATGAGACCGTGTGGCTGGGCACAGCGTAAACACATTCTCCAGACTATCCAATTACACGACTATTATTGGCAGAAATTCAGATGGTGATGAGGAGGCATACAGGAGTGAGATAGGTCAGCTGGTTGAGTGGAGTCGCAACAATAAATCAAATCAAATCAAGTTTAATTGTCATTCAAACCATGCACAGATACAGCCGAATGATACAGCGTTTCTCTGGGACCAAAGTGCCAGAGTTTCTCTGGGACCATACACACACATTCAAAAGAATGAGAAAGGGAAAAAGGAACCTAGCCATGCGAGAAAGTAGATTTTTAGACCAAGTTCCTGAGTGACCAGCAAATTGATGCTTCCAGTCAGTACAGCCTGTAATTCCATCAATCAAACACTGGAGGGCAGCATCAATGGGAAAGGCCACCCCCAACTGAGCTTGGATGCTACTCTACAATCAAGCCCAAGAACTGAAGCCTACTCCTAGCTTTAGTCAAGGCGACGCTGCTGCCTTGCGACCTGTCTCACCACCAAACAAGGGAAGCAGGCCACACACACAAAATGTTGAAGGAACTCAGTAGGCCAGGCAGCATCTATCGAAAAGAGTACAGTTGACGTTTCAGGCAGAGATTGTTCACAAAGACTAGAGAAAAAATGCTGAGCAGTAGACTTAGAAGGTGTGGGGAGAGGTGAGAGAAACAAGTTGACAGGTGAAATCTGAAGAGGGAGGGATGGAAGCTGATTGGTGAAAGAGATACAGGGCTGGAGAAGGGGGAATCTGATCAGCTCTTCTGAACTCAATCCAGCTTCTCTCTGAGGCCCAGTTCAAATGCCCCGGCCTGATGTCCCCTCTCGAGTCCCCTGGTCTGACGGCCCTACTCGAACCAATGTGCTGGTTTGACCTCCCCAGCCCTACGGGCTGACTAGCCTTTTCAAAACCGCCAGCCGACTACTTCAAACAATGAGCAGCTCTCTGATGCGATGGACCTGCTGTACAGGTAGTTATTGTTGTAAAGGCTGGTCTTACTACCTATAAAAACACATTTAACAAGGAAAAAAGCTCCTTCAGTTGGCCTCCGAGAGGCCGCCGCAAGTATACGCACTGCCAGCTTACCAGAACAGCCTAGCACTTCAGGAAGAGGAAGTCAAGGGAACACACACCAGTCCTTATCGAGGTGTCAATTGTGGAAAGAGTGAGCAACTTTAAGTTCCTGGGTGTCTGCATCTTTGAGGATCTATGCTGGGCCCATCATATTGATGCAGTTTCCAAGAAGGAACAGAAGTAGCTATGTTTCATTCAGAGTTTGATGAGATTTGGTATGCCAGAAAAGGTTCTGGAAAAATCTTTACAGATGAAATGTGGAGAGCATTCTAACTGGTTGCATCGCCATGCATCACGGAGGGGCCACAACTCCATTCCAGATGCTCCGTTCAGAAAAAGCTGCAGAAAGTTATACACTCACCCAGCTCTATCATGGGCACTAGCCTCCCCAGCCTCAAGGAAACTTTCTTCATAAACAGGTGCCTCAAAAAGGAAGCATCCATCATTAAGGACACCCACTCCCCAGGACATGCCCGCCTCGCATTACTACCACCTTCTTCAATCTCCATTAGTCTCAAAGAAAGCCTCTATTAACATAACATTCAAAATGTATAATTTTTCCTCTGGTGGAACAATAGATTTCGAATATTATGTTAATGTCTGTGTCGGAGATTGCGTAACAGCATTGTACTGTATACCTACACAGATAATAGGTCAGGTCACTCGTCTGCGTGCTACTGGTACCATGTAACCCAGTACTACCTGTCGCATGGTCGGGTGGTCGGCGACTAAACCGGCTCCCCCACCAGGCTTGCCTGGTGAGGAGGGTGGCTAGACACCCTGCAGGACAATAAACAAGACGGGTCAAAAGGCGGATGAACCCTCTCGTAGGGTCAAAGGCCATCTAGCAAACACGTGCCGTGAAGCGCGGAAAGGGCATCTCTTGCATCGAAGCTTGGTCTGGCCATTCACTGCAACAGAACTTCCCCCAGCTGTCTTGGACCCGACCATGCCGCTGGATCTGGGAGGGGATGTCAAGAGGGTGGGTCTGGACCTGTGCAACCCCCGACTCACCTAAAATCCACTCACGCACACGCTGTTCTGAAAGGAACTATCATCATCCTATGGGATGGTTAGCCAGAGAGAGAGAGAGAGAGAGAGAGAGAGAGAGAGAGATCTACACAGAATACATCTCTGACCAATGTCACCTTGTTGTTGTGGAGAGATTTGTGAGTCCTGAGATCCTGAAAGTGATGCCATTTGGAACGTAATTACTTCCAGTAGGTAGGTATGGTAGGGTCACCCATGGTGGTAAGGTCAAAGGGGAGGTTCCAGTTTAAACGTGGAGATGGAGATAGTGGAAAATGATGACACATCACAACATCAGCGAAGGTGGAAGGATCCTCCAGCAGTGAAGGGTCTACAGCTGTTGTACATGGCATACCACTGGACCCTGACCACAATCTGTCAAGTGCTGTGTGGAGGCTGCCGTGCATCAGCCTCCACACGTTCAACGAAGTCAAGCACAGGCATTCTCCATTAAGGGAATAAGCCCTGAGGAGAACATCGTACTCGACTCGAGTAATCACACAATTACCACTACTACTATGCAGTCTGATTACACCACAATGCAAACAATTTACTTGATATAGTTAACCAGTTAGTTAACAAGATATCGTGCAGAATAGAACTTTCTGGTCTTCCCAGTCACGCTGCCCAGCAATTCATGAATTTAATCCTAGCCTAATCACAGGACAATTTTACAATGACCAATTAACTTCCCCATCAGTATGTCTTTAGACTGCGGGAGGAAATCGGAGAAAATCCATGGGGTCATGTATACTTCAGGTAGTGGTAGGAATTGAACCCGGACCTCTAGTACTGCTAAGTTGTTGTGCTAACCACTATGCTACTGTGGCACCCATTTATTACATTGTTGGATTTTAATTTGTAAGGATTTAAGGTTGGAAACCACTCTGTTAAATTCCCTGTAAAAGACTCCAATATCGGAGCCCCGCTAGAATGTCTGAACGCAACAGGAAGCAAAGCTGAAGACATACTGGTAATACCAATTATGGAAAGCTTTACTTGCTCAAGCTCTGAAACTCATTGGTCCTGCACAAGACTAAAGTGCAACCTTTCAGTTATTAATTTTTAATTGATTTTCATATTTCTCATCAACCGGAATTGACAGAGTTGCCTAAACCAGCAGTCTTAGCTGTCAAATCTACTAGTTTTGAGAATCTGTTTCCAGTCACCCTTTGAAGAGAGAATTTGAACTCCACATGTATTATGTCTTAATTGCACTTTATAGTTATGTGCCTGATCTATGAATTTATCCACAGCACTGCCCTTCATAATGGGAGGCTGCAATAGCTGCATTAAATTGCAATTCAAAATATCAGATGGCCTTTTGTCATTAATTTCCTTGTTGCCAGAGAAATAGGGAAGAGAGAGAGAGGAGAGAGAGAAAGGAAGAGAGAGGTACAAAGAGAGAGGGAGGGAGAGAGAGAGAGAGAGAGAGAGAGAGAAAGAGGGAGAGGGAAAGGGAGAGAGAAGAGAGAGAGAAAGGGAGAGAGAGAGGAGAGAGAAAGGGAGAGAGAGAGAGAAAGAGAGACAGAGGGAGAGAGGGAGCAAGAGGGAGAGAGAAAAGGAGAAAATGAGAGAGAGAGAGAGAAAGGAAGAGTGATAAGCAGAGAAAGAGAGAGAGAGAAATGCTTGCATGTACAAGTACTTAAAATAGAATGCAGACAATTGAAACACCACTCATCCTTCCTTGGTCTCCTTGTCAGAATGAGGTCCATTATCACTGCCAGCACACACTCGGCAGGCCGGGCAGCAGCTATGGGAAGGAGTCATCAGTCGATGTTTCAGGCTGAGACCCTTCTTCAGGATTGAAAAGGAAGGAGAGCAGTCAGAGTAAGACAGTGGGTACAGGAGAGGACGAAGTACAAGGTGACAAATGATAGGTGAGACTGGGTGAGGGGAAGTAGAACTGAAGTGGGGGGCCACCGGTAGATCCCACTTTTTGTGGTGGACGGAGCAGAGGTGCTGGGCGAAGCAGTCAATCTACGTTGGGTCTCACCGATATACAGGAGGCTACGCCGGGAGCACTGGAGGCAGTAGATGACCCCAACAGATTCACAAGCAAAGTGTCGCCTCCCCTGGAAGGACAGATTGGGGCCTTGAATAGTAGTGAGGGAGGAGGCTTTAAGGAAGGTGTGGCACTTGTTTGGCTTGCAAGGATAAATTCTGGAAGGGACATCAGTGGGAAGGGACGAGTGGACAAGGGAGTTGCGTAGGGAGTGCTCCCTGAGAAAAGCAGTTAGTGGTGGAAAGGGAAAGAATGCTTGCTGGTGGTCCAATTGGAGATGGTGGAAGTTATGAGGAATCATATGCGGGACACAGAGGCTAGTGGGGTGGTAGGTGAGATCAAGAGGAACCCTATCCTTGGTATGGCAGCAGAAGATGGGGTAGGTGCAGATCTGCACAAAATGAAAGAGATGCGGGTGAGGGCAGCCTAGATGGTGGAGGAAGGGAAACTCCTTTCTTTGAAGAAGAGCATCTTATTTGTTCTGGAATGAAAAGCCATATGCTGCGAGCAGGTACAGCACAGGTGAAGGAACTGAGAGAAGGGGATGGCATTTTTACAAAAGGCAGGGTGGGAAGAGGTATAGTCCAGATAGCTGTGTGAATCAGTGGGTTTATAAAAGATATAGTAGATCGACTGTCTCCAGAAATTGGAGGTAGAGAGATTGAGAAAATGGAGAGTGTTGTCAGAAATGGACCAAGTAAATTTGAACACAGGGTGGAAGTTAGACGCAAAGTTGATGAAATTCACAAGTTCAGCCTGGATGCAGGAACCAGCACCAATGCAGTCGGTGACGTGTGTAAGAACAGATGGGGAGCGATGCTGGTGTAACCTTGAACATGGACTTCTCCATGTAGCCTATGAAAAGGCAGGCATAGCTGGGACCCATGTGAGTGCCCATGGCTACACCTTTGGTTTGAAGGAAGCGGGAGGAGCTGAAGGAGAAATTATTGAGGTTGAGGACCCATTCTGCCTGGTGGCAGAGAGTTGTGTTGGAGGGGAACTGGTTGGGTCAGTTGTCTAGCTAGAAGCGGAGAGCTTTGAGGCCTTCCTGATGGAAGATGGAGGTGCATAGGGACTGGACATCCATAGTGAAAATGAGATGATTGGGGCCAGGGAACTTAAAGCCATTGAAAATATCAAAAGTGTGTGTAGTGTCATGGATGTAGGTGGGAAAGGGACTGAATTAGGGGGAATAAAACAGAGTTGAGCTATACCATCACAAGTTCAGTGGTGCAGGAGCAGGCAGAAACAATGGGTCTACCTGGATAGTCAGGTTTATAGATCTTGGGTAGGAAGTAAAAACGGGAGGTTTGGGGTAAAGGAACTATGAGGTTGGTGGCAGTGGATGGGAGATCCCAAGAGTTGATAAGGTTGGTGAAGGTGTGGGAGAGAATGGCATGGTTTTCCTTAGTGAGGTCTTGTTCAAGAGGTAAGTAAGAGGAGGTGTCTGAGATTTGCCGCCTGGTCTCAGTAAGGTAGAGGTCAGTTCACCAGACTACAACAGCACCCCCCTTATCTGCGGGTTTGATGGTGGGGTTGGGATTAGTGTGGAGAGAGCAGAGAGCAACAGGTTCAGAGGGAGTGAGGTCAGAACTAGAGAGAGAAATGTTAAAGTCGAGACTGTCGATGTCTCATCGGTATTTAGTGATAACAAGATCTAGAACAGGCAGAAGGCCAGAGCGGGGTGCTCAGGAAGAGGAAGAAGGTTGAAGATGGGAGAAAGGGTCATCCGTGCGGGTTGGAGAATCCTTGCCAAAGATGTAGGCATGGAGAAGAAGGCGATGGAAGAAGGGCTCAATGTCATGGCAGGCGTGGTGACATATGTTGTGAAATTGGTTATTTGTGGCCACATGTTTTTCAAGATATTACTATGTTACAATACAAACTAAAATAAATAAATAATACAAAAGAGGAAGAGTGGGGTAGTTTTCATGAAATTTTCAAAAATATGATGGCAAAGGGGAAGAAGCTGCTCTTAACATGTATGAGTGTTTGTTTCATGAGTGTCCCTCCTCACTGATAATAGGAATAAGAAGGGGACATGTCCGAGGTGCCAGGGGACATTTTCATGGGACACTTCCTTTCTGAAGATGGGCTCGATAGTGGGGATGCTCGTGCCCGTGATGGAGTTGGTTGAGTGTACAATCCTTTGCAACCTCTTTTGATCCTGTGAATTGGAGCCCTCATACCAGGCGGTGATGCAACCAATCAGAATGCTCTCCATGATAGACATTTGCTGCAATGACATTGAGATCTTTATTTAATACATTCTCTCCATTGCTTAAGAAGATTTAAATTTCTTCCCCTCAATCATCCCTTTGGCTACTCGGTCCAATGAAACTTACATTCAGATTACAGTTATATTTTCATAAAATAGCTTGAGATCCTAACTATAATAAGGCAACACTCTAAGTGCAATTTCTCTATGATAGATTGAGACTAAATATTTCAAAAGGTTTCAATGCTTGTTTCAGAAACATCAATTCTATGGTAACGAAAGAACTTAAATAATTAAAGACATATTCCTTTCCCCCAATATCACAGCTACTTTTGGACTATTTACAGTACTGGCTCAGTTATAATTTCCCTCAATCACTCCTTACAGAGGCAAGTTTCATGTGCCAACTGTTCCCTGAATAAAGATGCTCTCTGGATTTTCCAGTTGCATTTATGAATGGCTGTCCATCTTTTTCCTGAAACACTCTGCTTTTGAAATTCACAAGTTAACATCTTCATCAAATGACAAGCTCCATTATTATCTAAAGGCTTCTATTAAGTCACTCCACCGCCTGTGAGAGAAAGAACTTCTGTTTTCTTATTCTTCCTGAATGTAAATGAACTTCTCTAGAGTTGTTAGCATGATAATGTCGGATTTCATGGTTGTTTTGAATCAGATTTAGATTTTTAAAGACAAACAAAAATGAACAGGAATAGACCGTAAGGTCCCTCAACTCTGTTACAGAATTCAGTAAGATTGTAGTGACTTCTCTATTTGACTTGATTTCCCTACTGTCTAAATATCAGTCTATCTCAGCATTACGTTCAATGATCCAGCTTTTTGGGATAGACAATTGAATGGGTCACGAGCCTCTGGGAGATGGAGTAGTCCTCATCTCCAGGTTAAATGAGTCAGTTCATATTTTGAGATAACCTCCACCTGTACCAGATCCTGTCAAATACCCTCAGAGTCTTATATGTTGCAATGAAATCATCTCTTTTGAGGCACCACAGTAGCGTAGTGGTGAGCGAGACACTAATTCAGCTTGCGGCGTTCCGGAATTTGAAGTTCAATTCCGACTGCATCTGTAAGGAGTTTGTATGGTACGGTCTCCTTGTGTGACCACGCGGGTTTACTCCAGGTGTTCCAGTTTCATCCCACAATGCAAACATGTACTGTTTAGTAGGTTATTCAGTCATTATTAATTGTCCAGTGATAAGCCTAGGGGTAAATAGGTAGGTTGCTGGCTGGTGTGGTTCATTCGGCTGGAAGGGTTTGAATCTCATGTTTCGAATCCCGTTGTAGGATTTTGTAAGTAAAATGGAAAAGTTATTTTATGTGCTTAACAAAATGTGCAGCACTTTACTTCCATTACGAATTTCATGTCACATGTCGGTGATTTTTATTTTATTCTCTCTCTTAATGTATAAATGTAGGATTGGTTGGCAGTTGTTGATTAAAGATTACCTATTAGCTTTATTTATCAGATGTACACCAAAACTTACAGTGAAATGCATTGTTTGTGTCAAATCAAATCAGTGAGGATTGTACTGGACTGGAAGATTGACAAGCAATGCCACACGTTCAGCGCCAATGTAGCATGCCTACAACTCAGTAACCATATCTGTACATCTCTTTTTTTTTGTAATTTGGGGTGAACTAGCACACCTTGAGGAAACCCACGTGGTCACAAGGGGAAATATACAACCTTCTTACAGTCAGTGGTGGGGTCTTACAGCTGACACTGAAAAGCATTGTGCTGACTACTCTGCTACAATGGCACCCGTGTGGCATGAGTGTTTATGCTTGATATTTGGCATGGATCCAGTGAGCTGGGTCACACCACCAGGTTCAGGACAATTATTACTCCTCAGCCGTCAGGCTCATGAACCAAATGGGATAACTTCACGCAATTTCACTCATTGCAACACTGAAATGTTCTCCATAACCAACGGATGCATTTTCAAGGACTCTTCATCTCCTGTTCTAAATATTTATTTATTATTACTATCTCTCTTTGTTTCTGCACAGTTTGTTGTGCCTTTTGCACACTGGTTGGAACCTCCAAGTAGGTGTGGTCTTTTATTAATTCTGTACTGGTTACTGGATTTATTGAGTATGCCCACAAGAAAACGAATCTCATGTTTTATATGGTGATTGTCTTTTCTTCATGATTATCTCCCAATGATTATCCATGAAAGACCACTTGACTCATCAAGCCCATTTAATAAGATATTGGTTAACCTACTGTACACTCAATTCCGCATTTCTCCTCCCCTGGTAACTTTTCATCCACTTGCTCTTCTACTCTCGGTGACCACCTTGTTAGGTACACTGGATCACCTGCACTTTAATGCAAATGTTTAATCAGTCAATTATGTGTCAACAACTCAACACATAAAAGCATGCAGACATGGTAAAGAGGTTCTTGTTCAGATCAGAAATCAGAATGGGGAAGAAACGTGATCTAAGTGACTTAGAATAATTGTTGATGAAGGAAGGGCTGGTTTCAGTATCTCAGAACCTGCAGATCTCTTGTGATTTTCATGCATGACAGTGTCTAGAGTTTACAGATAATGATGTGAGAAACAGAATCATGCAGTGAGCATCAGTTCTGTGGGCAAAAACACCTTGTTAATGAGAGAGGTCAGAGGAGAATGGCCAGGCTGATTCAAGTTGACAGGAAGGCGACAGAAACTCAGATAACCGTACTTTTAACAATGGTGTGCAGAAGAACATCTGTGTGCACAACACATCAAACCTTGAAGTGAATGCACTACAGCACCTGTAGTCCACAGAAGTACACTCAGTGGCCTCCTTATTAAGTGCAGTAGGTACCCAGTAAAGTGGCCACTGAGTGTACGTTTGCCTTAAAGGCTCTGCTTCCTCTGCCCCTTAAGGAAGTGTTCGAAAAACTGAACACCCACAGAGAGAAGTGGTTAAGCTGTCACGTTTAAGCAGTGACTCTTTGTCCTGAATGTTCTCATTGCAGGAAACATCAATTTTGATTTCAATCTGTGTATCAGGATTTTATATACCTCAGTCTAGTGCAGGGATTCCCAAATGTTTTAATGTCATGGACCCCGACCATTAACCAAGGAGACCATGGACCTTGGCTGTGAACACTAGACTCTGGTGCCAGAAGTTCTGAACTCCAGAAGGCACAAAATTAGCCTCTCTAAACCTTCTTTATCCTCATAATCATCCCATTCCATGTATTAACTTAGCAAGTTTTCTCTGAACTGTTTCCATTATTAACATCCTTCCTTAAGAGACTAATCCTCCAACCATGTTCTTGTCAATGCCCTATATACCTGAAGCGTAATCATCCCACTCTTGTGTTCAATTGCATCACAACCTTGTATTGAGTCTCCAGTACACAAGATCACAAGAGACGACAGAGGGCTGTAGACTCTGCCAGTTCCATCATAGGCCCAACCCTCTTCGCCATCAAAGATACCTTCAAGATGTGAAGCCTCAAGAAGGCAGCATACATCATTAAGGTTCCTCACCATCTCCGATATGACATCAGAAGGAGGTACAGGAGGCTGAAGACCCACAATCAATATTTTAGGAATAGCTTTTTTCCCCTCCAACATCAGATTTCTGAGCAGTTCATGAACACAACCTCATTATTCATCGTTTTCACTATTTACTGTATGCATTTTGTTAACTTATAATTTTTATGTCTTACTCTGTACTAATGCCGTAACATGACAAATTTCATGACATATGTTAGTGAAAATAAATCTGATTCTCATTCTAATTCATCTTTACAATAAACAGTAACATAGAAATTTATAGAATTATGATAGGCATGGATAACGTACCTCTTCTTCCCAGGGTTGAAATGGAGGGCATATGGTGAGAGGTGTAAAGCTCAAAGGAGATGTGTGGGGCAAGATTGTTACAGAGAGTGTTGTGTGCCTGGAATGTGCTGCCAGATGATGTGTTGGAGCCAGATACAATTAAGGAGATTAAAATAGGTCAAGGTCCCCAACCTTTTTTTATACCATTATCTATGGACTCCAGGTCGGCAACACCGGAGATACACATATGAATATACAGAGAATGGAGGGTATGGACCCTGTGTAAGCAGTAGAGATTAATCTAATAAAGCTTCTTTGGCTGAATTAGTTCAACACAACATTGTGGGACTGTTCATCTTTTTTTTTTCAGTCTAGATGAAGGGTCTCGGCCCAAATCATTGACTGTTTGCTCTTTTCCATAGTTGCTGCCTGGCCTGATGAGTTCCTGGCATTTTGCATGTGTTACTTGGATTTCCAGCATCTGCAGATTATGGGCCAGAGGGTCAGATCCTGAGCTGTACTGCTGTCTACTCTGTTAGCTCCCCTAGTTACTTGGTTACCTGTATTACCAGCCTTTTCTGTATCATGCACAGGGGCACCAGATCCTTTGGCACCTCAGAGCCCTATGATCTCCCACCATTTTGCTGAAATGGTTTCTTTTCCTGCCATAAAGGACCATGGCAAAATTTTCCACATTTTAAGTCTCTTTAGCCTCTGAAGATGCAACATGGAGACTGACTGATTTTTGTGTGCTATTAAGAAGTGACACAACTACAATGCTTATACGGCAAGTAATTACGATGAAAGTAGATTTGAAAATTTGATACACAGATCTGAATTCTCATTACACAATTCAGCTTATACATTTCCCAAGAGAAATTGCTGAGAAATAAATCATCACAGGCTCAATAAGTAATGCTTTCTTTATAGTACAGAACAGCAGTATAACAAAATAAGCTATCTTACACCAAATGTACTTTTATCTTGCTCCAAATGAAAGCAGAGCCAGATCAATAGGTGTTCCTAATGGTACTGTATATATATATTCAACTTCTTCTTTTTCTGTCTCATTGATTCTGGTACACAGCTGGGATTCACCACAGTGATCTTATGTTCTAAAATGGGGGAATTGCTGCCTGTTACATCAAGTTCTAACATGCTCTAAAGTGTCTCCAACAAGTGACTTTGAACCATTATTAAGCCACCACAAGCTTATTTCCACTCTTGCATCATTTTCTACTGATGTGATACCATAAAAGTAACATTTATATATTGCTGTGACATAAAATTAAAACAATTATTTCAACTATGATTTTTGAACACATCAAACGGCTTTAAATCGATGCACATTTCAAACTCAGATCATAGACCATAAGACATAGGAACAGAATTAGGCCATCTGGCCCATCGAGTCTGCTCTGCCATTCAATCATGGCTGATCCTTCTTCCTATCTTCTCCTCAACCTCAGTTTCCATCCTTCTCCCCGTAACCTTTGATGCCACATCTAATCAAGAACCTATCAATCTCTGCCTTAAATACATCCAACGCTCCACTGCTGCATGTGGCAACAGATTCACCACCCTTTAGCTAAAGAAATTTCTCTGCATCTCTGTTCTGAAAGGGTGCCCCTTTATCCTGAGGCTGTGCCCTCTTGTCCTAGACTCCCCCACCACAGGAAACATCCTTTCCACATCTACTCTCTCTAGGCCTTTCAACATTTGAAAGGTTTAAATGAGATCTCCCCCTCATCCTTCTGAATTCCAGCGAGTACAGAACATTCCTTGTGTGATAACCCTTTCATTCCTGGAATCATCCTTGTGAACCTCCTCTGGACCCTCTCCAATGCCAGCACATCCTTTCTAAGATGAGGGCTCCAAAACTGTTCACAACACTCAAGGTGAGGCCTCACCAGTGCTTTATAAACCCTCAGCATCACATCTCTGTGTTTGTATTCTGGACCTCTTGAAATGAATGCTAACATGTCATTTGCCTTCCTCACCAACGACTCAACCTGCAAGTTAACCTTCACGGTGTTCTGCAAAAGGACTTCCAAGTCCCATTGCATCTCAGATTTTTGGAGTTTCTCCCTGTTTAGAAAATAGTCCACACATTTATTTCTACTACCAAAATGCATGACCATGCATTTTCCAACGTTGTATTTCATTTGCCACTTTCTTGCCCATTCTCCTAAGCTGTCTAATACCTTCTGAATCCTACCTGTTTCCTCAACACTATCTGCCCCTCAACCAATCTTTGTATCATCTGCAAACTTGGCAACAAGGCCATCGATTCCATCATCTAAATCATTTATATACATCATAAAAAGAAGTGGTCCCAACACTGACCCCTACAGAACACCACTAGTCACAGGCAGCCAACCAGAAAAGGTTCCTTTTATTCCCACTCACTGCCTCCTACAAATCAGCTAATGCTCTAACCATGCTAGTAACTTTCCTGTAATACCGTGGGCTCTTAACTTGGTCAGCAGCCTCATGTGTGGCACCTTGTCAAAGGCCTTCTGAAAGTCCAAGTATACAACATTGACTAAATCTCCTTTATCCATCCCACTTACAAGCTCCTCAAAGAATTCCAACAGGTTCGTCAGGCAGAATTTTCGCTGAAGGAAACCATGTTGACTTTATACTATCTTGTCCTGTGTTACCAAGTACTCCATCACCTCATCCTTAACATTTGACTAACATCTTCCCAATCACTGAGGTCCATAATTTCCTTTCTGCTGCCTTCATCCTTTCTTAAAGAGTGGAGTGGCATTTGCAAATTTCCAGTCCTCTGGCACCATGTCAGACTCCAATGATTTGTGAAAGATCATTTCTAATGCTACCATAATCTCTAACGCTACCTCTTCCAGAGCCCTAAGATGCAGTTTATCTAGTCAGGTGACTTATGCATCTTTAGGTCTTTCAGCTTTTTGAGCACCTTCTCTCTTGTAACAGTAACTGCACCCACTTCTCTTTCTTCACACACTACAACATCAGGCATACTCCTAATGTCTTCCACAGTGACGACTGATGAAAAATACTCATTTAGTTCATCAGCCATCTCCTTGTCCCCCATTATTATTTCTCCTGCCTCATTTTCTAGCAGTCCTATATCCACTGTCATTTTATTTTTAACATACTTGAAAAAACTTTTACTATCCACTTTGAATACTATCAACTTGATAGTTTCTTTCGTAGAGATATTCTGGGGTATATAATCTCTCATTTGGGTTGAATTGTTCTCTGATCTTGGCAATACATCGGCAAAAGTTTAGTTACCATAGGAGGAGACATCATTAGTTCACTATAAATATGTGGTGTGTCCTCCAAATGCTTGGCCTTTACACACTTATCAATCAGCTGATTGGTCTTCAGTACGGAAATTCATTTGTGATGTAGGGGAGGAGATCTCATCACTGATTGGTTGTGTGTTGCACTCTGTGCATTGTGGTCTGGAATTTTGCCCACATTGGCTCATAAGTAGAATCGGGGTCAAAATATCTGTTTAAAGAATTGTTTGCAGAAAACCATGGTTCTAAGAATTCTCTTGCATGCTGCTTGCTTGCTTGTGCCATGGTTTTCTCCGATACCCATTTGATTTTGTGCCCCTCTCAATCGTTATGGGTAGAGACCAGGGAGAATTAGTTACACCACTTTACATTGAAGAGTCCCACAGCCGATGATCTCACTCTCGGGACGTTTTGTCTTGTTATCTCATGTTTTCATTATTTATTGTTATTTACTAACAGTTGCATTTGCCCAATTTGTTGTCTTCTGCACCCTGCTTGACCTTTCATTGATCTTGTTTGAGTTACTATTCTGTAGATTTGCTGTGTATGCCCGCAGAAAAATTAATCGCAGGATTATATGCGATGACATTTATGTACTCTGACAATAAAATGCTTCCAGGAAGATGGTGGTGCGTTCCGTCGCAGCAGCTTCTACAGGTCAACAAAAGGCGCTGCTGTCCTATTTAAACCTATTTTTAATGATTGTAAGATCCTGCTATACATTAAGAACTTAAAGTACTGCTGGTCTACACCATCAGCGAGATGCTCATTGGCAGAGAAAATGAAGGAGCTATGCAGCGTGCTGCTGCCTGTGTCGATGAAGGCTTATGTTCAAATAGAGACATCATGGTCGCTTTTCTTTTGATCGCAAGACCCCTTAGGATATTGCCACGCTGGTATGCCACAAGTTTGATTCACTGATTTATTGGCTGAGAGCAGGGGTGGATAGCAGAGTAACTCCGTGATCTCAGTCATAACAAGGAGTAGGCTTCAAGCCACGGTGTCACCTGTTTTACACCCTCTGGGAGAGAGGCACCCAAGCCAATGCATTCCACTGGGTCACTGTGGCACAGTTTCCAGGGTGGAGCCAGTGCTGGCCCTGAGCGTCCGCTGGACAGAAGACAAGCTCTATTGTGGTTGACTGAGATTTCAAAGGATTGAAGGGTCTGGACTACATGTATGTTTTGTGTGGTCGTATTTTCACTGATATTCCACATGGTCCTGTTATCTTGTGTATGTGAGGTCTGGGACTCAAGCTGCCATGTTGCCTGGGGGTGCATCAGGGGCAGTGTGGCACAGTGTCCAGGCTGGAATTGCCCCGCACACCCCAAACCCACTGTTTGCTTAGCAGAAGACGGGCTCCATAGTGTTTGACAGCGGATTAATGAGAAGGGAAATTTTCTACCAGAAGGAGAAATCGATATTCATGCCTTTCACACACCCACGACGCGATGAAGCACTTCATGGCAAACGAACAACTTTGAAAAGTGCACTAATCTTGTTATGTCAGAATTAGCACCAATTGTCTGTCTTCAGAGGAAAGAATTAGGAACAATTCCTGTCATTGCAGACTTTGATCGTACAATGGTCCTGCTAACAAGCAAGCAATCAAAACTACTGAGTCAAATTATACCATGGCAATTGGAGATTTTAAAATTAGATAGCTGATTGAATAAACCTGGAATTAATTAAATTAACTTCAGTAATGGCAACAATGAAACTACCAGGTGTTGTAAAAATATAATTGGTATACTTAAATTCTACAAGGTGTCTTAATCTGGACTCACCTATATGTGACTCAATAACTAAACAATATTTTTGATTCATTATGGACTTTCTACAAAAGCCAGGGAAGCTGTTTGGTTAGACCAAAACATCACCTCTTCTTATGGTAAATAGCCAGTGGTCCAACCAGCAATTATCACAGCTCATGGACAATTAATGATCAAAATGTTGGTTGGATATTAGACAGAGTGAAGCATTTAGTGTCATAAAGTAAACAGCATGGAAGCAGGTTCTTTGGCTCAACTTGTCCATGCCTACCAAGGTGTCAGCCTAAGCTAATCACATTTGCCCGTGTCTGGTCCACATCCTTCTCAGTCTTTCCTAACCAGATACTTATACAAATATCTTTGTAATGCCATTATTGCAGCTGCCTCAAATAGATTAAAAGATTATCTTTATTTGCTACACGTACATTGAAACATGCAGTGAAATGGATGGTTTGAGTCAAATCAAATTAGCGAGGGTTGTGCTGTCATCACACTTCCAGTGCCAATGTATGCCCACAACTCACTACTCCTAACTGTATATCTTTGGAATGTGGGAGGAAACTGGAGCATCTGGAGGAACCCATGTGTTCAAGGGGAGAACGTACAGATTCCTTACAGACAGCGGTGGGACTCAAACCTCAGTCTTTCAGCTGGTGCTGTATTAGTGTTACACTAACAGCTATGTGGCTGCACCACCCCTCTACACTCATTTCCCGTAAACTTCTCTTTCTGCATGAAGTTTTAATGTGCTTGGGAGTAGGTACAAGGGGGATGCCAGAGATAAATTTTTCACACAGAGAGTGGTGAGTGTGTGAAATGCACTACCAACAACAGTGGTAGCGGCCAATACAACAGGCTGTTTAAAGAGACTCTTAGATAGGTACATGGAGCTTAGAAAAACAAAGGGCTATGCAGTAGGGAAATTCTAGGCAGCTTCTAGAGTAGATTACATGGTTGGCACAACACTGTGGGCCGAAGGGCCTGTAATGTTCTGTAGATTTCTATGTTTCAGTTCCTTTTTAAATCTTTTCCCTATCACCTTTTATTTAATCCATTAATCCTTGCATCAAAGCAGGAATGTGTTAGAGCATAATCAAACTACTAGAGCAGGTGTTCCCAACCTGGGGCTGCCAATCGTCAGTTAATTGTAGTGGTTAATGATATAAAGAATCCTTGTGCTAGTACGATTCCACAGAACATAAGGACAAACCAATAATTACCTCTCAGTTATGCAATGCCTCAGACTCCAGCCCTTACATTTATTTTTACTCCTGCATCCTATTTTGCTGACTGGAATATAATTTTCTCATTGCCAGTTTCACAATGGCTGAGGAGTGCTGGCATACCAGGATGGCAGGACGTGGAAAGAAACGCAGTTCCTTAGAATTCACAGATATCTCATTTGTTTTATAGATCAATCTGCAGACTGGTTTGAGCAAGATTTAGATTTAATTGCAAAATTCTGTTTGGCCTGTGGAAAGAGATAACACACAGCCTGGAAAGACACTCTTTCACTAAATTGCATGTTACTGGTGCAGTAAAGGCAACAGCTGTGCTTACCTGCTCTGCTGTCGGTATCTCTCAGACCCCGTCCAGAGCAGTCATGGTTATCAGACAGTAAGCCATGTTCAAAGTAATTTTTCAAGTTGCTGCTGCTTTGCAAAGATACACTTCAGAGGTTCCTTGTATTAATTCAAAAGGAATGAGGCACTCTGTGATGATGTTCAGTGTGTCAGTGTCCCAATAGCTGCGAAGGACACACACCTCCTCATGACATACTGATGGCGTATGATGGATAAAATACAAGGTTATCATCAGATCAGCCCTGGTTTGATGGGGTAAGTGGCCTGTTCCTTCTTCTAATGAGGTAGACTTGCTGATGACCCAGAAGAATGTTTTCTATGACATCTTACTCCTCCTCTCTTGTATTAGTTTTCAACACTTCCAAAACCTCTCCAAGGCTTATGTATCCTAAGGTGGGGGAGTCTAAGACTAGAGATCCCTCAGAAAAGAGGGACGTCCATTTAGAATGGAGACAAGGAAGAATTTTGTTGGCCAGAAAATGGTGAATCTGTGGAATTCATTGCCATAAACGGCTTGGAGGCCATGTCGTTTAGTGTATTTAAGGCGGAGATTGATGGATTCTTGATTATTCAGAGCAAAAAGTGTTATGGGAAGAAGGCAGGAGATTGGGATTGTGAGGGAAATAGATCAGCCATGATGAAATGGCAGAGCAGACTCGGTGGGCAAAATGACCTAATTCTGCTCTTATATCTTGTGTCTTATGGACCACTAATTTCTATTTGCCCATGCCATTATTCCAACTGTTGTTCAATCATTTACTTCCTCTATATTACTCCATTGGACACTTTATTATCAAAGCAGTGTCCAGTCACTTATAAAAACAGGAGCATGATATGATTATATCGAAGTAATCTAAAAGGTTAAGCTAATTATCTGAAATTGTGTTCCCTTTATATGATAGCAAAAGGGAGTCAAAACAAAATAACAAAGTTGGTATTGAAAGTTTGTATCAGTAATGGTTCAAACTTCAAAGTCAATTTATTATCAAAGTGCATATGTGTAACCATGTACAATCCTGAGATTAATTTTTTTGCAGGCATACTCAATAAATCCATTATAGAATTATAATGACAATAGAATAAATTTAAAACTGCATCAACTTGGGCATTCAATCAGTGTGCAAAAGACAACAAACTGTGCAAATACAAAAAGAAAGCAATAAATATAATAAATAAATTAGCAATAAATATGGAGAACATGAGATGAAGGGTCCTGGAAAGTGAGTCCACAGGTTGTGGAAACATTTCAATGATGAGGCAGGTGAAGTTGAATGCAGTTACTCCCTTTGGTTTAAGAGCCTGATAGTTAAGAGGTAATAATTGTTCCTGAACCTGGTGGTTGAGCCCTGAGGTTCCTGGACCTTCTTCCCAATGACAGTAGCGAGAAGAAAGCATGGCCTGGGTGGTGGGGGTCCCTGATGTTGGATGCTGCTCTCCTGTGACATCACTCTGTGTGTACAGTACCCGTGATGTGCTGGACTGTATCCACTACTTTTTGTAGGCTTTTCCATTCAAGGGCATTCATGTTTCCAAAGCAGGTGGTGATGCAGCCAGTCAAGGTACTCTCCACTGCACAACTATGGAAGTTTGTCAAAGTTTTAGATGTCATGTCGAATCTTCATAAACTCTTAAAGAAGCATTGTGCTTTCTTCGTAATTGGTCCATATAGGTCTTCCAAAATAGTAACACCCAGGAATGTAAAGTTGCTAAATTGTAAAATCCCTGGTTCTACAAACATCTTCAAGGCAAAGAAATCTGAAGTCCTTAAGTGGCTAAAGTGCAAGTCATCATAATCACATCAGCACTTAAATTGACACACATCAAAGTTGCTGGTGAAGGCAGCAGGCCAGGCAGCATCTCTAGGAAGAGGCACAGTCGACGTTTCAGGCCGAGACCCTTCGTCAGGACTAACTGAAGGAAGAGCTAGTAAGAGATTTGAAAGTTGGGGGGGGGGGGAGATCCAAAATGATAGGAGAAGACAGGAGGGGGAGGGATGGAGCCAAGAGCTGGACAGGTGATTGGCAAAGGGGATATGAGAGGTTCATGGGACAGGAGGTCCGGGGAGAAAGATAAGGTGGGGGGAAACCCAGAGGATGGGCAAGGGGTATATTCAGAGGGACAGAGGGAGAAAAAGGAGAGTGAGAGAAGAATGTGTGTATAAAAATAAGTAACAGATGGGGTACGAGGGGGAGGTGGGGCCTTAGCGGAAGTTAGAGAAGTCGATGTTCATGCCGTCAGGTTGGAGGCTACCCAGACGGAATATAAGGTGTCGTTCCTCCAACCTGAGTGTGGCTTCATCTTTACAGTAGAGGAGGCCGTGGATAGACATGTCAGAATGGGAATGGGATGTGGAATTAAAATGTGTGGCCACTGGGAAATCCTGCTTTCTCTGGCGGACAGAGCGTAGGTGTTCAGCAAAGCGGTCTCCCAGTCTGCGTCGGGTCTCGCCAATATATAGAAGGCCACATCGGGAGCACCGGATGCAGTATATCACCCCAGCCGACTCACAGGTGAAGTGTTGCCTCATCTGGAAGGACAGTCTGGGGCCCTGAATAGTGGTAAGGGAGGAAGTGTAAGGGCATGTGTAGCACTTGTTCCGCTTACAAGGACACGTTTTCTCCCCCCTTGTCTTTCTCCCCGGACCTCCTGTCCCATGATCCTCTCATATCCCCTTTGCCAATCACCTGTCCAGCTCTTGGCTCCATCCCTCCCCCTCCTGTCTTCTCCTATCATTTTCGATCTCCCCCTCCCCCTCCCACTTTCAAATATCTTACTAACTCTTCTTCAGTTAGTCCTGACAAAGGGTCTCGGCCTGAAACGTCGACTGTGCCTCTTCCTAGAGATGTTGCCTGGCCTGCTGCGTTCACCAGCAACTTTGATGTGTGTTGCTTGAATTTCCAGCATCTGCAGAATTCCTGTTGTTAGCACTTAAATTGATCCCACTTACTGTATGTTCAATGACACAAGCGATTCTAAAGATAGAGGAAATCATGAACAACACATACAAAATGCTGGAGGAACTCAGCAGATCAGGTAACACCTAAAGGGGAAAATAGAGACAATGATTTGGGCTGAGATACTTCAGAACTCAGCAAGGTCTTGACCTGAACCATTTGCTATTTATTCCCAAATCACAAGACAGGGCAACACAGAACATATCATGTGACAAAACAACAGCAAAACAAGATCTATTCCTCCCACGCATCCATGCACATAGTTCCTCTGAATGAACGTGCCTAATGCAAGCTCTCACACAAAAATCCCTCCCCAATATGCTCAATATAGTAACTGGTGGTAAAGCCCTCTCCATCATTGCATGCATTTACACAGAGCAATATTGCTGGAAAGCAGCATCCATCATCAAGGTCCCCAGCATCCAGGACATGCTCTCTTCTCACTACTGTCATTAGGAAGAAGGGTCAAAAGCCTCAGGACTCACACCTCCAGGTTCAGGAACAGTTATTATCCCCCAGTCATCAAGCTCTTGAACCAAAAGGGATAACTTCACTTACCCCATCACTGAGAAGTTCCCATAACCTATGGACCAACTTTCAAGGAGTCTTCATCTCATGTTTTAGATACTTGTTTCTTATTTAATTATTATTATTATTATTTTTTGTATCTGTACAGTTTGTTTTCTTTTGCACACTGGGCCATATTTTTGTGTATGGTCTTTAATTGATTCTGTTATGGTTATCGGATTTGTTGAGAATCCCCATAAGAAAATGAATCTCAGGGTTGTATATGGTGACGTACATGTACTTTGATAGTAAATTCACTTTGAATGTTGAACTTTGAAAACCCCTCAGAGAGTGTGAATATTGAATGATGAATTTAGTAATTCCAACTTCACAAGAACCCCCCAATGAACCTGGAGATCAACAATTGAGATTATAGGATCTGAGGCAGCCCAGTAGCCATAGTGGTTATCGTAACACTATTACTGAGTCAGTGAGCTGGGTTCAATTCCTGCCCCATCTGTAAGGAGTTTATACGTTCTCCCCATTCCCATGTGGGTTTCCTCCAGTTACTCCAGTTTCCTGCCACATTCCAAAGACAGACAGGTTAGTAGGTTAATTGGTCACACGGGTGGAATTTGGTGGCACAGCTTGTTGGACCGCAAGGGGCAGTCACCATGCTGTATCTGTAAATATTAAAATAATAATATGCTATTTGAATGATGAAAGTACCCAACACAAAATTAAAGGAAGAACCGCCCAGAATGGCTGGAAGACCAAGATTTTCCCTGTAGAAGTGGGATGCAGGGGATTCGTTGCTACATCTACGACCAGTCTTTTGAAGAAGATGGGGGTGAGGGGTCACTCTCTCCAACAAGCAATCAAGTCCTTGTCAAATGCAGCAGAAGAAAGCAGCAATTGGATTTGGATTAAAAGGAAAGACAACAACTGGGCTGCAAGATGAAGACAGGAGGGTATGGAACTGAGGGGGGTGTATCTGGGACGCCAGGTAGCACCGTTGAGCCCTCTGGAGATGTCGTGGGCTTATCAACGAAATGTCAAAGAAGGAAGGTGCCCACCTGATGACCCCGATGACGTATCCACCCTCCCTCCTTGTCACCACTCCAAACCCACTGCCAACATCGAGAGTGTCAACTTACCATAGGGATTGAAACATCAAGTCCTAGTAACTCTATTGATCTTCTGGAAGAAAACCAGTGACTGCTGACGACAAGAGAAAGACCGCATGACAGCTGGAGAGACAGCTGACAGGAGGAAATAGACCCCAACGGGGCTGTTATGGGCTAGCTACCCATAACAGCAGGCTCCGTCACCTTGTCAGGACACAAGAGCCACCCTCACCTGGCTACAGAAAGTTTAAAAAGAAGTATACCCCCAGAGTCTGCGAGAGCAGGGGCGCAAGAAGACTCTCTGACTGACCTCCTGGTAACGAACCTTGGCATGGACACGACAATGAATCAAGAAAATGGCAATACTCTTGAGAAAGCAGCAGCTGGACATGTTCTTCAGACCTGTAGGTGTGGCTGGACTAAAGTAACATCAACTCGTGGTCTAAAAATTCATCAAGGACAGAAGAAATGCTTGAAAATCTCCAACCCAGGGCCCCACATTGACCAGATTCTGTTAAGAGGAAGATCAAATCAGTCGGATGAAACTCAGTGGCAGGAAGAAGCCCACAGTCTGCAGAGTATCAGCACCCTACGGGATGTGGAAGAAGTTTCTGGCACAAGCAGCAGTCCAAGACACAGCCAGACACATCATAAAGTGGAGAACATGCAAGGACGTAAGCCGTTGGTAAAATGTCCAAAGTCTAACAGAAAGGAATGGGAAACCATCAATGCAGTTGTGAGCCTGATCTTAAGTGACATCAAGGGATCAGCAGAAAAGAAGTTGGAGAGGATGGGTGACCTGATCTACAGCTACGGAAAGGAGAAATTTGGAGTAAAGGAACAAGTCAGCAGGAAAGATATGCCTCCTCCCCCCAAATCCCGTCGTCTCCAGGAAATCCAACGACTTGTTAAAGAGAGAAGAGGCCTGAGGAAGTCGTGGAAAAAAGCAACAGCAGAAGAAAGGGAGGGCATCAACCTCCTTCAAGAGGACCTAAAACAGAGGCTCTCGAAACTGCGCAGAGCAGAGAACTTAAGGAAACAACGCAAAAAGAAGGAAAAAGCAAGAACAGACTTCTACAAAGATCCCTTTAAATATGTGAAAGGCATTTTCACTAAAGAGAAAAGCAGATACTTGAAAGTATCAAAAGAGGAGGTTGAAAGACATCTCAGAATCATCCACACTGAGTAGCGAAAAGATGAACCGATATTTGTCCCAGTTGACATCCTACCAATCTCACCCCCACAACATCAATTTTACATCAGCCCTCCCAAGCTGAGCAAGGTGAAAGAGACAGTGAAGAAGACAAGATCAGCATCAGTGCCAGGACCTAACGGTGTTCCGTATTGTGTCTACAAGAACACCCCGGATGTTCTGAAATTCCTTTGGAAAAACATGAAGGTTGCGTGGGAAAAGCAAATTATCCCCAAAACCTGGAGAAGAGCGGGGGGAGTTCTGATCCCAAAAGAAAAGAATTCGTCCACCATCGAGCAGTTTCGCCAAATAAACCTTCTGAACTTAGAGGGCAAGATCTTTTTCAGCGTGTTGGCACAAAGACTTACAAAGTATCTGAAATAAAATCTTTTCATTGATACGTCAATCCAAAAGGCTGGCATAGCAGGCTTCTTGGGATGCCTTGAACATACCAGCGTCATATGGGATCAAATCCAAATGGCTAAGAAAGAAAGGAAGGATCTGCATGTCTTGTTCCTCAACCTGGCCAACGCCTATGGATCAGTTCCTCATTCCCTACTATGGACTGCTTTTGAATTCTTTCAGGTGCCTGCAACAATAACAAATCTGGTAAAATACTACTTCCAGGATCTGCAAGTCTGTCTCACAGCATCAGACTTCACCTCAGCATGGCAACCACTGGAAGTAGGCATCATGGCGGGGTGCACCATCTCCCTATTGGCCTTCACTATGGCAATGGAGCTCATTATCAGATCCTCAAAATGGGTTGTGGGAGGAAAAGGGCTACAGTTTGGTCAACGGTTACCACCGATATGAGCCTATGTGAATGATATAACAATACTGACGACAACTGTCCCCTGCACTAAGAGACTTCTGGAAAAGCTTCATCAAAACATCACATGGGCAAGGATGAAGATCAAGCCCAGCAAGTGCAGAAGCACCTCCATTGTCAAAGGTCAAGTCACGGATCAAAGATTTCAGATTGACGGGACACCTGTCCCAACTGTTTCAGAAATGCCAGTGAAGACCTTGGGCCGATGGTATGATGCTAAGCTCAAGGACACTGAGCAGTGTGAACAACTCAAAAAGGATACCATCATGTACATAGCTCGCATCAACAAGAACTTGCTGCCAGGAAAACTCAAGCTGTGGTGCTTCCAGTTCAGCATACTCCCAAGACTCATGTGGCCTTTAACAGTGTATGAAATCCCCATCGGCAAGGTTGAAAAGCTTGAAAGAATGATCAGCACACATGTAAAACAGTGGCTTGGACTTCCACAATGCTTAAGTCCTGTTGGACTGTATGGGAATGGCAAATTGGAATTACCAATTGCAAGTCTTGTGGAAGAAGTCAAATGCACCAAAGCAAGGTTGGTCATGACCCTCACTGAATCTGAAGATACTGTTATTTGAACAGTGCTCCCCCCCCGTGTGGCAACGGGGAGGAAGTGGACCCCATCTGAAGCTGTTCAGAGTGCTAAGTCTGCTCTTCGCTTCAGGGATGTGGTTGGCCAAGTCCAACATGGGAGAGCCGGGCTGGGGCTCGTCCCAAAGGCTCCTCAATGGCACAGGGCAACATCAGTGCAGAAGAGATGGCTCGTGGTGGAGGAGGTGAGAAGACAGGAGGAGGCAGGGTGACACGCCAGCACCGTCTCAATGACCAAGTTGGGCCATTGGATGAATTGGGAGAGCCTGGAAAAGAGGAAACTTAGCTGGCGTGACATCTGGGAGATGGAGGGATCTCGGCTAAGTTTTGTCATCAAAGCCACTAATGATCTCCTTCCCACACCCCAGAACCTGAACCAGTGGTGGGGAGAAGACCCCGCTTGCTCTCTTTGTCCAGCACCTGGATCACTAAGGCACATTTTAACAGGATGCACCACGAGCCTCAGCCAGGGGCAGTACACTTGGCGGCATAATCAAGTTCTCAGACAGCTGGCATCAATCTTGAAACAGAGGCGAATCACCACAAATGCTCTCCCACAAACATCGGCAGGAAATGTCCACATTACATGATTTGTACCCGCAGGCCAACCTCCAGAGCACCATATAACATCAAAAGATGTAAACGTTCTGCAGGTTACTTGGGATTGGAAAATGGGCGTGGACTTGGAAAAAAAAGCTTGGGTTTCCCCCAGACATTGCGGCTACAACAGTCCGACCAGACATGGTCCTGTGGTCCACAACAGCCAAGCTGGCATATGTTGTGGAATTGACAGTACCATGGGAAGATGGTGTCGAAGAAGCTTATGAGAGGAAAAAGACCAAGTACTCTGAACTGGGAACGGAAGCAGCCCAGAATGGCTGGAAGACCAAGATTTTCCCTGTAGAAGTGGGATGCAGGGGATTCGTTGCTACATCTACGACCAGTCTATTGAAGAAGATGGGGGTGAGGGGTCACTCCCTCCAACAAGCAGTCAAGTCCTTGTCAAATGCAGCAGAAGAAAGCAGCAATTGGATTTGGATTAAAAGGAAAGACAACAACTGGGCTGCAAGATGAAGACAGGAGGGTATGGAACTGAGGGGGGTGTATCTGGGACGCCAGGTGGCACCATTGAGCCCTCTGGAGACGTCGTGGGCTTATCAATGAAACGTCAAAGAAGGAGGGTGCCCACCTGATGACCCCGATGACATCCCTATCCTCCCTCCTTGTCATCACTCCAAACCCACTGCCAACATCGAGAGTGTCAACTTGCCATAGGGATCGAAACATCAAGTCCTAGTAGCTCTACTGATCTACTTTGTGTAATAAATAGCAATTTTAATTTCCCTCACACTTTATCTGTCTTCACATACGGTACTTTCAGCTTCGGAGAAGAAACCTCTCACATTAAAATTGTCATGCTGCAATTGTTGTTCACTTTTTGAACAATCGGAAAAGAATAATTATGTTCACCTTTCCCAAAATAAATTCCAGAAGATCTAAATAAAAATAGAAAATGCTGGAATAGCACACAATTGCAGCAACATCTGAAAAGTTGAACAATTCAAGGGAAAAAACTCATTTTCACAACTCAGCATTTTCCTTAATGAAACCTCTCATGTTAAACCTGAGACTTTGTATTATTTTCCCCTTATTTTCTTTGTATACTGCTGATACCTGTATGTATGAATGGTAGTTCTGTTTATCGTCTGTTCAGTAGCTTCTATTTTTCGCTATTTCAGCAGTCACATTAGTCCATGAATACCAATTAGTCTTTAGGTAATGTGTCATGAACATACATATGATAAAGTGGTTCATAAACTCTGGGAGAAAACTAAAACCGGGCAAAATCCAGACCTAAGACTCCAAATTAGCCCTATTACTGTATATCTATAAAACTGTTTATACTGTATAAAAGAATGTACAATGATAACATTAAGAAAGGCCAACTTTACCTCAAAATTGCATGTCAATCAGTTCTTAAGCCTTCTCACTGGCAATGGGCATTTTTAATTTATTCAAGTGATGCACACATTAGACCATTAGACATGCTGGCATTTTATGCCATTCGCCGCATCGAGTCTGCTACGGTTGGGAAGGCAAGCATTTTTTTTTGCCCATAGCTAGCTACTTTTGAACTAATTGACTTGCTAGGGGAAGTTAAGAATTAGCTTTCGAAAAGTTAGGATTATATTTCTTTGGGTGGAAAAAAATGTATTCTATATTTGCTGCTATTTTCCGCTGGTAAACACTGGTAAAACTAAGCAAAAGTAATCTATTAAAAGAAGATTTGCATCATCTTGCACTCATAACCTTGAGATAAAATAGGACAACACACATCAAAGTTGCTGGTGAACGCAGCAGGCCAAGCAGCATCTGTAGGAAGAGGTGCAGTCGACGTTTCAGGCCGAGACCCTTCGTCAGGACTAACTGAAGGAAGAGTGAGTAAGAGATTTGAAAGTTGAAGGGGGAGGAGGAGATCCAAAATGATAGGAGAAGACAGGAGGGGGAGGGATGGAGCCAAGAGCTGGACAGGTGATTGGCAAAAGGGGATACGAGAGGATCATGGGACAGGAGGTCCGGGAAGAAAGACGGGGGGGGGGGAACCCAGAGGATGGGCAAGAGGTATATTCAGAGGGACAGAGGGAGAAAAAGGAGAGTGAGAGAAAGAATGTGTGCATAAAAATAAGTAACAGATGGTCCATAGTAATTGCTGGCTCCAACACCTCAGGGCATATTCAAAACCCGGACTCCAGCAACGACCATGGGCACCTTCACAGCGATTGCGCAACCACCAACTGCGACTCCAGCCTTGAACTCCAGGCCGGGTCTTTATGTGCTGCTGTTGTGACTCCCGTCTCCCCTTCCCCCACCACCACTCCGCAGCCCCGTCTTCCTCAGATCCCACCGTCAACTCCTGGGTCCTCAGAGGCTCCATCTTCCTCTCACCCTAACCCTCCCCTCTCCACTGACACCCCCAGCCTCCCCCCTCCCCCCTCTGATCCCAGCTCTCATCCGTGCCGGGTCTTTACCATCCCCTCCGACCTTCAACTGTCGGAGGCAGAGCGCTCTGTCCTCAGTAAGGGCCTCACCTTTGTCCCCCTTCGCCCACACCACAGCGAGTTCCGTGTTCGCCATGATGCGGAACTTTTCTTCCGCCGTCTCCGAGCCTACTTCTTCGGCAAGGACTCTTCCACCCCCACCGATGACCCCTTCTCCCGTCTTCAACCCTCCTCTTCTTCATGGACACCCCGCTCTGGTCTTCTGCCTGCTCTGGATCTCTTTATCGCTAACTGCCGACGGGACATCAATCGTCTCGACTTCACCGCACCTTGTCCCCATTCCAACCTCACTCCTTCGGAACGCTCTGCTCTCCACTCCCTCCGCACTAATCCTAACCTTATTATTAAACCTGCCGATAAGGGGGGTGCTGTTGTAGTCTGGCGTACTGACCTCTACCTTGCCAAGGCACAGCGACAACTCGCGGATACCTCCTCTTGTTTACCCTTCGATCGTGACCCCACTAAGGAGCACCAGGCCATTGTCTCCCACACCATCACCGACTTTATCCGCTCAGGGGATCTCCCATCCACTGCTACCAACCTTATAGTTCCCACACCCCGCACTTCCCGTTTCTACCTCCTACCCAAGATCCACAAACCTGCCTGTCCTGGCCGACCTATTGTCTCAGCTTGCTCCTGCCCCACCAAACTCGTTTCTGCATACTTCGACACGGTTTTATCACCCCTTGTTCAATCCCTTCCGACCTATGTTCGTGACACTTCTCACGCTCTTAAACTTTTCGATGATTTTAAGTTCCCTGGCCCCCATCGCTTTATTTTCACCATGGATGTCCAGTCCTTATATACTTCCATCCCCCATCAGGAAGGTCTCAAAGCTCTACGCTTCTTTTTCGATTCACGACCTAATCAGTTCCCCTCTACCACCACTCTGCTCCATCTAGCGGAATTAGTCCTTACTCTTAATAATTTCTCCTTTGGCTCCTCCCACTTCCTCCAAACTAAAGGTGTAACTATGGGCACCCGTATGGGTCCTGGCTATGCCTGCCTTCTTGTTGGGTTTGTGGAACAATCTATGTTCCGTGCCTATTCTGTTATCTGTCCCCCACTTTTCCTTCACTACATCGACGACTGCATTGGCGCTGCTTCCTGCACGCATGCAGAACTTGTTGACTTTATTAACTTTGCCTCCAACTTTCACCCTGCCCTCAAGTTTACCTGGTCCATTTCCGACACCTCCCTCCCCTTTCTAGATCTTTCTGTCTCTGTCTCTGGAGACAGCTTATCCACTGATGTCTACTATAAGCCTACTGACTCTCACAGCTATCTGGACTATTCCTCTTCTCACCCTGTCTCTTGCAAAAACGCCATCCCCTTCTCGCAATTCCTCCGTCTCCGCCGCATCTGCTCTCAGAATGAGGCTTTTCATTCTAGGACGTGGGAGATGTCTTCCTTTTTTAAAGAAAGGGGCTTCCCTTCCTCCACTATCAACTCTGCTCTTAAACGCATCTCCCCCATTTCACGTACATCTGCCCTCACTCCATCCTTCTGCCACCCCACTAGTAATAGGGCTCCCCTGGTCCTCACCTACCACCCCACTAGCCTCCGGGTCCAACATATTATTCTCCGTAACTTCCGCCACCTCCAACGGGATCCCACCACTAAGCACATCTTTCCCTCCCCGCCTCTCTCTGCATTCCGCAGGGATCGCTCCCTATGCAACTCCCTTGTCCATTCGTCCCCCCCATCCCTCCCTACTGATCTCCCTCCTGGCACTTATCCGTGTAAGCCGAACAAGTGCTACACATGCCCTTACACTTCCTCCCTTACCACCATTCAGGGCCCCAAACAGTCCTTCCAGGTGAGGTAACACTTCACCTGTGAGTCGACTAGGGTGATATACTGCGTCCGGTGCTCCCGATGTGGCCTTTTATATATTGGCGAGACCCGACGCAGACTGGGAGACCGCTTTGCTGAACATCTACGCTCTGTCCGCCAGAGAAAGCAGGATCTCCCAGTGGCCACACATTTTAATTCCACATCCCATTCCCATTCTGACATGTCTATCCACGGCCTCCTCTACTGTCAAGATGAAGCCACACTCAGGTTGGAGGAACGACACCTTATATTCCGTCTGGGTAGCCTCCAACCTGATGGCATGAACATCGACTTCTCTAACTTCCGCTAAGGCCCCACCTCCCCCTCGTACCCCATCTGTTACTTATTTTTATGCACACATTCTTTCTCTCACTCTCCTTTTTCTCCCTCTGTCCCTCTGAATATACCTCTTGCCCATCCTCTGGGTCCTCCCCCCCGTTGTCTTTCTTCCTGGACCTCCTGTCCCATGATACTCTCGTATCCCCTTTTGCCTACCACCTGTCCAGCTCTTGGCTCCATCCCTCCCCCTTCTGTCTTCTCCTATCATTTTGGATCTCCTCCTCCCCCTCCAACTTTCAAATTTCTTACTCACTCTTCCTTCAGTTAGTCCTGATGAAGGGTCTCGGCCTGAATGTCGACTGCACCTCTTCCCAGAGATGCTGCCTGGCCTGCTGCATTCACCAGCAACTTTGATGTGTGTTGCTTGAATTTCCAGCATCTGCAGAATTCCTGTTGTTTGAGATAAAATAGGATCTGTGCAGTCCCATCAGCATCTCCATCCAGAGGTCACAGCTATTCTGCTGATGACTGGAAAGTGAGTGGAGTTTGAAGAACTCTCCATGTGGCCGCTTCAGAGCAGCTGCAGAGAAGGCTGCCACTGAAGAGGGCAGACCAGAGGGAAGTAGGAATGCCACGCTCAACGTGTTTGGGTACTGTCTGTCCCCATGCATTCCTGCCATGAGTAGCCCTGCTCTACTGCAAGATGCAGGCTGATCCAGGAGCCAGGGACTACAACTCAGGAACCGCAGAGAGTAGAGTACTCAACTTAATATACCACAGGCTGATGCATCTCAAGATAGAAAATGGTAACATACATGAACGTGGATCATAAATTTACCTTGAACATGAAGTTTTGAACTCCCCCGCCATTGGTAGTGTCTACAGGAGGTGCAACATCTACCATCAAAGTTCTGATGAAGGGTCTCAGTCTGAAATGTCAACTGTTTATTCCCCTCCATAGCTGCTGCCTGACTTGCTGAGTTTCACCTGGAAAAATGGCACATTTGGCATCAGACTTTCCACTATGTAAAGCGAGCCACCCAGAGGTCAGCCAACTTATGCTTCCTTGGTAGCCCCTCAGCTAGGAGAACCTAATCTTTTGAACATATCGCCTCTTATTTCCTTGATTCTGCTTGGAAGTAGAGACCTCTGCAAGTTCATAGCAGTTCTTTCCTTATTTCAAGCACATCCTGAGGAGGGAGGAGAAGACGCGCGGCTGTTACGAATGAATATCGTATGTGTAACTAGGGGGGCCGTGCACAGTCCGGATTTGATAGAGACAGCCATGAGAGTACGGAGGAACACCTGGAGTAATTCTGAAATGCATGCTTCACTGCCGCTGCTACTGTGCGATCGAGAATCTCCGGAGACGAAGGCCCCAAATCCTCGGCTTTGCCTATGGGGCCAGAGTCGAAGCACTCAGCAGAGATGGTGCTCAGTGCTTGGTGTCGGAGAAGTGGTTGGAGGCTCGGAGTTTTCGGATGCACTTGGAATCGGACTGTGGTCGGATGTTTCCAGGATGCTGCATCGGCAAGCTGGTGGCGCTGGAGGTTCACCGTCTGCGTGAGGTGATAGGACTTTCGAGAGACTTTGAGACTTTACCATGCCATGGTCTGTTCTTATCAAATTACGGTATTGCTTTGCACTGTTTTAACCATATGTTATAATTATGTGCTTTTTGTTAGTTTTTAAGTCGGTTTGCCATGTGTTTTCGTGTTATCATTCTGGAAAAGTATTGTATCATTTCTTAATGCATGCATCACTAAATAACAATAAAAGAGGATTGCGTGTCCCCATAATCTACTTAAGGTAGTTCTTCAGTAACAAGTTCCAAAAACAGAGATATACAGGCAATCTCTCTTCATGCCTAAATAGTATGGTGAGTATCCAGTAGCTTTATTCTGTGTACAGTTGTAGTAGTGTACCAAATGCCCAATTTGCTGACTCCAATTGTTCTTTGTGCTGATATCCAGGGTTCCAAGCATGTTTTAGTAATGTTCGTTTGAACGTCTCAGGCTGGGGATCACCCTGATAAGACGTAGCGCTCGACTTCTCAACTCCAAGCCTGCTCAATAACTCAGGTCGGACCTTACCCTCAAACCCCTTTCCTGACCACTGTGTATCCATCTTGGAAGGCCACAATGAACAAAATATTTTTCCTATAATACTTAAGCCTTGGCGGACACCCTCTGATCCTTTGTAGGGAGGGCTTGAGCATATCTGGTGTAGTGATCAGTAATAACCAAGACATTCACAGTATTGCTGGAATCAAGCACTGTGGAAAGAAAATCTACTCACACTAAATCAAGTGGCCTCATATTCTGCAAATGGGATAAGGGAGCGACCTTCGTCTTCCTCCGAATACAGCAAATGCATGTCTATAGTGCTCTTCAACCTCAGGCATCATTCAGGACCATTAGAATCGATCTTGGACCAATCCATAGGTCTTTTCAAATACCAAATGACCTGAATCATCATAGGGTGACTTCAACACAATCCTCTGAAGCCTTTCAGGCAAAACTAATTGGGAACGCCGAGGTCTGTCTGGAGAAGATGTGACCCTGTATAGAACCAAGTTCCTCAATTCTAGTTTGTTCCATTCTCTTATCAGTAGGGGTATGGCAGGGTGTGGCGCATGGTCAAGTGGTTAAGGTGTCGGTCTAATGATCTGAAGGTCGCTAGTTCGAGCCTTGGCTGAGGAATCGTGTGTGTCCTTGAGCAAGGCACTTAACCACACATTGGTACAACATTGGTAGCGTGGAGAGGGGAGACTTGCAGCATGGGCAACTGCTGGTCTTCCATATAACCTTGCCCAGGCTTGCACCTTGGAAACCTTCCAAGGTGCAAATCCATGGTCTCACGAGACTAACGGATGGCTATATATATATGGCAGGGTGTTTTGCCTTTTCACATTGGGCCATATCCCCTTCTGCAACAGTTGACCAAACAGTACCTATGCAAGGGCCATCTTGATGAGCTGCCTCCACTTCCCCAGGACTCAGGACTCAAGGCAGGCAATTGCTTTGTATTCAGAGCGGTCAAGTTGCCGTAAGCTTGTGGAATGGTGCAACCAGAAGCTCCCAAGCTCCCAAATGAAGCGCAGCTCAATTCTGCCCTTGCCTTTCCCCTGCCTTCCTCATGATAGAAAACTGGCATATTACTTTGACTCCAGGTGCAGGAACATCCTCCCACTCGCCATCCCTGTCCAGCCCTTCATGCACCCACTCAGACTCTGTCCAATGTCACTCGGATGGTGTGATGAATACACTTGGAACAATATACATCAAACACATCCATAGAAAAGACATCTTTGAACTTTAACATCTTCTCCATCAATCTCCTTTCCAATCTCCAGGTACCAGGGAGTCGCCAAATTTGAATGACTTGGCTGTCAACTTTGCTGATCCAGGAGATTGTGTCTCCTGGTTTTCTCACAGAAAAACTAGACATCATGATCACCGGGAAAAGATGAACATCCCCTGCCTGAGGGTGACCTCTCTCTCTCTCTCTCTGCGGTGTTCCAAACAATCACTGTCATCCTGTTTACATGTACAGCCAATGGATTCTGCAGTTCAGGCCTTACCAGTACTTACCATAACTCCTCTTCATGGTCTTCCAGAGCACCCACTAGGAAGGCATCAGAGACAGGCATTCTGGGAAATCTGGGGTTTCCTGTCACTCTTGCCACTTCTCCAGGCCGTAACGCAACAGGTTTAGACTGGGAGTACCACACAGCTCCTCGTTTGTGCCCATCATCTGGCCTAGGATGAGCTTGCACTTTCTCAAAGCAGCTCTGAACACCGGCTAAATGGACAAGGTTATCAGAAAACTCTCTGCAATTCTTTCCCTGCAGGCTCCCACTAGCCTTCACACAATAGGAGTATTTGTTCGCAAAAGAATATAAGCTCACCCTTCTCAACTGGGTCCAGATAGATCAACACTAATGTATCAAGGGCCTCAGCTACTCCAATATCTTTTTTTGAAAACTCCACCTTCAACTCAAGTAACAATCAGATAGGTAGTCATGTGTTCTAAGGCGCCAAAGCTCTAGAGCACTGAGTGGTGTCAATGGTAAATGGTAGAAGGAAAGTAAAGTACAGCAAAGTAACCTGAAAATCTGTTTCAAGTATGGCTCTAGCATAAATACCCTCAATCTATTGGGGTACACTGGAACTTGGCCCCACTAAGTCTTCAGGAATAGGGTTTTGCACTTCATGTGCGTTCCTAGTTACAGTGATTGGAATGTGTTCCCCCCAAGACGTGGGACTGTTCCTTTACTAGGTCACTCCAAGAATTTCCTACTTCCTCTTCTGTTTAAGTAACTAATGGTTCACTTTCCTGTCCTTCACACCCCCTTTTGAAAAATTCATCCTCAGCACAGTTGTAACAAAAAACTACTGGTCACTCCCCCAGTCAAGGGATCCTGCTTAGTACATCCCACCAGTGGGTCTGGCTTCCTATCGGCTTGGTGGCAGCAAAAGCTGTTTCAATACAGGTATCTTGGCTCTCAAATCTTTCACAAAATCGTGCAGAACCCCCACTTGTGTGCAAGCAGGGGTCACATTAGCAACAGAGGCTATGAGCATGGACTCTATCCTGCTGACGGAGGCCCCCTGCTCCGCTATCTCATTTTCCTCCTCTCTTATTTCTTCGAGCAGCTCAACAAATGAGGGAGAGGGACTCATCCATCGAGATATTTGGAGGCTTAAAGCAATCACATCGCGTGACTGTGCACCCTTGGTCACTTTGTCCACCCTTAATTAATTCATAACAGGCCCTTTCTGCTGTGAGCAAACAGCTGTTTCTCTAGTCAAAAACAAAATGTAGGCAGAAAGTTTCTTCTCTTTCTCCTGGAACATGCGCCTGAACCTTATCATAAGCTCTGTTGGGCTTCGTGTCATGCCAAAAATGCTTTCTAATGCTTGCATGTAACCGTATGAGAGTGGCAAATGGATTTCACCACTTCAGTAGCCGGACCTTTTAAACTCTCTACCAGTCGCTGTCTTTTCATATTATCTGAGCACTGGCACACATCCAGCTACTGGGATGTCAACTCTGCCCAAGTCTCATATTCCTCCTCCCTCTCAGGGCTGGGCTTCTCTCCCGAGAACATTCTCAGCCTATGATAACTTTGACTCTCCACCACTGCACTTTGGCATTTACCCACCAGGAATGTAATTGCCGCCACCAACTTAGAATTTTCACCACTCACTGAAGGGCTTATTAGACCTTTAATATCAGACAGCTCCTTCCCCTCACTCCGCAGAAACAAAAGCAACTTGTCTTTAAAGTCTCCACTCTCAGCTATGGGGAATTCATCTTCCAACTCTGCACCCTCGCCTACACTCCCCTCTTCCCTAAAAGTGTGGACAGCCTCTCCAGGTGCCCCAATAGTACTAGGCAGATCCACTCCCACCGTGACATAAGTAGTCTGAACTAAAAGAAAATCTTAGCCTGCCGTTTGGCGGCCAAACCACCGTTCAATGAACGTAACTTTCCCTAATACTGGATCCAAACTTAAAACTCTAATTAACAAATCATCTGGGTTGCAGATGTCCACCCCACTCAGAACACAGCATTAGGTACAGGTAATGTCTTTGAATCGCACTAACGCTTAATCCCTGCAGTGTCCATAATCATGTATCTTAATCACTTTCCTGGACACTAGTTTATTACAAGCTTAAGTACACAAACCACTATATCAATTCTTACATCAATTACACAGTATTCAGTGAATCAAATCCCAGACAAGCCCCCACAATGAAATTCCTTTTACTGGGCGTCTCTGGAAACATAACTTGTTAAGCCACTCACTAACAAGCCACTGGACTCTGCGGTGAGGAAACCAACTTTCTTGAACTCCATACATCTAGGGTCAACCACAAGCACCCTGTTCTGAGCAAATTCTGTGTGCATATTGTTCAATTGCAATTATACATTGGCAAGAAATAACAGAACCATACACTGCATACAATTATAAAGAAGGTGTATTTATGAGTGCCAACCTCATCAAGCTGTTATTAAAGAAGAAAGAAAAGAAATAGAAGAGCCCATTATAATTAAAACAGGCAAATGCTTATATCTTGCAAAAGTTGGATGTGTCCTTTTGTTCATGGCGCCAACTCCAATCACAGGTAGAACTTCCCATCTTGGACTCCATCAAAACGCACATTCCAGTTGGATCAAATCCTATGGCCATTTCTCTTGAGTTTCTTCTCTCTCCACCACCCGCCAAAAAGAGCTTGACCCACCCCAATGTCCGTCACAAAACCTCTCCATGCAGTTTTCTCTAGAACCTTCTCCCAATTCCACCATCTTGTCTGGCTGACCTGACATTCCTAAGCTGAAAATCACAACCGTTTACCTTTAGCGGTAAACCAAACACTACCAGCAAAACACACTGCTTCTACAGAAAACCGTTAAATGAACTACCCTACAATAATATCAGTAAAATCTTAACCAGGACATTACAAATCTTTGATAATTAATTTACTTTGACTTTGACTTGCACTAAAATGGACCCTTTTTCATTGTAATTGTGTTATTTCTTGTAAAAATAGTTTTTCTAATTTTTTTTAGATTGTGAGAACACTCAGTTCTCTTTTATTGTCATTTAGAAATACATACATGCATTAAGAAATGATACAATGTTTCTTCGGCGTGATATCACAGTAAACAGGACAAACCAAAGACTAACACTGACAGAACCACATAATTATAATATATAGTTACAGCAGTGTATAACAATACCATAATTTGATGAAGAAAAAAACATGGGCACAGTAAAAAAAAGTCTCAGAAGTCTCCAAGTCAATCGACTCCCGAGTCCCCGATAGCAGGCGGCAAAAGGGAGAAACTCCCTACCATAAACCTCCAGGCACCGTTATCTTGCCAATGCCTTGGAAGCAGCCGACCACAGCCGACACTGAGTCAATTCATCCGAAAACTTCGAGCCTCCGACCAGCCCCTCCGATACAGCCTCCCGAGCGTCATCCTCTGCCGGGCACCTTCGACCTTGCCCCGGCCACTGAAACAAGCAAAGCCAAGGATTTCGGGGCCTTCTGCTCTGGAGATTCCGGTTACCACACAGTAGCAGCGGCAGCGAAGCGGGCATTTCAGAAATTTCTCCAGATGTTCCTCTGTACTCTCACGTCCGTCTCTATCAAATCAGAATTGTGCACGGTCCCCTACTTGACAGATATTCATCACCGGAGAGGCCGTGCGCGCTGCCGTCGTGCCGCCATCTTCTCCTCCTGTAGATTATATGGTGTTATGTGCCTCTGAAGCTGATGGAAAACTGTTTTGCATTGTCCCTATGCATACAGGCACAGCACTTGTGTTTTTGACAATAAGCTTGACTTTTGACTTTTTGAACATGTCAACATAAAGGCTGTGATCAATGAGCGGAAGATCAGTGATTCATTTATTATACTTTACAGACCATCTGACAGATGTTGAGTGCAATACATGACTGTGACAGTGCAGTTTCCTCACCACCATCTCATTTCCAAACCACAGACAAATTGTTGCAAGCTTTTCTGTATTCAAATAGTTAAGGGTGCAGGTTGCAACACAAAAGCTCCAGCTTCTCCTGACAATGGAGGAGACATGCAGTGCATGTCCCAAGATATCATTCAGTGTGACACTGAGGCCAGGAAAGTTTCAATCATGGGACATTCTCCCCCATGCGCAGTGTCATGATTCGTGCAATATAACCCAGGGTAAACCACAATTTTAGCAGAATTTGAGCGCAGAATATATATGCATACCAAATGCTTGGGGAATTCAATGAACGTAGAACATAGAACATAGAAATCTACAGCACGCTACAGGCCCTTTAACCTACTATGTTGTGCCGACCATGTAACCTACTCTAGAATCTACCTAGAATTTCCCTAGTGCATAGCCCTTTTTTTTTCTAAGCTCAATGTACCTATCTAAAAGGCTCAAAAAAGATCCTATCATATCCGTTTCCTCCACCACTGTCACCAGCAGCACATTCTACGCACCCACCATTCTCTGTGGAAAAACTTACTCCTGACATTCTCTTGGTACCTATTTCTAAGCACCTTAAAACTATGCCCCCTCATGTTAGCCATTTTTAAAGAGACTGGCGTTTGAGGCCCAGTGTTTGTGGTCCCATCATCAGCGTATCCAGAGCTCAAGGCCTGGAATTTGAATCCGCATTTGTCATCATTAGTAAATCCTGGGTGGATACTGAAGATCAAAGTCCAATGGTTGATTGGAAGAGCAGATCGAATCCTGAAGTTCGAGTGGAAGTCCAGATTGAAGCCCAAAGGTCAATCAGAAGTTCAGATTCAAGGCCTGATTGCCAGAACCCTGAGTCTGTGAATTGCTGCAAGTACATCGGGGATGTTGAAGGCTCAATGTCTGTGATCTGATGAATCCGCTGGAGATTGGAGGCTGAAGAAGATAGCTTATCCTGCGATAGGAAGACTGTGTATGTGCATGAGTGGGAAGGAGGAACGTGGCTTGTTTCGTTGTTGTTGTTTTGTCACTTGGTGTGTATTGTTTTGTGTTCTGTGTTGTTCTGCCAAGCTTGTGTGTAGGCTATGTTGGTGCCAGAATGTGTGGCAACATTTGCAGGCTGCCCTTGGCATATCCCTAGGTGTGTTGGTTGTTAATGCAAAAGATACATTTCACTGTATGTTTCGATGTGATAAATAAACCTGAATGTTACAAATTAACCCCCATCTACTACTTCTGCCAGCATCTCATTACAGTTTATTACTCCTGAGTGGCGTCCATCATGGGTGTTACCGACTATATAATAGATGGGTGTTGCTTATCTGCACAAGCATGTTTGCTTCACCTTGCGAACGATTGTTGTTGGTGGACCACCGGGGATGAAGCTGTTATGCCAGATTCCTGGAACATTCGCATGTACCAACATGATGATCTCTTTGTCATGGGCCAACTGTACATTAATGAAGGTAAAGCCCAATAGTTGGAGTTGAAAGCTACTAGATGATTTGCATATATCTTTGGTGTTGTACATGGACAGTTAACAGCGCCCATCCCCTGCAGGAAGTCAGCCAGAATCACATTGCTTAGCGTGGAATATTTTCACAGAGAAGTTCGGACATGATTAATGGTCCCATCACTAGCACCAGGTCATCTGCTCGTCTGCATTAGAGCACCCTACCTTCAACACACTAAAATGCTAGAGGGACACAGTAGGTCAGGCAGCATCTTTGGAGAGGAATAAATGGTAGACATTTCAGGCCAAGACCTTTCATTAGGTCTAGGAGGAAGGAAGAAGAAACCAAAATAAGAAGGTGGTGGGGGGGAGGGGAAGGAGTTCAAGTTGGCAGGTGATACCAGTTGCTGTGTTCTGCAAGTGTTTCTCATAGAAATTTGGAAGGGACCTTGAGGCAAATAGGCTCTTTTCCTGACAACACTGACAGAGACTACCCAGTCCATCAAGTCCATGCTAACTCACAGAGCAATTTCAATCCTACACTCAATTTTCCTTAACCTATTGTCCCCACATTCCCATCTGCACATTCTTCTCTTTTTGCACAAGGTCTAGTTTAGAGTGACCAATGAACCTACATGTGAAGTTTTCACAAAGGGAATATGGAAACACAAAGGGTTGAATGGTGAGGCAGATTTGGAGATGTGAGTCAGGAGGTCTGATCTCTGTATATGATGGATATTCACATTCCAGGGCTCAAGAAGTTTATTGCTAACCTCAGCTTTCTACCAGAGCAGCACAGCCCTTCTGAATGGTCGGAGTTATGACACAGTTAAACTTCTGACAAATGTCAACCCAGATAAGTGTGAGGTGGTTCATCTTGGTAGGTAAAATGTAATGGAAGAATATAGCATTAATGGCAAAACTCTTGGCAGTGTGGAGGATCAGAGGGATCTTGAGGTCCGAGTCCACAGGACATTCAAAGCTGCTATGCAGGTTGACTCTGTGGTTAAGAAGGCATATGGTGCATTGGCCTTCATCAATCGCGGGATTGAGTTTAAGAGCCGAGAGGTAATGTTGCAGCTATATAGGACCCTGGTCAGACCCCACTTGGAGTACTGTGCTCAATTCTGGTCGCCTCACAGGAAGGACGTGGAACCCATAAAAAAGGTGCAGTGGAGGTTTACAAGGATGTTGCCTAAATTGGGGAGTATGCCTTATGAGAATAGTTTTGAGTGAACTCAGCCTTTTCTCCTTGGAGCGACGGAGGATGAGAGGTGACCTGATAGAGGTGTATAAGATAATCAGAGGCATTGATCGCGTGGATAGTCAGAGGCTTTTTCCCAGGGCTGAAATGGCTAGCAAGGGAGGGCATAATTTTAAGGTGCTTGGAAGTAGGTACAGAGGAGATGTCAGGGGTAAGTTTTTTATACAAAGAGTGGTGAGTGCATGGAATAAGCTGCCAGCGACGGTGGTAAAGGCGGAAATGATAGAGTCTTTTACGAAACTTCTGGATGGATACATGGAGTTTAGAAAAACAGAGGGCTATAGGCAAGCCTAGATAGTTCTAAGGTAGGGACATGTTCGGCACAGCTTTGTGGGCCGAAGGGCCCGTATTGTGCTATAAGTTTTCTATGTTTCTATGTTCTATCTTTCTATATTCCTTGTGAAATGTGTGTTAAGAACTATTTGTCTAAACTGTATAAAGTATTTGTCTAAAGTGTATCATTGAAATAAAATGAACTGTGTTTAAACTAGTTCATTAGCTCAAGTTCAAGTTCAGTTTATTGCTATTTATCAGCACACATCTATACCACCAAATAAAACAATATTCCTCTGGACCAAGGTGTACAACACGATATACATAATTCACATATGAAACTCATATAGTAATTTCTACAAGTAAACTAACAAATCATAAGGCGCGTTTACGACTCAAGTCAAAAGTAAATAATATGACATTACTGACACTTCACGTGTAATAAGACCAGGGTAGTGGCAGGGAGGTCAGTAGTCTTATGTTCTGGAGGAAGAAAGTGTTTCCCATCCTAATGCAGCGGACCTCCTGCCTGATGGTAGAAGAATAAAAGAGATTGTTGAATGGATGTGGGGGTGGTGGGGGGACAATTGACAATGCAATGTGCCCTGCATACGCTGCAGTCCTGATATATATCTCTGATGGGTGGAACACAGTCTCCGATGATACTCTCAACAGTCCTCACAATCCTTTGCATCTGGAAATATCTCCTCTTTGGTTGGGAGGAGGGACCCACCACTCGAGCTGTGGGTATTGGCAGCTGGACCTCAGAGTGGTGGCACAGTGGTTAAGTTATTGGACTAACTATCTGGGTTCTGGAGCACTGATCCCGGAACAGAGCCTGAATCCCATCTCGGCAGCTGGGGAGTTTAAAATCTAGTAATTAAATAAATTGTAATTTCTAGTAAAAAAGCCATTCTTTGTAATTATAACCATGAAATTGCTGGATTGTTGTAAAAGTTCATCTGGTTCATTTAATGTCTCCAGGGAAGAAAATCTGCTGTCCTTACCTGGTCTGACACATATGTGACTCCAGACATATCATTATGGATGAGTCTTAAACATATTCCTCAGTTCTGTGACAGTTAGAAATGGGCAATAAATACCGGCCTTTGCAGACTGTGAGTGAACAAAGGGACAGAAAGATAGTGGAACTAGGGGCAATACATTGTTTTGTGTGTTTTTTTGGTTTTGGTATATTATTTTCACATACACTCAGGAGGTTATTCCTGTACTTAATAAAGTGGTCACTGAGTGTATGTTCCTGGTCTTCTACTGCTGTAGCACAACTACTTCAAGGTTAAATGTGTTGTGCATTCAGCGATACTCTTCTGCACACCACTGTTGCAAACACATGATTAATTGAGTTACTTTTGCCTTTCTGTTGACTTGAACCAGCCTGGCGATTCACCTCTGACCTCTCTCATTAACAAAGCATTTTCACTCACAGAACTGTTGGTCATTGGATGTCTTATTTTTTACACCTTTCTCTGTAAACTCTAGAGACTGTTGAGCGTGAAAATCTCAGGATATCAGTGGTTTCTGAGATACTCAAATCACCCTATCTGGCACCAGCAATTATTCCACAGTCAAAGTCACTTAGATCACAATTCTTCCCCATTTTCATGTTTGCTTTGAACCTCTTGACCATGTCTACATGATTTAATGAATTGAGTTGCTGCCACATGATTGGCTGATTAGATATTTGCAATAATGAGCAGTTGTACCTCATAAAGTGACCTCTGAGTGTAAGCCAAGATATAGTAAAAATCTTTTCTTGCAATCTGTTTATAAAAACCAAATTATTACACGGTGCATTGAGTCAGAATGGTTTTCGGTCGGGCACCGGATGCACGGAGAGACTCGGCGGGGGGCGGACTTAGTCTGGTGAGGAAGGTGTGAGGACACCCAGCAGGACTGAAAAAAAAGCAAAAGACCTGACAAAGGGTGGATGAGCTCCTTGTGAGCCAACGGCCATCTTCCGTGGAAGGGAGGAAAGCCTCACCAAGTATCTGCGAATTGTCTGCTATGCAGTTAGTTAGAAGAGACATAATGAACTTGGGCGCTGCACCGTGTGCCTGGACCTGCCCAAGGCCTCCGCCTAAGGAAGGGCCAACCTCGAAGAAGTGGCTGCGGCTGGAAGCCGACATGGTTTTGGGCTCGAGTCCGGCGGGGGTGGTGGTGGGCAGTGTCATGGCGGCTAGTGGAACAAACTGGAGGAGAGGCTGTACTTGGTGTTGTCGCAAGATCAAAGAAGATGGAGGTGCATTCAGATTCAGGATGGCACCCACTGACTGACTGACTGACTGAGTTAGAATAAGCTAAAATAATAAGAATACAGAATAAGATGTAAAAGCTACTGAAAAGGTGCTGTGTAGGTAAACAATAAAGTACAAATTCATAATGAGGTAGATTGTGAGGCCAAGAGTCTGTCTTGTACAAAAGAGTCCATTTGGGGGTCTGATAACAGTGGGATAGAATAGGTCCATGAGCCTTATGGGACATACTTTCATGTTTTTGTATCTTCCGCTCGATGAGCGAGGGAAGTAGAGAGAATATCAGAATGGATGGGATCTTTGATTATGCTGGGTGTTTACTGAGGCAGTGATAAGTGTAGACAGAGTCTATAGAAGGGAAGCTTGTGCTGGTGATGTGCAGAGCTATGTCCACAACCCTCTGCAAGTCTGTGCAGTCACATGGAGAGCAGTTGTCATACCACGCCAACATGCACCCGGCAGAATGCTTTCTATGGTACACTGAGAAAAATTGGTCAGAGTCGATGGGACACGCTGAATAAAAAGTGGTAAAACTAAGGGGAATACTAGCTGTAAACGATGAAATCTTCCATGGAAACAAAGATTTATATCAACGTGGAAATATAATGATAGGTCATAAACATTTACTTCATGACATCAGGTAGTGTTTCATAACTCTGGAAACTGTTTAGTTCTGTTTCAAACTATTCTGGTCACTAGTAATTAACTGGTTTTGTGCATTCATTCTCATCACAGTTTAAAGCACTGATTGGTACCTCCCCAAACTCCTACTGGAATATAGTTCCATAGACATCTCTTACATATTAATGTTGTGCCATAGTTGCATAAGCATTGCTATCTTTTCCTTAATACTTCAGCTGAAAACAATGAGTGATCATGGCATGCTCAGCCTCTGAGTAGTTGGTTGTGCATGTGTTGATGAGCTGTGGGTATTTACAGCCAACTCAGATTCAATCCACTCCTTCTCCTGGTTTGTATGTTCCCAAGAGGGAATCTCTTAATACAATAAATGATTATTTTCCCCTTCATGGCTTAGGAACATTGACACCAGTTCCAATTCTTCTGTAGATTAACTCAATAATAGAGCACTTAGCGAAAATCAATGATAGGAACTTACTGTAAGATTCTGAACTGAACCAACTATAAGTGTCCCTTTAACATCTTTATATTATCAGCATTGCATGGTCCTTTTATTGCCATTTTATATTGAGTTTCCTTGAAGTTTACTAAGAGCCTCTTTT